>NC_053025.1:10057652-10197109 GCF_003073215.2 Triticum urartu
TTTATTTTGGAATATTTATGAATTTTGGGAAGTGGAATCATCGCGAGACGGTGCCCGAGGGGGGCACGAGGTAGGGGGCGCGCCCCAGGGTGTCAGGCGCACCCCTGACCCTCGTGGCCACCCCGTAAGGCGGTTGGAGACCTTCTTTCTCTGCAAGAAAGCTAATATCCGGATAGAGATCGTGTTAAAATTTGATCCCAATCAGAGTTACGGATCTCTGGGAATATAAGAAACGGTGAAAGGGAAGAATCTGAGAACGCAGAAACAGAGAGAGACTGAGAGACAGATCCAATCTCGGAGGGGCTCTCGCCCCTCCCGTTCCATGGAGGCCATGGACCAGAGGGGAAACCCTTCTCCCATCAAGGGAAGAGGTCAAGGAAGAAGAAGGAGGAGGGGGGCTCTCCCCCCCTCGCTTCTGGTGGCATCGGAACGCCGCCGGGGGCCATCATCATCACCGCGATCTACACCAACACCTCCGCCATCTTCACCAACATCTCCATCACCTTCCCCCCCTCTATCTACAGCGGTCCACTCTCCCGCAACCCGCTGTACCCTCTACTTGAACATGGTGCTTTATGATTCATATTATTATCCAATGATGTGTTGCCATCCTATGATGTCTGAGTAGATTTTCGTTGTCCTATCGGTGGTTGATGAATTGCTATGATTGATTTAATTTGCTTGTGGTTATCTTGCTATCCTTTGGTGCCCATCATATGAGCGCGCGCGTGGATCACACCATAGGGTTAGTTGTATGTTGAGAGGACTATGTATTGGAGGGCAAGAGTGACAGAAGCTTCAGCCTAGCATAGAAATTGATGCATACGGGATTGAAGGGGGACCAATATATCTTAATGCTATGGTTGGGTTTTACCTTAATGAACATTAGTAGTTGCGGATGCTTGCTAATAGTTCCAATCATAAGTGCGTAGAATTCCAAGTAAGGGATGACATGCTAGCAGTGGCCTCTCCCACATAATACTTGCTATCGGTCTAGTAAAGTTGTCAATTGCTTAGGGGCAATTTCGCAACTCCTACCACCACTTTTCCACACTCGCTATATTTACTTTATTGTTTCTTTACCTTAACAACCCCTAGTTTTATTTTTGTGCTCTTTACTTTTTTGCAAGCCTTTCCAAAAACACCTACAAAGTACTTCTAGTTTCATACTTGTTCTAGGTAAAGCGAACGTCAAGCGTGCGTAGAGTTGTATCGGTGGTCGATAGAACTTGAGGGAATATTTGTTCTACCTTTAGCTCCTCGTTGGGTTCGACACCCTTACTTATCGAAAACTGTTGCAATCCCCTATACTTGTGGGTTATCAAGACCTTTTTCTGGCGCCGTTGCCGGGGAGCAATAGCGTGGGGTGAATATTCTCGTGTGTGCTTGTTTGCTTTATCACTAAGTAATTTTTATTTGCTGTTCTTAGTTGTTTCCTATCTTCAGTTATGGGTAGGAAACGCAAAATACCAAAAAAATTAGTTGTACCTACTGAACCAATGGTTGAAGAACCAATCAAAATCTATCACACTACTGAAGCTTATTACTTGGATCATCTTCAATCCCTATGTGCTCGTGCTGAAACCCCAACTAGCTTAGTTGAGGGCAAATCTTTAGATGAGCATGCTTGTTATGTGCGACACCGTATATCTGAAAAAGGGAAATTATTATGGAGTCAAATTCAACATTTGCAATGCTATGCTTGGAATTTATGTGAATTATATGATTTTACTTGTTGTTCTGAAAATCCTAAGAAACACCTTCCCTACCAATGTGAGTTTATTGATAATGGAATCTTATCTTATTATGCTAAAGGTGTTTATAGTTACTATGATGTTCAACAAATTGAAGAATTTGTTGCTTTTGAGGGTGCTTATGAAATTGCTTCTTTGATTGAAAAGTATGTTGCTACTTTTCACAAATCTGAAAATTTTGCTATACTTAAATATTGCTATGATAATTATGCTTCTAATACCTATGTTAAACAATATATTGAGGAATACTCCGCTGTCCAAGAAGAGACTAATATTTTGCAGGAGTCTACGGAAGATGAAATTGATGACACTGTGAGCTCATTGGATGAAAAAGATGAGGAGGAGAGCGAAGAACAAAAGGAGGAAGAGCGGATTGATCACCCGTGCCCACCTTCTAATGAGAGT
This sequence comes from Triticum urartu, assembly GCF_003073215.2. Classification (NCBI taxonomy): domain Eukaryota; kingdom Viridiplantae; phylum Streptophyta; class Magnoliopsida; order Poales; family Poaceae; genus Triticum; species Triticum urartu. The sequence goes on from NC_053025.1 coordinate 10,059,812, forward strand.
AACTCTTCAACTCATACATTGTTTAATTCCCCTTCGTGCTTACCGAAGGATGATTGCTATGCTGACTATTATGATCCCATTGATTCTCTTGAAATATCCCTTTTTGATGATGCTTGCTATGCTTGTGGCCAAGATGCCAATATGAATTATGCTTATGGAGATGAACTTGCTATAGTTCCTTATGTTAAACATGAAATTCTTGCTATTGCACCCACGCATGTGTTGGGTAACGTAGCAGAAATTCAAAATTTTCCTACGTGTCACCAAGATCTATCTATGGAGAAACCAGCAACGAAGGGAAGGAGAGTGCATCTACATAACCTTGTAGATCGCTAAGCGGAAGCGTTCAAGAGAATGGGGTTGATGGATTCGTACTCGTCGTGATCCAAATCACCGATGATCCTAGTGCCGAACGGACGGCACCTCCGTGTTCAACACACGTATAGCCCGGAGACATCTCCTACGCCTTGATCCAGTAAGGGGAGAGGGAGAGGTTGAGGAAGACTCCATCCAGCAGCAACACAACGGCGTGGTGGTGGTGGAGGAGCATGGTACTCTAGCAGGGCTTCGCCAAGCACCGCAAGAGACAAGGAGGGAGAGGCGTAGGGCTGCGCTAAGAAGGAGAGGAACTCGTGTGTCTTGCAGCCTCCAATACCTCAAGTATATATAGGGGAAGGGGAGGTGCTGCGCCCCCACCTAGGGTTCCCTCCCTAGGGGTGGCGGCAGCCCCCAGATCCCATCTGGGTGGCGGCCACAAGGGGGAGAGGGGGAGGCGCACCTGGGGTGGGCCTTAGGGCCCATCTGCCCTAGGGTTTGCCCCCCTTCCCTCTTGGAGGCGCCTTGGGCCTTGGTGGGGGGGCGCACCAGCCCACCTGGGGCTGGTCCCCTCCCACACTTGGCTCATGCAGCCCTCCGGGGCTTGTGGCCCCACTTGGTGGACCCCCGGGACCCTCCCGGTGGTCCCGGTACGTTACCGATAAACCCCGAAACTTTTTCGGTGACCAAAACAGGACTTCCCATATATAAATCTTTACCTCCGGACCATTCCGGAACTCCTCGTGACGTCCGGGATCTCATACGGGACTCCGAACAATATTCGGTAACCACATACAAACTTCCTTTATAACCCTAGCGTCATCGAACCTTAAGTGTGTAGACCCTACGGGTTCGGGAACCATGCAGACATGACCGAGACGTTCTCCGGTCAATAACCAACAGCGGGATCTGGATACCCATGTTGGTTCCCACATGTTCCATGATGATCTCATTGGATGAACCACGATGTCGAGGATTCGATCAATCCCGTATACAATTCCCTTTGTCTAGCGGTATTGTACTTGCCCGAGATTCGATCGTCAGTATCCCGATACCTTGTTCAATCTCGTTATCGGCAAGTCTCTTTACTCGTTCCGTAACACATCATCCCGTGATCAACTCCTTGATCACATTGTGCACATTATGATGATGTCCTACCGAGTGGGCCCAGAGATACCTCTCCATCACACGGAGTGACAAATCCCACTCTCGATTCGTGCCAACCCAACAGACACTTTCGGAGATACCCGTAGTGCACCTTTATAGCCACCCAGTTACGTTGTGACGTTTGGCACACCCAAAGTATTCCTACGGTATCCGGGAGTTGCACAATCTCATGGTCTAAGGAAATGATACTTGACATTAGAAAAACTTTAGCATGCGAACTACACGATCTTGTGCTATGCTTAGGATTGGGTCTTGTCCATCACATCATTCTTCTAATGATGTGATCCCGTTATCAATGACATCCAATGTCCATGGTCAGGAAACCGTAACCATCTATTGATCAACGAGCTAGTCAACTAGAGGCTTACTAGGGACATGGTGTTGTCTATGTATCCACACATGTATCTGAGTTTCCTATCAATACAATTCTAGCATGGATAATAAACGATTATCATGAACAAGGAAATATAATAATAATAACCAATTTATTATTGCCTCTAGGGCATATTTCCAACAGTCTCCCACTTGCACTAGAGTCAATAATCCAGTTCACATCGATATGTGATTAACACTCAAGGTCACATCCCCATGTGACTAACACCCAAAGAGTTCTGGGTTTGATCATGTTATACTTGTGAGAGAGGTTTTAGTCAACGGGTCTGCAACATTCAGATCCATATGTACTTCGCAAATTTCTATGTCATCTTGTAGATGCAACTACTATGCTACATTTGGAGCCATTTCAAATAACTGTTCTACTTGGAGCTATTCTAAATTGTTGCTCCATTATACGTATCCGGTATCTCTACTTAGAGCTATCCGGATAGGTGTTAAGCTTGCATCGACGTAACTCTTTACGTCAAACTCTTTATCACCTCCATAACCGAGAAACATATCCTTATTCCTCTAAGGATAATTTAGACCGCTATCTGGTGATCTACTCCTAGATTACCTTTGTACCCTCTTGCCAGATATGTGGCAAGGCACACATCAGGTGAAGTACTCAGCATGGCATACCGTATAGAGCCTATGACAAAAGCATAGGCGACGACCTTCGTACTTCCTCTTTCTTCTGCCACGGTCGAGCTTTAAGTCTTAACTTCATACCTTACAACTCAGGCAAGAACTCCTTCTTTGACTGATCCATCTTGAACACCTTCAAGATCATGTCAAGGTATGTGCTCATTTGAAAGTACCATTAAGAGTTTTGATCTATCCTTATAGATCTTGATGCTCAATGTTCAAGTAGCTTAATCCAGGCTTTCCATTGAAAAACACATATGTCAACAACATATATTCATCAGAAATTCTATAGTGCTCCCACTCACTTCTTTGGAAATACAAGTTTCTCATAAACTTTGTATACACCCAAAATCTTTGATCATCTCATCAAAGCATACATCCCAACTCCGAGATGCTTACTCCAGTCCTTAGAAGGATTGCTGGAGCTTTGCATACTTATTAGCATCTTTCAGGATTGACAAAACCTTCCAGTTGTATCACATACAACCTTTCCTCAAGAAAATCGTCGAGGAAACAATGTTTGACATCCTATCTGCAAGATTTCATAAATAATGCTAATATAATTCCAACAGACTCTTAGCATCGCTACGAGTGAGAAAGTCTCGTCGTAGTCAACTCCTTGAACTTGTCGGAAAACATCTTAACGACAAGTCGAGCTTTCTTAATGGTGACATTTACCATCATTGTCTGTCTTCCTTTTAAAAATCCATCTGTACTCAACAGCCTTACGACCATCGAGCCGTTCTGCCAAAGTCTACACTTTGTTTTCATACATGGATCCTCTCTTGGATTTTATGGCCTCGAGCCATTTATCGGAATCCGGGCCCACCATCGCTTCTCTATAGCTCGTAGGTTCATAGTTGTCTAGCAACATGACTTCCAAGACAGGATTACTGTACCACTCTGAAGCAGTACGCTTCCTTGTCACCCTACGAAGTACGGTAGTGACTTGATCCGAAGTTTCATGATCACTATCATAAGCTTCTACTTCAATTGGTGTAGGTGCCACAGGAACAACTCCCTGTGCCCTGCCACACACTAGTTGTAGAGACGGTTCAATAACCTCATCAAGTCTCCACCATCCTCCCACTCAATTCTTTAGAGAGAAACTTTTCCTCGAGAAAGGACCCGATTCTAGAAACAATCCCTTATTGCTTTCGGATCTGAGACAGGAGGTATACCCAACTGTTTTTGGGTGTCCTATGAAGATGCATTTATCCACTTTGGGTTCGAGCTTATCAGCCTGAAACTTTTTCACATAAGCGTCGCAGCCCCAAACTTTTAAGAAATGACAGCTTAGGTTTCTCTAAACCATAGTTCATACGGTGTCATCTCATCAGAATTACATGGTGCCCTATTTAAAGTGAATGTGGTTGTCTCTAATGCCTAACCCATAAACTACCATGGTAATTTGATAAGAGACATCATGGTATGCATCATATCCAATAGGGTGCAGTTATGATATTCAGACACACCATCACACTATGGTGTTCCAGGCTGTATTAGTTGTGAAACAATTTCCACAATGTCTTAATTCTGTGCCAAACTCGTAATTCAGATATTCATCTCTATGATCATATCATAGATATTTTATCCTCTTGTCACGACGATCTCTCACCTTCACCCTGAAATTACTTGAACCTTTCAAGTATTCAGACTCGTGATTCATTAAGTAAATATACTCAACATCTACTGAAATCATCTGTGAAGTAAGAACATAACGATATTCACTGCATGCCTTAGCACTCATTGGACTGCACACATCAAAATGTGTTACTTCCAACAAGTTGCTATCTTGTTCCATCTTACTGAAAACGAGGCTCTTCAGTCATCTTTCCCATGTGGTAAGATTTGCATATCTCAAGTGATTCAAAATCAAGTGAGTCCAAACGATCCATCTGCATGGAGTTTCTTCATGCGTAATCACCAATAGACATGGTTTGCATGTCTCAAACTTTTCAAAAACGAGTGAGTCCAAAGATCCATCAACATGGAGCTTCTTCATGCGTTTCATACCAATATGACTTACATAGTAGTGCCACAAGTAAGTGGTACTATCATTACTATCTTATACCTTTTGGCATGGAAAAATGTGTATCACTACGATCGAGATTCAATAAACCATTCCTTTAGGTGCAAGACCATTAAAGGTATTATTCAAATAAACAGAGTAACCATTATTCTCTTTAAATGAATAACCGCACTGCGATAGACATAATCCAATCATGTCTATGCTCAACGCAAACACCAATCTCGATGGTAGAGGGAGCGTGCGATGCTTGATCACATCAAGCTTGGAAAAACTTTCAACACATATTGCCAGCTCACCTTTAGCTAGTCTCCATTTACTCCGCAGCCTTTTATTTCGAGGTTACTAACATTTAGCAACCGAACCGGTATCTAATACCATGGTGCTACTAGGAGTACTAGTAAAGTACACATTAACACAATGTACATCCAATATACTTCTATCGACCTTGCCAGCCTTCTCATCTACCAAGTATCTAGGGTAATTCTGCTCCAGTGGCTGTCCCCCTTATTATAGAAGCACTTAGTCTCGGGTTTGGGTTCAACCTTGGGTTTCTTCACTAGAGCAGCAGCTGATTTGCCGTTTCATGAAGTGTCCCTTCTTGCCCTTGCCCTTCTTGAAACTAGTGGTTTCACCAACCATCAACAATTGATGCTCCTTCTTGATTTCTACTTTTGTGGTGTCAAACATCACGAATATCTCAAGGATCATCATATATGTCCTCGATATATTATAGTTCATCACGAAGCTCTAGCAGCTTGGTGGTAATGACTTCGGAGAAACATCACTATCTCATCTGGAAGATTAACTCCCACTCGATTCAAATGATTATTGTACTTGGACAATCTGAGCACAAGCTCAACAATTGAGCTTTTCTCCCTTAGTTTGCAGGCTAAGAAAATCGTCGGAGGTCTTATACCTCTTGACGTGGGCACGAGCCTGAAATCCCAATTTCAGCCCTCGAAACATCTCATATGTTTCGCGACATTTCAAAACGTCTTCGGTGCCTCAACTCTAAACAGTTTAACTGAACTATCACGTAGTTATCAAAATGTGTATGTCAGATGTTCGCAACATCCACAGACAACGTTCGAGGTTCAGCACACTGAGCGGTGCATTAAGGACATAAGCCTTCTATGAAGCAATGAGGACAATCCTCAGTTTACAGACCTAGTCCGCATAATTTCTACTACCAACTTTCAACTAATTTTCTCTAGGAACATATCTAAACAGTAGAACTAAAGCGCGAGCTACGACATAATTTGCGAAGACCTTTTGACTATGTTCAGGATAATTAAGTTCATCTTATGAACTCCCACTCAGATAGACATCCCTCTAGTCATCTAAGTGATTACATGATCCGAGTCAACTAGGCCGTGTCCGATCATCACGTGAGACGGACTAGTCAACATCGGTGAACACCTTCATGTTGATCGTATCTACCATACGACTCATGCTCGACCTTTCGGTCTCTTATGTTCCGAGGCCATGTCTGTACATGCTAGGCTCGTCAAGTCAACCTAAGTGTTTTGCATGTGTTCCGAGGCCATGTCTGTACATGCTAGGCTCGTCAACACCCGTTGTATTCGAACGTTAGAATCTATCACACCCGATCATCACGTGGTGCTTCGAAACAACGAACTGTCGCAACGGTGACAGTTAGGGGGAACACTTTCTTGAAATTTTAATGAGGGATCATCTTATTTACTACCGTCGTTCTAAGCAAATAAGATGTATAAACAAGATAAACATCACATGCAATCAAATAGTGACATGATATGGCCAATATCATATTGCTCCTTTTGATCTCCATCTTCGGGGCTCCTTGATCATCATCGTCACCGGCATGACACCATGATCTCCATCATCATGATCTCCATCATCGTGTCTTCATGAAGTTGTCTCGCCAACTATTACTTCTACTACTATAGCTAACGGTTAGCAATAAAGTAAAGTAATTACATGACGTTTATGTTGACACACAGGTCATAAATAAATTAAGACAACTCCTATAGCTCCTGCCGGCTGTCATACTCATCGACATGCAAGTCGTGATTCCTATTACAAGAACATGATCATCTCATACATCACATATATCATTCATCACATCCTTTGGCCATATCACATCACATAGCATACCCTGCAAAAACAAGTTAGACGTCCTCTAATTGTTGTTTGCATGTTTTACGTGGCTGCTATGGGTTTCTAGCAAGAACGTTTCTTACCTAAGCAAAAACGACAACGTGATATGCCAATTGCTATTTACCCTTCATAAGGACCCTTTTCACCGAATCCGATCCGACTAAAGTGGGAGAGACAGACACCCGCTAGCCACCTTATGCAACTAGTGCATGTCAGTCGGTGGAACCAGTCTCACGTAAGAGTACGTGTAAGGTCGGTCCGGGCCGCTTCATCCCACAATGCCGCCGAATCAAGATTGGAGTAGTAACGGTAAGCATATTGAACAAAATCAACGCCCACAACTACTTTGTGTTCTACTCGTGCATAGAATCTACGCAATAGACCTAGCTCATGATGCCACTGTTGGGTAACGTAGCAGAAATTCAAAATTTTCCTACGTGTCACCAAGATCTATCTATGGAGAAACCAACAACAAAGGGAAGGAGAGTGCATCTACATACCCTTGTAGATCACTAAGCGGAAGCCTTCAAGAGAACGGGGTTGATGGAGTCATACTCGTCGTGATCCAAATCACCGATGATCCTAGTGCCGAACGGACGGCACCTCCGTGTTCAACACACGTACAGCCCGGAGACGTCTCCTACGCCTTGATCCAGCAAGGGGAGAGGGAGAGGTTGAGGAAGACACCATCCAGCAGCAGCACAACGGCGTGGTGGTGGTGGAGGAGCGTGGTACTCCAGCAGGGCTTCGCCAAGCACCGCAAGAGACAAGGAGGGAGAGGGGTAGGGCTGCGCCAAGAAGGAGAGGAACTCGTGTGTCTTGCAGCCTCCAATACCTCAAGTATATATAGGGGAAGGGGAGGGGTTGCGCCCCCACCTAGGGTTCCCTCCCTAGGGGTGGCGGCAGCCCCCAGATCCCATCTGGGTGGCGGCCACAAGGGGGAGAGGGGGAGGCGCACCTAGGGTGGGCCTTAGGGCCCATCTACCCTAGGGTTTGCCCCCCTTCCCTCTTGGAGGCGCCTTGGGCCTTGGTGGGGGGGCGCACCAGCCCACCTGGGGCTGGTCCCCTTCCACACTTGGCCCATGCAGCCCTCCGGGGCTTGTGGCCCCACTTGGTGGACCCCCGGGACCCTCCCGGTGGTTCCGGTACGTTACCGATAAACCCCGAAACTTTTCCGGTGACCAAAACAGGACTTCCCATATATAAATCTTTACCTCCGGACCATTCCGGAACTCCTCGTGACGTCCGGGATCTCATACGGGACTCCGAACAACATTCGGTAACCACATACAAACTTCCTTTATAACCCTAGCGTCATCGAACCTTAAGTGTGTAGACCCTACGGGTTCGGGAACCATGCAGACATGACCGAGACGTTCTCCGGTCAATAACCAACAGCGGGATCTGGATACCCATGTTGGTTCCCACAAGTTCCACGATGATCTCATCGGATGAACCACGATGTCGAGGATTCGATCAATCCCGTATACAATTCCCTTTGTCTAGCGGTATTGTACTTGCCCGAGATTCGATCGTCGGTATCCCGATACCTTGTTCAATCTCGTTACCGGCAAGTCTCTTTACTCGTTCCGTAACACATCATCCCATGATCAACTCCTTGATCACATTGTGCACATTATGATGATGTCCTACCGAGTGGGCCCAGAGATACCTCTCCGTCACACGTAGTGACAAATCCCAGTCTCGATTCGTGCCAACCCAACAGACACTTCCGGAGATACCCGTAGTGCACCTTTATAGCCACCCAGTTACGTTGTGACGTTTGGCACACCCAAAGTATTCCTACGGTATCCGGGAGTTGCACAATCTCATGGGAAATGATACTTGACATTAGAAAAGCTTTAGCATGCGAACTACACGATCTTGTGCTATGCTTAGGACTGGGTCTTGTCCATCACATCATTCTTCTAATGATGTGATCCTGTTATCAATGACATCCAATGTCCATGGTCAGGAAACCGTAACCATCTATGGATCAACGAGCTAGTCAACTAGAGGCTTACTAGGGACATGGTGTTCTCTATGTATCCACACATGTATCTGAGTTTCCTATCAATACAATTCTAGCATGGATAATAAACGATTATCATGAACAAGGAAATATAATAATAATAATAATAATAATAACCAATTTATTATTGCCTCTAGGGCATATTTCCAACAGCATGATAGTCTATTATCTTTTTGAATTCTCCCGACTACACTATATCGGAGAAGTTTGCACTTATTAAGGATTATATTGATGGGTTGCCTTTTACCGTTGCACATGATGATTTTGATGAATATAATATGCATGTGCTTGCTGCTCCTACTTGCAATTATTATGAGAGAGGAACTATATCTCCACCTCTCTATATTTCCAATATGATAAAATTGCAAGAAATTGTTTATACTATGCATTGGTCTTTACTTTGTGTGCATGAATTGTTCTTTTATGACATGCTGATGCATAGGAAGAGAGTTAGACTTCGTCATTACATGATATATGTTACCATGTGCTCACCACTAAATTACAAATCATTGTTAATTAAAATTGGCTTTGATATACCTTGGGATCCGGGTGGATCCATTACTTGAGCACTATATGCCTAGCTTAATGGCTTTAAAGAAAGCGCTGCCAGGGAGACAACCCGGAAGTTTTAGAGAGTCATTTATTTCTGTTGAGTGATATTTTATAGTTTAAAAACAACAAAAATAAAGAGGGGAACCCAAAACTTTTTCAAAAAGGAAAGCGAAAGTGAGAAAGACAAGCATTGTTGAAGTGGGAGCTAGCCTTGAACTTTGTTCATGCTCATGGAAACTTTGTGAATCTTGATTACAGAAACTTTTCAATAAAAATAATTATCCCCTTGTAAAATTCCATTGTATTATAAAAATAATGTGCCAAGGTTTGCCTTTAGGATGTTTACATTTGCTTGATGGTTTGTACGGTGCAGGACAGAAACTTTGGCTGTAGTGCGCGATTTTACATTTTTTTGCTGGAACGTCAAATGGTTCAAATTCTTTTTGCACTATCTTCCTATACAAATTGTTTATTTTTCCTAATTTTGGTAGAATTTTTCAAGTATCAGAAGTATGGTGAATGTTCAGATTATTACAGACTGTTCTGTTTTAGACAGATTCTGTTTTTGATGCATAGTTTGCTTGTTTTGATGAAACTATCAATTTATATTAGTGGATTAAGCCATGAAAAAGTTATATTACAGTAGACACAAAAACAAAATATGAATTGGTTTGCAACAGTACTTAGAGTAGTGATTTGCTTTATTATACTAACGGATCTTACCGAGTTTTCTGTTGAAGTTTTGTGTGGATGAAGTGTTCGATGATTGAGAAGGTCTCGATGTGAGAAGAAGGAAGAGAGGCAAGAGCTCAAGCTTGGGGATGCCCGAGGCACCCCAAGTAAATATTCAAGGAGACTCAAGCGTCTAAGCTTGGGGATGCTTGGGAAGGCATCCCCTCTTTCTTCAACAAGTATCGGTATGTTTTCGGATTCGTTTCGTTCATGCGATATGTGCAATCTTGGAGCGTCTTTTGCATTTAGTTTTCATTTTCTTTTATGCACCATGCTGGTATGAGATAGTCCTTGGTTGATTTATAGAATGCTCTTTGCACTTCACTTATATCTTTTGAGTATGGCTTTATAGAATGCTTCATGTGCTTCACTTATATCATTTGAAGTTTGGATTGCCTGTTTCTCTTTACATAGACAACCGCCATTTGTAGAATGCTCTTTTGCTTCACTTATATTTGTTAGAGCGTGGGCATATCTTTTGTAGAAAGAATTAAACTCTCTTGCTTCACTTATATCTATTTAGAGAGATGACAGGAATTGGTCATTCACATGGTTAGTCATAAAATCCTACATAAAACTTGTAGATCACTGAATATGATGTGTTTGATTCTTGCAATAGTTTTGCGATATAAAGATGGTGATATTAGAGTCATGCTAGTGGGTAGTTGTGGATTGTAGAAATACTTGTGTTGAGGTTTGTGATTCCCGTAGCATGCACGTATGGTGAACCGTTATGTAACGAAGTCGGAGCATGATTTATTTATTGATTGTCTTCCTTATGAGTGGCGGTCGGGGACGAGCGATGGTCTTTTCCTACCAATCTATCCCCCTAGGAGCATTGCGTAGTACTTTGTTTCGATGACTAATAGATTTTTGCAATAAGTATGTGAGTTCTTTATGACTAATGTTGAGTCCATGGATTATACGCACTCTCACCCTTCCATCATTGCTAGCCTCTCTAGTACCGCGCAACTTTCGCCGGTACCATAAACCCACCATATACCTTCCTCAAAACAGCCACCATACCTACCTATCATGGCATTTCCATAGCCATTCCGAGATATATTGCCATGCAACTTCATCATCATCATATACATGACTTGAGCATTCATTGTCATATTGCTTTGCATGATCGTAAGATAGCTAGCATGATGTTTTCATGGCTTGTCCGTTTTTTGATGTCATTGCTACGCTAGATTCATTGCATATTCCAGTACACCGCCGGAGGCATTCACATAGAGTCATATTTTGTTCTAAATATCGAGTTGTAATTGTTGAGTTGTAAGTAAATAAAAGTGTGATGATCATCATTTTTAGAGCATTGTCCCAAGTAAGGAAAGGATGATGGAGACTATGATTCCCCCACAAGTCGGAATGAGACTCCGAATGAAAAAAAAAGAGGCCAAAGAAGCCCCCCCCCCCCAAAATAGGCCAAAGAAGCCCATCAAAAAAATAAAAAAAATAAAAAAATGAGAGAAAAAGAGAGAAGGGGCAGTGCTACTATCCTTTTTCCACACGTGTGCTTCAAAGTAGCACCATGTTCTTCATATAGAGAGTCTCTTGAGTTATCACTTTCATATACTAGTGGGAATTTTCATTATAGAACTTGGCTTGTATATTCCAATGATGGGCTTCCTCAAATGCCCGAGGTCTTCATGAGCAAGCAAGTTGGATGCGCACCCACTTAGTTTCAATTAGAGCTTTCATACACTTCTAGCTCTAGTGCATCCGTTGCATGGCAATCCCTACTCACTCACATTGATATCTATTGATGGGCATCTCCATAGCCCATTGATATGCCTAGTTGATGTGAGACTATCTTCTCCTTTTTGTCTTCTCCACCATCATATTCTATTCCACCTATAGTGCTATGTCCATGGCTCACGCTCATGTATTGCGTGAAAGTTGAAAAGGTTTGAGAACATCAAAAGTATGAAACAATTGCTTGGCTTGTCATCGGGGTTGTGCATGATGTGAATATTTTGTGTGGTGAAGATGGAGCATAGCCAGACTATATGATTTTGTAGGGATAACTTTCTTTGGCCATGTTATTTTGAAAAGACATTATTGCTTTATTAGTAGGCTTGAAGTATTATTGTTTTTATGTCAAATGATAGACTATTGCTTTGAATCACTCGTGTCTTAATATTCATGCCATGATTAGATTACATGATCAAGATTATGCTAGGTAGCATTCCACATCAAAAATTATCTTTTTTATCATTTACCTACTCGAGGACGAGCAGGAATTAAGCTTGGGGATGCTGATACGTCTCCGTCGTATCTATAATTTTTGATTGTTCCATGCCAATATTCTACAACTTTCATATAATTTTGGCAACTTTTTATACTATTTTTGGGACTAACATATTGATCCAGTGCCCAGTGCCAGTTCCTGTTTGTTGCATGTTTTTTGTTTCGCAGAAAACCCATACCAAACGGAATAAAAACTGACGGAGATTTATTTTGGAATATTTATGAATTTTGGGAAGTGGAATCATCGCGAGACGGTGCCCGAGGGGGGCACGAGGTAGGGGGCGCGCCCCAGGGTGTCAGGCGCACCCCTGACCCTCGTGGCCACCCCGTAAGGCGGTTGGAGACCTTCTTTCTCTGCAAGAAAGCTAATATCCGGATAGAGATCGTGTTAAAATTTGATCCCAATCAGAGTTACGGATCTCTGGGAATATAAGAAACGGTGAAAGGGAAGAATCTGAGAACGCAGAAACAGAGAGAGACTGAGAGACAGATCCAATCTCGGAGGGGCTCTCGCCCCTCCCGTTCCATGGAGGCCATGGACCAGAGGGGAAACCCTTCTCCCATCAAGGGAAGAGGTCAAGGAAGAAGAAGGAGGAGGGGGGCTCTCCCCCCCTCGCTTCTGGTGGCATCGGAACGCCGCCGGGGGCCATCATCATCACCGCGATCTACACCAACACCTCCGCCATCTTCACCAACATCTCCATCACCTTCCCCCCCTCTATCTACAGCGGTCCACTCTCCCGCAACCCGCTGTACCCTCTACTTGAACATGGTGCTTTATGATTCATATTATTATCCAATGATGTGTTGCCATCCTATGATGTCTGAGTAGATTTTCGTTGTCCTATCGGTGGTTGATGAATTGCTATGATTGATTTAATTTGCTTGTGGTTATCTTGCTATCCTTTGGTGCCCATCATATGAGCGCGCGCGTGGATCACACCATAGGGTTAGTTGTATGTTGAGAGGACTATGTATTGGAGGGCAAGAGTGACAGAAGCTTCAGCCTAGCATAGAAATTGATGCATACGGGATTGAAGGGGGACCAATATATCTTAATGCTATGGTTGGGTTTTACCTTAATGAACATTAGTAGTTGCGGATGCTTGCTAATAGTTCCAATCATAAGTGCGTAGAATTCCAAGTAAGGGATGACATGCTAGCAGTGGCCTCTCCCACATAATACTTGCTATCGGTCTAGTAAAGTAGTCAATTGCTTAGGGGCAATTTCGCAACTCCTACCACCACTTTTCCACACTCGCTATATTTACTTTATTGTTTCTTTACCTTAACAGCCCCTAGTTTTATTTTCGTGCTCTTTACTTTTTTGCAAGCCTTTCCGAAAACACCTACGAAGTACTTCTAGTTTCATACTTGTTCTAGGTAAAGCAAACGTCAAGCGTGCGTAGAGTTGTATCGGTGGTCGATAGAACTTGAGGGAATATTTGTTCTACCTTTAGCTCCTCGTTGGGTTCGACACTCTTACTTATCGAAAACTGTTGCGATCCCCTATACTTGTGGGTTATCAGCGTCAGCCCTCCCTCGAATGTTGCGCTTGGGCATCTCGACGGCGGAGGTGCAGCGGCGGGAAGGGAGCAGCGGCGGGATGGGCAGGCGAGTGGTGAGGAATGGGAGGAGAAAACCCTTGTATTTGTGGATGGAGAAGAGGTCGGGAAGAGGGGGCGGCGATGAGATAAATGCTAATGGGGAAGCAGAGCGTGCTATGGGGAAGCGGAACCGCCGATTTAGTCCTGGGCACTCAAATGGAGTTGTTGCCACGTTCACACCTCCCCGTGCGTTGTTCACACCACCACGTCTGGCCACGTCAAAACATAACTTCTCACTTCTCACTAAAATGAATAGCCCGACCGTGCACAGCCATGATTTAGGAGTAATGCAACTTCCCTTCAAAAAATTGTGTAATGCAACTGGTCCCTCATTACACAGGACAAAGTCATACAGTGGGACAACTGAATTTGTAGGCTTGTTTCATATGCACGTGTCATGTTTTATATTTGTCCTAAAATATGTTGTAAAACTTTACAAACAATGGAATGGCAAATGGATGTAACAAAACTTCGTCAGCAACCGCGCGGATTCGTCTGCCATATATCCAATGTCCGGTACCGAGGAGGGGAATGTTGATCCACGTGATGCCATGTGTTTCGTCTGGACCCATATCATGCACCCCGAGCCAACCGGGCCAAAACATGCGCCGCTAGCCTTCTCGATCCAAACAACGAGCTAGTGTCCACCATGCGTAGAGATGCTCATGTGGACAAGTTTTCTAGCACTAGTGAATGGCGTCGGATCTCTGTGTGTAATACGTGTAGCCGCGTGTCTCTTTGGCGTGCCTGGCATACCGAAGGGACTCGTCGAAGGTCCAACGAACCGCGGTGGGGTCAATGCTGGATGTATGGTGTGGGTCAACCTGGCTAACAGTGCATGGTTTGAGTTTAGGTGGCTAGGTTTGCATGGCTGGGGGGCTAGATGGCTAATGAGTGCGCATGCGTCATCTGTACATTGTCAAGGCTGAATGGTGGTTGTCTACGTGGCCATGCTAAAGTGCATGGTGTGGGTCCAGTTTTGCGTGCGGCGCACGGGATGTGCCTTGGTGGGTAGGGCCCACAACTTGCGGCACAGAGTTCTGAAGCAGATGAAGGGGCGGGCCCCGGTCTTCGTCCACAAGGAGGACTTGTTCCCTCTCGATGACTAGCTCCGGGATGCGTTTGGTCTTGTTTACACACAACCTATGTGAAGGCTTATGCGTGCCGCTCTCGATGTTCGACCACACCCACACCGCGAAAGGTCCCAAGAAATTTGGATCCCTCATGAATTTGCATGGATTATAGTGGCGGCAGATGAGACCTGGCATTTTTTTTCCCGTAACAATGGCTCTGAGGCGGCCCTGCCCATTGGTCGCACATGGCACATATATGGACCAGAGCTTAGCATGGAACTGTCACCCCCTATCCCTGCTGTTGATTTCATGTGGCCGCGGTATAGATCCTGAATTTCCGAGGATACTTCCCTAGAAATGCGGCAAATGTCCCGAATATGGCAAGCGCGGGCTCCGAGAAAGGCCGGGACCTTGCATGCGCTTTTGGATTGTTCTCCGTTGACCCGAGGGAGAGCATCGACAAAAATGGAGGAACGGGCCCGCATTCATTGCGCAAACCGGACATGTTACCTCAAGGTACCTAGATCCAAACCATGCACCCCCACCGTCTAGACCCACATGGTGCACCACTTAGACACTAGACCCACATCACTTACGCCGGGCCCCAAGCCAACCATTCCGCATGTAGACTCATATGCCACACCCCGCAAAATAGCTTAGCACAAGACTTCCACCCCGATTTCCACAACATGCACCACTACAAGTAAGTGTCCAAAAAATGGACTATTGCATTATCAACATTTTTTTGCCAAAACAAGTAAGTTGTTTTTAAATTGCTTGAAAATAGCAAGGCTTCTGTTAAATTATAATTTCATTAATTACACATTATAACATGCATTTTTTCCCTCAAAAAGGGGTGCATTCCTTTTTGTAAACCCACAAAATTACTTCCTTTCCCTCGAAAAAACGAATCCTTCTTCACCCTCTCACGATCACGTTCAGTGTGGTCTCGCCCTATAATCTAGGAGTGGTCGATCCAATTTCCCCATGGGGGACAACTTCCACACACTATTTATCTTGGATGGTTGCAACCATCTCGCCATCACGGTTTTTTATGGGAAAATCACATTCTTTTGTTTTTCCTTCCAAAGATATGTGGCGAAAAAACATGGAACAAAAATTGTAGAAGGCATGGTGGGATACGTGCACATGTTGTCTTTTTGTACTACAAGTGCACTTGTTGGCAAGTTGCATGTGCACGTTTCATGTTTCATTTTTTTATTGAAAATTATGTTGTACACCTTTACATAGACGCTTGAATTATTGTTTTCGTATGTTAATAATTCCTAACTATTGAAATTCAGCATGCACATAACACATGGCTTCCAAGCTTCGTCAGCGACCGCTTGGATTCCTCTGGTATATGCCCGATGTCTGGTATTGGGCAGGGAAATGTGGATCCATGTGATGCCATGCGTTTCATCTGGACCCATGTCATGCACCCCAAGCCAATCGGGCCGACATCATGTGCCGCTAGGCTTCTCGATCCTAACCATGCGCTAGTGTCCACCATGGGTAGAGATGCTCAGGTGCACAGGTTTGCTGGCACTAGTGAATGATGTCGTATCTCGGCATGCAATATGTGTAGTCGCGTGTTGCTTTAACATACCTAGCATGCCGAGGGAAGGGACTCGTGTCGGAGGTCCAACGAACCGAGGTGGGGTCAATAATGGATGGATGGTGTGGGTGAACCTGGCAAACGGTGCACGGTTTGAGTGAAGCTGGCTAGGTGTGCATGGCTGGGGGCTAGATGGCTAATGAGTGCGCATGCGTCTTGTGTACATTGTCAAGGATGACCGGTGAGTGTCTACTTGGCCACGCGTGCATGCATGGTGTGGGTCCAATTGGCGTGCGGCGCATGGGACGAGCCTTGGTTGCTAGGGTCCACATCTTGTGGCACGGAGTTCTGAAGTAGATGAAGGGGCAGGCCCCGCACACCGTTCATAGGCCGGACTCGTTTCCTCTCAATGGGAAATGGCTCTGAGGCGGCTCTTCTCTTTGGTGGCACATGGCCCATATATATGGATCAAAGAGCTTAGCATGTGATTGCTACCCCATTCCCTGCTATGATTTCATGTGGGCGCGGTATAGATCGTGAATTCCCGATGATACTATCCTAGAAATGCGGCAACTGTCCCGAATATGGCATGCGGGACCAAGAAAGGCCGGGACCTAGCATGCACGTTTCGATTGTTCTCCATTGACCCGAGAGAAAGCACCAATGAAAACGGAGCAACGGGCCCGCACTCAGTGCGCAAACCAGATGCGTTACCTCAAGGTAGCTAGATGCAAACCATGCACCCCCGCCATCTAGATTCATGTGGCGCACCACTTACGCAATAGACCCACACCACTTACACTGGCCCCAAGCCAAGCATTCCCCCCGGGTAGACTCATATGTCACACACCACAAAATAGAATTAGCACAAGACTTTCACCCCGATTCACCAGGTTACTACCTTGTGCACCCCTAGCCAGCATGATACACTGCATGCACCTAGAGCCACCTGGGCCCACAGCATGCACCACTACATGTACGTGTCCACAAAATGAACTAACCCATAATCTGCTTTTTTGTCAAAACAATTTAGTTATTTTTATAATGGCTTGAAAATAGCAAGGTTTCTGTTAAATAATAATTTCTTAATTACAATAAGGTCCATTTTGTAACCACACAAAATTCCTACCTTCCCTCGAAAAAAGAATTCTTCTCTCACGATCACGATGGACTCGCCCTATAATCTAGGAGTCGATCCAATCTCCCCACGGGGGCCAAGTTGCACGCAGTAGAAATTTTTGGTTGGTTGCAAATTTCTCTCCAAAACGATTTATTATGAGAAAATGACCTTATATTTTTTTACTTCCAAAGACATGTGGCGACAAAAGCATGGAACAAAATCGTAGGAGACATGGTTGGATACGTGCACATGCTGACTTTTTCTACTACAACTGGACTTGTTGGCAAGTTGCATGTGCACGTGCCATGTTTCAATTTATCTTGAAAATTATGTTGTACACATTTACATAGGCGATCGAATTGTTGTTTTCATATGTTAATAATCCCTAAATATTGACCGTGTGAAACATGTGGTAAGCAATCCAAACAATTGAAAAAAAATCCCTAAATATTGAATTTAAGCATGCACCTAGAAATTATCAGTCATAGAACCAACATCTCTTTCGTAGAGATTAAGGTACTTCCACATTAAATCTAATACAATAAATTCAAAGGATCAACTTAATACATTAACAACACATAGGGATGTAGCCTAGGAATCCAACGAGTAGAGAGAAAAGGAGGAACAAAAGCTGGAAGAAGAAGGATCAGCCAGCAGCAGCGCCATCAGCCTCCTAGCCTCACAACTCCAGGTCTCTAGCCTTGTGAAATCCAGTTTTTTTCCTACGAAACATGAATGGAAAAGTTCCTGTTACAGGTTAGGACTTAGTGAAAATTACAGTTATGCTGAAACAATTATAATGACAAATAGTGTTAACATGATGGTTACAACAAGCAAACAAAACCAAGCTCACAAGTGCAACTTACTTTTAACATCAAACAATTATATTAACATGGCCACTTTAGAGCAAGATTTTACATGCAACATAAACTTGTCATAGCAACAAAAGGCATGGCATGAAAGTATTGACAACATAATGCAAATAATTTTTAGGAAGCATGGCCATAGGAGTTATATTTTTAGTGGCAACCTTCAAGCAAAGTTGCATAGTTTTATAACAGAAAGGGCTGTTGTTATAGGTAGAGGCACACTGAGGTTGGCTAGCCATCGAGGATGACCGGTGGGCCACGGGCCACATGACTAGGAGCATTTGTGTGTGCGTGACTGCCGTGGGACGCGGATGTCAGTGGCTTACTTTGAAAACAAAAGGGGGGTTTATAGTTTAGTGGGAACCATCAAGCAAATTCGCAAATTTTTATAGCTGAAAGATTTATACTTGCTGAGATTCACAAAGTAAAATGATGGCATGTCGGAGGCAATAAATAAATATGCTACATGGCTTGTCATGTCATCTAATTGCACAGAATGCTAGTACAAATCATGGAGAACAAGACATACAACATGAGCATCTCCATAAGAGCTGGTAGCTCTACCAAAAAGCAATCAACAACTCAAAAAAGGTTCAAATATAGTATCAAGCACTTAATAATAGAAAGACACATAACAGATTTTTGGAGTAGAAGTGCAGGTGAACATCAAATACTAACACTACAACAGTACAAATTGAGCCTAGGGTTCATATACATCATAATCCAGCCCCCAAAAGCATGTACTCAATCACTACCACCACAACCGTAAGCACGAGCAGTAGGAAGATTAGGAGTGGGGAAGCTTACTCTAAACAACGGTACTGTCGCCATTTAGACGAGGGGAGCGGCGAGGGAAGCATGGAGAACGGCGGGGAAGCGATGTCGCGACCACTGTCCTCCTTCTCTTGCGCTTCAGAGTCATCTCCGACTCGGTTGGAGGCTCCACAATCTGCAACGGCACCTCGTGCACCGTGGGTTCCTGATCCAGTGGATGCTCTACCCTGGATCTGAACGCCCACTATCGGTGTCAAAACCGGCGGATCTCGGGTAGGGGGTCCCGAACTGTGCGTCTAGGCCGGATGGTAACAGGAGGCAGGGGACACGATGTTTTACCCAGGTTCGGGCCCTCTTGATGGAGGTAAAACCCTACGTCCTGCTTGATTAATATTGATGATATGGGTAGTACAAGAGTAGATCTACCACGAGATCACAGAGGCTAAACCCTAGAAGCTAGCCTATGGTATGATTGTATGTTGTGATTGTTGTCCTATGGACTAAAACCCTTCGGTTTATATAGACACCAGAGAGGGTTAGGATTGCACAAGGTCGGTTACAAAGGAGGAGATATCCATATACGCATTGCCTAGCTTGCCTTCCACACCAAGTAGAGTCCCATCCGGACACGAGACGAAATCTTCAATCTTGTATCTTCATAGTCCAACAGTCCGGACAAAGGATATAGTCTGGCTGTCCGGAGACCCCGTAATCTAGGACTCCCTCAGTAGCCCCCGAACCAGGCTTCAATGACGATGAGTCCGACGCGTAGTATTGTCTTCGGCATTGCAAGGCGGGTTCCTTCTCCAAATACATCACAGTAGAATTTGAATACGAGGATAGTGTCCGACCCTGCAAAATAAGTTCCACATTCCACCGTAGAGAGAATAATATTTTCGCAGATCTAATTTGCTGTCTTGTTTTGGCAGCATGACATTACGTCATGGCCCGGTGATTATTCGAACCGTTTCTTTCAACCAGCTCCACACATAACGTGAGGCAGTTTCCTGACACGTCTCGTTGAAGCGGAGATCGTGTTCCCCCAATTACGGGATTCTCATTAATGCGGTCGTGGGTAACCCAACCGTGTCTAGGACTCCTATATTATAGGCAAGTCCTAAACGGCTACGGAGAGGACGCTTGATATTCACCCTCTTTATAAAGCGACAAGGTTTTCGCTTTTTCCCTCTCATGCTCAATCGAATCCTTCCCCCGCCTCGAGTTCTAACACCAAAAGCCCAGGTTAGGTGCTCCGGATCTTCAATGATGTCCGGATCCAGCCTTCAAGGCCAATGGATGCCTTCCTCCGTCATGGAAGAGGACATCAAGAAGTTGAGGGAGGCCAGATACCTGACCACCGAGTTTTCGCATTGGCTTCCTGCTCGAGGGTAGTTCGTCCCTACTCCCAAACCTAACGAGAACGTCGTGTTCATCCCCCACTTCTTCTGAGGCCTAGGCCTCACTCTGGATCCCTTCGTCAGGGGTTTGATGTTCTACTACGGGCTAGATTTCCATGATCTAGCTCCGGACTCCTTTCTCCACATCTCGACATTCATTGTCGTGTGTGAGGCCTTCCTCCGCATTACCCCTCACTTTGGCTTGTGGCTCAAGACCTTTGAAGTGAAGCCGAAGATGATCGAGGGGGAACATGTAGCGTGCGGAGGTGCATCAATAGGCAAGATGGCAGGAGCTCCATGGCCGAAAGGTTCCTTTCCAGAGGTGTCCGAATTATGGCAACGGGAGTGGTTTTACGTCACAGCTCCCAGAAGTGCCAAGTGGGCGGCTGTCCCCGCTTTCCGCTCGGGCCCCCCACCACAACTGATGTCATGGATTAGCAGAGGACTGATCTGGGGTCCAGCTAAGGACGTGCCTATACTGCAAAGCCGCATCCGAGATCTCTTCGAGGGAGATTTTAATTTGGCGGTGGTAATACAAGTTATGCTGGTTTGTCAAGTCCAGCCTTGCAAACGCCGGCCCCTTCGCTTGTGGGAGTTCAACCCAGAGGGACCGTGTGCCATTCAAAGTTTCCTTGGCCTGACGCACGAGGAGATGTACAAGTCATTCTTCGGACCTCAAGTAGAGTGTCCGGATATTACCAAGGACGTGGGCCTGAGCAGTAACCGCGTTGCCGAACAAGTAGGAAATCCCCTGGCCGAACACACTGTCTTTTATTCGTAATGAAGTTATTTCTAACAGTTCGCTTTTTGACCAAGACTGGCTAACAAAGGCGAAGATGATTCTGTGTTTGGCCACCCTCCCCGAGGGTTTGGAAAATCCGGTATTGGAAAAGATGCTCGAGGTCGCACCTTGCCCGGAGCCCTTGAAGGAAGATACCGGGGGGATAATATGGGCGGACGTGGGCCCCCATCGTTGCCCATTCCAACCGAGGGAATGAGCTTCTCCACGAAGGAGGACAACCGGGGGAGGAAAAGGACTGCTTCCGAGGATCCGGAAGCCGAAGCCTCCAAACGGGAGAAGAAGTCTCCCATAGAGGGTCTTGCCTCGGGGGTGCTTTTGCCGCACAAAGTCCGCGGGGGGATCAGCCCTCCAACGAGTCGTAAGTGATCCAAAATACTTTGATAGTAAAGGTATGCTATCTTTTTTCTGAGAAAATAACCACCGCATATATCTTGTAGTTCGGGCCTTAGCCCCTCTCAGATGAGCTCGTCTTCGGGGGATCTTCTTCCAGAGATGATGAAGAGCGAAACGCCTCCCCCGGACTCCTCCGCTCAAGAAGCGGGCGACCCCAAAGTGTCGTCACGGAGGGCCTCTCCGGATCCGGTGAGGCCAGAAGATAATCCCATAGATCCCCGAAGTCCCCAGTGTCCGGCTCCCGAAGGGAGCAGACAAAAGAGTCCGGCGCCGTCTGGTGTGCGGTCGGACATTTTGAGGGAGTTGGTGGGGCGAGCGGCCATCTTAGAGGAACACCGTATGCTGATGGGTACGGTGATGGAGAGAATCTCGTCCGCCGAAAGCGGATTACATGAAGCCTTTATGAGTCTACTGACAGGCTTTGAGGTACGTGAGATAATATGTGATAGTACTGCACATGTTAGGTGTGCCCTGTGTAGATAGTAGCCCCTGAGACTCTAGTTGTCGTCGAGAACGGCGGTGAATAGAGAATCATATTCTCAGGCAATAACCAGACTGCCCCTATGTGCAGGTGGTGGAAGCTCCGGTGGCTAGTCGGACTAGTGAGTTTGCCAAATTAAAACGGCAACTGGATGCGGCAGATGCCGACATCGAGCTTGTTAACAAGAGGCTTGACGAGGCAGAGGGTAAGTGTTATTATCTGGTGAATGCCACATAGTAAGAGTAGCATGATGCCAGTATCTTTAATATGTTGTGACTGCAGATGGAGCTGCCACCGTGGAAACCTTGTGGGTAGAACTTGCCAGAGCCAAGGAACAAGCGAGGATTAGTAATGCCGCTGCTTTGAAGGCGGCCGAAGAGTTGAAAGCCGAGAAGGCCGCACATTGCGAGAGCCAAGAGAAGATGGCCAAGATGGCCGTAGAATTAAAAGACACTGCCGACTGTTGCTGGGTCCTTGAAAAAGAAAACCGAGAGAAGGAAACGGACCTTGAGAAGGCCACGGCGGCGGACAAAGACACCCGTTCTGCCATGAGAGCGAAGAAGGAGGAGCTGCGGGAAGCTGGGGATATTGCGGCTGGGAAACCCTTTATGTTGCGGAGGAAGTTCGGAGATCCACGGTATGCCCCTCTGGATCGGCTGTGGAGTTCGGGAGATGCGTATATGGATTTAGCGGCGAGCGCTGCCGATGCAGCCAAGTACTTCCAAGGTCAGACAGATCGTGAAGTGGACAAGCTGTACTGGTCACAATTCCACGTTCCAGAGCGTCCGCTTTCATTGACTGACCAGCTAGCCGAATGGGCCGAACTGAATAGGTTGTCCGGACTCGCCATGAGGTCTGTTGTGGATCAGCTATGGCGGGAAAAGCCAAAGCCAAACAACTATTTCAGGTTAGTGCAGCAGTTCCTTGGTGCGGTGCCGCGCATTAATGCGATGAAGAGATCGGCGTGCATAGAAGGCTCGCGGATGGCCCTTGCCCGTGTTAAGGCATACTGGGCGGAGATGGACGCTACCACTGTTGCGGCGCAGGGTTCGGCCATAGGCCGGGTGGCTGCCGAGTACTATTTCGAGGAGGTTCTCGAGGGTGCTCGTTTGATAGAGGCCCAGTGCTCGAAGAATATTATGTTTGAGTGATATGTATTCTCATTGTAAGCATAATGCTTTTATGAAGTTTTTATAAGGCTATGTTTATACTTTTGCCTGAAAGTAGTATGATGCCTCCTGTGCGGCCGTTTATGTATACATGTGTATAACCTGAAAGATTGCAGCCGTCGGCTTCAACCCCCACGCATATAACGGAGGTGCTCGTAAAAAACGCGTGTTCACACTTAACCCAACATCTTGGTCCTATTAAGGAGGTGGTAGCGTAGCGAGCGAGGCAACCGGACAATGCTTTAACACTTTCACTTAGCCATAGGAGTTTGACAGTGGGGCTACTAGATAGCCCCTGGTGGCTCCGCACTCTCCCGATCACGGGGTGCGTACATGCCTGGCCGGAAAACAGCCCTTCGTTAAGGTGGATGAATCCTAACATTCCAATAGGTCATCGAGTGGTTGACCAGTCTCACGCTATATCATGACAGTCAGTTTTCGGCTTTCTCTACTGAGGTGCTCGTCCGGATGAACCAAGGCACAATTGCAGTAGTTCTCCTGGTGCTACCTTAATCGGTAAAGCGGAACGTAAGGCACCAAAATACAGGAGCCGGGCAAACCCAACATTTGACCAAAGACAATGATTCGGAGCTGATGCATATAAGGCCAAACTCGCGACGCCGAACACTCCCTAAGGTATTCGGTCTTTATGGTATAAACCGAGCCTAAATAGTGCCCTTCGTAAGAAGCCCGTTGTGTCCAGGTACGTGCATTATTCTGACGTGGCCACATGCCAAGACGTCAGCATCCTTCTCAACTGTGCTGAGAATTCGGTGGATATGTATCAACAAGAGACCGTAAAAAATGTTTATGCAGGGTCTTAATCTAAAAAGAATCCTTGGAGCGGGTCCCTGCTGCACGTCTGCGCCTGTGTCTCCATTGTGCCGTATCCTGGACGGGTGTAGCACGATGATCATCTGTAAAAGAGAGGAACTTAGGTGAAAAATTTGTCGTGCGAAAAGATAGTTTTTTAAAGAAACCATATATAATTCAAGATGAGTAAAAATTGCCGCTTGTTTGCGCGTGTTGAGCCCCTTGTATTTGTAATAGGGGTGTGACCATTGATCCGGTATAAATTACATATAGCGGCGCCGGACTCGACTAACCGTGTCCGAGGTCGTGACGACCTGTTAAATGCTTTAGTTGGTGAGGCCGTTTTTAGTGTGCGGCTGCCAAGGCAGCCGCACTCTCTTCGGCGCGCAAAGATCGCTTAATACTTCCGTTTACTGTAATGATGCCACGTGGGCCGGGCATCTTGAGTGTGAGGGAAGCGTAGTGCGGTATTGCATTAAAGCGAGCGAAAGCTTCGCGTCCGAGTAGTGCTTGATAACCACTTTGGAACGGAGCGATGTGGAAGGTTAAATGTTTGCTACGGAAGTTATCGGGGAAGCCGAATATAACTTTTAGTAGCAGGGAGACCATGCAATGATCCCCTGGTCCTGGCGTTACACCTTTAAAGGTAGTATTGCTATGGAAAATTTTTGTTGGGTCTATCCCCATTTCGCGGATTGTATCCTGATATATCAGGTTTAGACTGCTGCCACCGTCCATCAGGACTCGTGTGAAGTGGTATCCATCAATTATTGGGTCTAATACCAAGGCAGCCCATCCTGCACGGTGGATACTTGCTGAGTAATCACGATGGTCGAAAGTGATCGGTTGAGGCGACCAGTGGTAGGACTCCGCGGTGATAGGCCCTTGGGCATATTTTTCTGGGAGTGCCATTTTGTTTCTTCCCTTGATCATGTGTAACACGTTTACTATTTTGACCTCTGGGGGGGATTTCTTTTGTTCCCCAGTGTCTTGCTTGAGAGGCTCATCCTCGTCTTCGCTTGGTGTATCCTCCCCCTTGTGTACGGCGTTGAGCTTGTCGGACTGCTTGAAGACCCAACATTCTCTGTGGGTATGATTAGCAGGTTTACCAGGGGTGCTATGGATCTGACATATTTGGTACAGAATTTTGTTTAGGTTGGACAGTTCGTCTCTGGCGCCTTTAGAGGGCGACTTTTGCTGATCTAGCCGAGAGCTTTTGAATCCGACGTTTACTGCCGTGCTCTTCGTGTTGTCTTCTTTATTCCTGCATTTGTTATTGCTGTTGCGCCGTGATTTCCCGTTTCCATCTCTAACTTCAGATGTACTGGGGTCGCTGGTGTTGTATCTGGCTAGCCAGCTGTCCTCACCCGCACAAAAGCGGGTCATGAGGCTTGTTAATGCTGCCATTGTTCTCGGCTTTTCTTGACCGAGGTGTCTGGCAAGCCATTCGTCATGGACGCTATGCTTAAAAGCTGCCAAGGCTTCGGCGTCCGGACAGTCGACAATTTGGTTCTTTTTAGTAAGAAACCTGTTCCAAAGTTTTCGGGCTGACTCTCCGGGCTGTTGAGTTATATGACTCAAATCGTCCGCGTCCGGAGGTCGGACATAAGTCCCTTGAAAATTTACCCGAAAAGCGTCTTCGAGCTCTTCCCAGCTTCCAATGGAGTTTTCGGGGAGGCCTTTAAGCCAGTGACGAGCTGACCCTTTGAGCTTGAGGGGTAAGTACTTAATGGCATGGAGATCATCTCCTCGAGCCATATGGATATGGAGGATATAGTCCTCAATCCAGACCCCAGGGTCAGTTGTTCCATCGTATGCCTCTATGTTTATGGGTTTGAATCCCTCTGGAAATTCATGGTCCAGCACCTCATCGGTTAAACATAGGGGGTGTGTGGCACCCCTGTATCTGGGTGTACTGCATTGTTCGAATGTTTGTTGTGTTACATGGTATGCTGGGGCGCGCTTGCGTGGTCCATAGATGGATCTGGTTGCGACGTCCTTTTGGTGCGAGCCCTCGCGTGGATCGCGTATTGTCTTGTGAGTGGTATTTTTTGCCGCTCTATGTTGGCCGTGAGGTCGTCTATCCGACCAGGTGGCTGTTTTGATTTTTGGTTGTGGGGGGTCTGAGGCCTCCTCATCGAATTCAGGTAGCAACTTCCGCTTTGGGTAGCTCTTGGTGGGGCGATTGTCGCCGTACTTCGCTGCTGTGTTGAGTACTTTACTCCATCTGATTTGGAGTGTGTCCTGCGCAGCTTTGAGCCTTTGCTTCTGCTTTTTCAGACTCCTCGCAGTGGCAACAAGCCTTTGACGGGCATTCTGCTGCTCCGGGTGCCTGTCCGGCGTTATGTCGTCCGGACTATTATCTTTGACAGAATTGGTTTGTTCGATTTGATTCCCCGTATTGCCGTGGTCCGGCAGTGGTTCGCCCTGCTCCAATGCTGGGTCTGTATGATCATTATTTCTGCCGAGGCGGGATCTGGGGCGGCGCTTGCGCCGCCGCTTTGACTGCTTCTCGAGGGAACAAGCCTTCGGTGCGTCCTTCTGTTCCTCGTCGTCGTCTTCTTTTGGTGTGTCCACCATGTATACGTCATATGATGAAGTGGACATCCAGCGCCCTGTGGGCGGTGGTTCCTCCTCGCCTCCCGCATCATCGTCCATACCGTCGATGTCTTCGGAGTCGAAGTCGAGCATGTCGGTTGAGTCATCGACAGTGGCTATTAAGTGCGTGGTGGGTGGGCATCGAATTTCTTCGTCGTCCGCAACCCAATCCTGTTGGTCATAATCCGGCCAGGGCTCTCCTGACAAAGAGAGAGACCTTAGTGAATTCAGAATGTCGCCGAAGGGCGAGTGCTGAAAGATATCCGCGGCGGTGAATTCCATGATCGGCGCCCAATCGAATTCGATTGGCAGAGGCGCGGATGGTTCGGAGTCCGGGAAAGAGTCCGACACTTTGGAGTCACGGGCTACGCAGGGGGTTAGAGCATCTCCAATAGCCGCGCCAAAAGACGCGCGCGCGGTAAATTGGCTTTATAGCGCGCGCGGGACGTTTACGCGCACTCCAGCGGTGGCGTGAAACTAGCGTGCGCGGGAAACGATTGCGCGCGGGGGGAAAAGGCGGCCGCTCGCGCGCTACATTTGACGCGCCGCGTCCGGCGCGCCTATAAATTGCAGCGCCTCCGCCACTCTCTCCATCGCCCTTTGCCGCTCTCTCCGTCTCTCCATCGCCCCCTGCCGCGCTCTGCCGCCGACTCGCCACCACCGCGCCACAATGCCGCCTCGGCGCCGGGGAGGTACGGGCTACCGCGGCGTCCGCGTGCGTCCGTCCGGCACCTACTCCACCGAGATTCAGTCGGGCAGCGGCATGCGGCTCCGTCTCGGAACTTTCGACACCGCCCAGCAGGGCGCCCGCGCATACGACGCTGCAGCGTGGCGCCTCCTGCGGTCCCGTCAGGACATGAACTTCGCCGACGTGGCGACGCGGGAGTGTGCACAGGAGTTGGCGCCTTTCCCGTGGCTTCTCACTGACGAGGATCATCGCAAGCATCGGAGGTGGGAGCATCGTCTCACGCTGGCCGAGATGGACGAGCAAGCCATGGCACTGTGGAGTCATCGCTTCCCGGAAGACACCAATGAGGAACAGTTCTTCGCCCAGAGGAGGGCGAGGAGGGCGAACAGGAGAGAGGAGCGAGCCGACTATCGCGAGGACAAGCGAACGCGGAAGGCGGTCGCTAAATACAACCAAGCGCTAGGAGATGCGTCCTCCTGGAACTCCGAGACGAGCGGTTCCTTGACGCCTACGCTCCGACGTCGGAGGAGGACATCACTGAGACAGAGTCCGAGTCGGACGAGTAGAAGTAGGAGAACTATCTATGAAATCAAATATGTAGTAGGAGAACTATCTACAAAACCAAATATGTAGTAGAAAAAACTGAAATATAGCGCGCCTGCTGGAGCGGCGTGGGCACGCTTTAATTTGCGGCGGCCGCTGGAGCCAGTGCACCACTGCGCGCAAAAGCTGGCTAACCCGGCGCTGTATCATGACTTTTAGCGCGTGGCGCGTTACGCGACTGTTGGAGATGCTCTTAGGCAGGTGTTCGGCTTGATCGTCGTTGAGACTGCAGTCCCTTAGGCGGTGTCTAACCACCCATCCTTGATTGGCGCAGTTGGCTCCGAACTAAGGGTCGGAGGTGATGCGGGCGCAGCCTCTGGGGTACTGTTCGGCAGCAGAGCTAGGTCATACCCATCGCGACAGTGCGGCGCGCCCGTCTATGGCTCGAATCCGTCGAAGATCAAGTCTCCGCGGATGTCGGCCGTGTAGTTCAAACTTCCAAATCTGACCTGATGGCCAGGGGCGTAGCTTTCAATCTGCTCCAGGTGGCCAAGCGAATTAGCCCGCAGTGCAAAGACGCCGAATACGAAGATCTATCCGGGGAGAAAAGTCTCACCCTGGACCGCATCGCTATCGATGATAGTAGGAGCCATCAAGCCTAACGGCGACGACACAGAGGAACTCTCAATGAAAGCACCAATGTCGGTGTCAAAACCGGCGGATCTCGGGTAGGGGGTCCCGAACTGTGCGTCTAGGCCGGATGGTAACAGGAGGCAGGGGACACGATGTTTTACCCAGGTTCGGGCCCTCTTGATGGAGGTAAAACCCTACGTCCTGCTTGATTAATATTGATGATATGGGTAGTACACGAGTAGATCTACCACGAGATCAGAGAGGCTAAAACCCTAGAAGCTAGCCTATGGTATGATTGTATGTTGTGATTGTTGTCCTACGGACTAAAACCCTTCGGTTTATATAGACACCGGAGAGGGTTAGGGTTACACAAGGTCGGTTACAAAGGAGGAGATATCCATATACGCATTGCCTAGCTTGCCTTCCACGCCAAGTAGAGTCCCATCCGGACACGAGACGAAGTCTTCAATATTGTATCTTCATAGTCTAACAGTCCGGCCAGTGGAGATAGTCCGGCTGTCCGGAGACCCCCTAATCCAGGATTCCCTCACCCACCACCTGCGCGTGTCCCACGGGCTGGACGAATTGGCCTACTCCATCGCCCACAGGAGGATCTCGATGTCGTGCCTCGGTTATGCGGGCGGGGGAAAGCTTTTTCTTCTTCCTGGATGTCATTTCCCTCAAAGTGGCCATTGCCGTCCAGTTCAGCTGCCTTATGTTGTTAAACCAAGAACGGATCTCCATCAACCTAGCCATCTTGACCTGGTCGCCACCGGCGATCCCCATGAAGTCGGCGTTCTCGCCGCTGGCGATCTGCTCCTCCATCGAAGTTCTTGCATGGATGGAAGAAGGGGGTGGGATGTGGAAGAGGAGACGAGCAAAGTTGCGGCCGCGAGAAGGAGGAGAAGGAGAGGGAGGAGATGTCGCGGTTGTAATGGCGATGGGTGAGGGGAATGACGATGGCGGCGGCAGTTCTGCATTGGATGAGAGGGGTGGCGCGTGATTGTTTTCTTCCTATGACTTTTTTTAGACATTTTTTCCTATGACTAAAATGCCAGAGATTAAAACGATTCCTAAAAATCCCAACCACTGTAAAACTTTGTATAATAAATATAGATAATTCGGGCCAACCAAAGCCCACAACATGAATTAATAGTACGCTTACAACTTAAATAACAGCAAGAGAAATATATATAGATAGATTTTTTAGCTAAAAAAGATACATAGATAAAGAGATGGCCTCCACTTCTCCACCAGGCTCCTCCTTGCTCCTCCTCTGGGCACCCTTCACTGCTCCTCCGCGGTGTTGTTGATGGGGTACGGCAGAGTGTGCATGCGCTCGTCGGTGGGGAAGACGTTGTCGTAGTCCATGAAGATGTTATGGGTGGTGAAAGCTATGAACTCACAGCCACACCAGAACACGTGGCCGAGGAGGTAGAACGCGTCGAAGGGGTTGGTGAAGTGGGCAAGGATAGCAACCACAACCCCGTTGTGGACGACCTCCTCGACTCGGTACATCCTTGGAGATCCCCGAGGGAGGTGCCCGTAGCCGGCCCCAAGGAAGAAGTCGGTGAACCCCATTACGCCCCTCCACCTTGACATCGCCCACACACTAAGGGTTCTCTCGACGTACATCCCGGCTAGGTAGAGCATCTCCGGCACGGTGGGGGGGAAGCGGTAGGTTGGCCCGGTGTACTGCATGGCTGCGGCGGGCTGGTTCTTGGGGCTGTTTATGGTGAAGAAGAAGAAGGGCAGGCGCAAAATGCAGGTGGGAGAGTATGGGAGATGGATGAAGGGTGTGAGAGGAAGAGGAACATGATAGGTGGCTTAAATAGCCACCGTGGCAGTAATGGGGTCAAATGTGAACAAATTTCCCACCCACCGCGGCATCAGGAGTGTGCACGCGTGGGAAACTGTAGTGTGAATCAAAATGCGAAGTTTAAGTGCTGCCCTATATGCCATCGGTCGGGTCAACCGGGGACGGCTCTACGGCGCGTGCTCCTTCGCGTATGTGCACGCATGCAACATAGGCTGAAGCGGACGCATGCATGCAACCACATGCAATGTAGGCTCGCTCGGGCGCATGCAACGGCGGCGGACATCGCTCGGTCCAACGGGTGGGCTTCTTTACACAGCCCAATGACACGCATGCATGGCAGCCCACCCTCGAGCACAGAAAAAAATAGGTGCAGAAAAAAAACGTAAGTATTATATGATTTAGCGACATGAAAGCCCTAGATAATCCTTACAACGTCAAAAAGCTACAAAACTTGGCAATGATGCTAGTCATGTTGGTACAAGGTTGTTGGTCCACTTCAAGGATGTCGACAAAAACATGCTTCGAGACGGACCCTTCCCGTCCCGAAAGGCCTCCCATGAAGCAGGTTCAGAATGACACTGAATTTTGCCAGGATGTAAGTCCAATGAGATCAACACTTGTTCATGGTGGCCAATGTGGCACTGATCGTCGAAGGAGATAAAGATTGATACTTGTTCATGTGTGCCCATATTTTTTACATTTGGTGTCGATAGAACACAAAAAACAAACATGACTATATGCTTTTAGGTCTTCACCCTCCCCAATTTGTTGGCCAACTCAGCAGGTTTTTCCTTAAGATGCCACCTCTTTCTGTAAGCTGCAATTGTTGTGGTTTTGGAATGTTGGTTCTCTTTCCTGCAGAACAGGCATTTATAGCGACCGTTACGCCGGTACACAATCTTTGCAACCATGAGCCACTTGAAGATTTTCTTTCTGAAAGCTTCCCTCAGCTGTAGGTAGTTCTCCCATTCTTCCAAATCTGCAATCTGGTATTAGAAGAAAGAAAAATCTCATGCCAGCGAATTGTACATTATATCAAAGGCAGGCATAAATGGATTGTTTTTTCTTTGTATTGGTTTCCTAAAACTTTGGTTATATGAAAGACAGGCATAAAATGGAATACAAATGATCCATTCATCTAAATTTGCAAACCCTAGGACTGATAACCGTACGATTAATCAAAAAAAAGTGAACAGTACGATTGTCTATACGAATAGCGAGGAATAACAAGAGAGCAATTTCTAGGGTTAACCTCGAGAAGGAAAATTCTAGGGTTAATATCTGCAGACACTAACCGATTCGGCGTCGTTGGTGCAGTGTTGGACCAGCTGCGGCTGTGAATCGGCGGCGACGACATCCTTGTCGACCAGTTCTTTCATGGGGTCCACATCCGCCGCACGGAGTGCACCAGCCACGCACCCTCCCCCGACAGGTAGGATCATCCTCACCGGCAAGAATGTGGGCTTTTTGGCGGCGGCGAGTAGTGGGCGGCGACGAAGACATGGGTGGATAGGCAGAGGTGATCGAACGATGGAGGCGGGAGCAAGATTTAGGGAGTGAAAATTCAATTTGTTTGGGAGAGAGAGGTCAAGGCCGCGCACAATTCGTCACTTTTGAAATTTAGGTAGAAACATGCACGTATACGGCATCGTGCACACCCAGAGATTTGCCCGAACCAACCAATCAACCAACTAAGCAAAAGAAAAAGTGCACAATGTCAGTCCACAAACGTGGCAACATAAACCGAGCACCAAATAGTGTGTTAAAAACAGCAAAATAGGAGGGACATTTTTTTGTTTTGCGCAGCACTACTAGATACTAGAAGGGAGAACTACTGAAAAAAATACTAGAAGGGACAGTTGGCACATTTAATTTCACATGGCATCTAGCTTTTTTGTTCATCGTTGGCTATGTTGTACCAATTAGGTAAAAGGAATGGATAATTATTAAACCCTAGCTATTGTCAAGGTTTATCAGTGTGTGTCTACGTGGCCAAGTGTGCTTGCACGGTGTGGGTCCAGGTGAGTGTGATGCACGGGACGGACCTTTGTGGTTAGGGCCCACATGAAGCGGCACCAAATTTTGAGGAAAGTGAAGGAATGAGCCCCACACACCGTCCGCATGACGGACTTGTTCCCTCCCATTGGCTAGATCCAACATGCGATCTGGCCTCGTTTACACTTACCCCGCGTGAGGGTTTATGCATGCCCCTCTCGGTGTTTGACCATACCCTTCATGGGTCATATGATGAGACCATGCCAGGTCCCGTGATGCACCGCCTAGGCACAAACCGGGCGCGTTACCTCTCGGTAGCTAGATCCAAACCATGCACCCCCGCTGTTTAGACCCAAGTGGAGTAGCACCTAGACACATGACCCGCGACACTTGTGCCAACCCCCGAACCATGCATCCCTGCCGTGTAGACTAATATGTGGCCATGTGTGCATGCATGTTGTGGTTCCAGCTGAGTGCGATGCATGGGACGGTCCTTGGTTACTAGGTCTAACATCACGCGGCAACGAGATTTGAGGAAAATGAAGGAACGGGCCCCGCACTCCCTTCACAGGACGGATGCATTCCCACTCTGTGGCTTGATCCAGCATGGGATATGGCCCCAATTGCCCACAGCCTACGTGAGGGCCTACGCATGCCGCTCTCGATGTTTTACCACACCCTCTAGGGGTCGTATGATTACACTTGCGCTAGGTCCCGTGAATTTTCGGCCCCTCGATAATTTGCATGGATTATAACGGCAGCTGATGAGCATCATAGCCTAGAGAACGGCGTTGAGGCCACCCCTCCTTTTGGTAGCTTATGGTGCATATATGGACCAAAGAGCTTAACATGGGGCTTTCATCCCAATCCTTGCTATGATTTCATGTGGTCGCCGTAGATCTTGAACTTCCGATGTTACAACCCTAGAAATGCGGTAAATGTCCCGAATATGGGAGGGAGGGGGGAGAAAGGCCACACAATAAACTATCCCCATAATTTTATGTTTGTTTTATCTGGCAAGACAAACAAGTTTTTTAAAATAAGGATCTTTAGCATGTTTTAATAAGGATATTATAATTTCACATTATAAGGTGCTTATTTTTTCCTAAAACAAATGTGTTGTAAACGCACAAAGCTCCACATTGAGCCTCTCACCATCATGTTCACGTTGAACTCACCCTAAAATGAAGGAGAGGTAGATCGAATCTCCCCACGGGGGGCAACTTCCACCAAGTAGCTAAATATGGTTAGTTGAGAATTTCTCCCCAAGTCGTTTTTTGAGGCAAAATCACATTCTTTTTTTTCCTCCAATATTGTGGCGAAATACATGGAAGAAAAATCATGGGAGGCACGGTGGAACGAGTGCACCTGTTTTTCCCCTCCAAAAGTGCGCTAGTTGCCATATTGCATGTGAATGTGTCACCTGTACAAACAATTGAATTGGCATTTTTATTTTGTTAACAATTCCTAAATATTGAATTTCAGCATGCACCTACCCCATGTCAGTTAGGTCAAATTTGTTTTATCCAAGCTCCGCCAGCGACCGTGCAGATTCTTGTACCATGCACGTGCTGCTCCGGGCCTCTGGCGTCCGGTACCGGACAGGGGAATCTAGATGTGATGCAATACAATTCATGTTGACCCATATCATGCACCCTTAGCCAACCAAGCCGACAACATGCACCGCTAGCCACCTCGATCTAGACCATGCAGTAGTGTCCACAATGGGCAAAGATGCTCAGTTGGACATGTTTGTTGGCACTAGTGCATGATGCCCAATCTCGGTGTGCAAGACAGGTAGCCGTGTGTCGCTTTGACATACTTGGCTTACGGAGGGAGGGACACGTTGGAGAACTAACGAACCAAGATGGGGTCAAGGGTGGATGGATGGTGTGGGTTAACTTGGCTAAAGGGGAACGGTTTGAGGCCATTTGAACAATGTATGCCATGGCCATGGTCATGAGCTACCTCACTTGCCTTACCACAAAATTTTTCATAAGGAGACAGTGTAAACCTCAAAGTTTTGAGTTTTATTTTTGGATATCCCGTTAG
Source organism: Triticum urartu (assembly GCF_003073215.2). Classification (NCBI taxonomy): domain Eukaryota; kingdom Viridiplantae; phylum Streptophyta; class Magnoliopsida; order Poales; family Poaceae; genus Triticum; species Triticum urartu. Next base: position 10,094,444 of record NC_053025.1, read on the forward strand.
TTACATTTATGGCACCATGTACAACAAATTTGGGGTTATTTTGGAGATGGTCAAAAAATCACTTCATTACAGACGGACCGTTTGGTCTCACTTAAGCGAGTTTTTCTAACAAGGTGGTTTTTTCGACCACATCCAAATCACCTGAAATTTTGTACACATGATCTCTTCATAAACATAGACAAAATTTGAAAGTTTTCCAATTTTTTTAGAATTTTATATAATTTATAGTGGCTCAGTGAAACTCAGGTACATACCTCTGACTTTACCTTAAGGGGATAGTGTAAGCTTCATTATTGCTGAATTTTCTTTGATAATCATGTTTATTACATGGATGTGACTGTGTAAAAAAATTGGGTGATTTGGAAAAGAAAAAGGCCACCATCTAACAGGAGATATCAAACCCCACGGCCTGCATACGACTAGAAACCCAACCATATGGGCCAGGATGCAGGCCCGTGGGATGTTGATTTCTCCTGCTAGCCTTGAAGCTTTCATGGTGATACACATTTCACATCTAACTGATTTTGTTTTAAGTTAATGCACATTCGTAGCTAACATATGACCTTCCACGTTCAGGATGAAGAAGACGGAACTGTTGCTGCAGCTTGCAAGGAGAGTGTCAAGAATGTTTCACAGCTTTATAAAGAGCTGGATGCTTCGCAGGGTGCTCCGAGTTTGGATTCGCGAAAGCATTCCAAAGCCACCACAAGCCTTGAAGCTTTCCTGGTGATGCACATTTTACAGTTAACTGGTTTTGTTTTTTTATTTCGCATAGATTGCAAGCTAACAAGTGCTTTATTTTGAATCACAGGATCCTCTGAATTTGAGGCACAATGAGAATGTGCAAAAGGCTAAAGAAAGAAGAGATCAAGATGATGAAGACGTCAGTATTGAGGTGGGGGGAGAGGCAGGTACCAAAAGCAAACACCAGTCTGCCAAGGCTAAGGCAATAAGGGAGCTGGAAGAGACCCATGTCTTCCCAGTTGATGAGGACAACTATGATGATTCTTTAGCAAAGTAGCGACAAGATAGTGTGGTTGATTCCATGCTACCAACTCGTGCGAGCATCCGGAAAAGAGTGGCATCTTCATTATTATGCAATGAAGATTATGTTCTGTACGATAGTGATAAGAAGAGAAAGAAAAACAGGACTCCGATCGGAGTCTATCAACGATTCCAAGGATACAAAGAATACAAAGAGGAAAAACCGTGCAAGCATTTTTAAAGATATAGACACAGGTGCTTCGAGGCTGGAGACCGACCTTGACAAGTTTCGACAGAATTACGTTGCCGAAATTGTCAACACCTCAGATCTTGATAAAAAATTGGTGGTAATTGATGACATTGTTCTGCTACAGAAGCATTTGCAATGCCTCACCATGACAGATGGAGTTTTAGATGACAAATGGTTGGGTGACGAAGTAAGATATTTTCCAAATTATTTTATCAATTTTCTTTTGGACAATACAATTAACTTGAATTTTGTTTTAGTTGGTTGATGCTGTGATTCAGATCATGTGTCATGATCATCCTAAGGACATAAGGGACGGGAAACTGGTTTACATTGAGAGGGTGGCCGGCGTTGCTATGCTCGAAAGAGATGGTAAGGTAGAGAACTGCCACGAGGCCGCTTTAGCGGGCAGTCATGGAACAACAAAAGGAGACAACTATCTCAGGCATGATCTGGTACCATCTAACCATGACATAAACACATTTATTTTTCTAATCATTATGCATGTTGATGTAATCATCTTTGTTGTCCAGGTTTTTCTACTTACGAACATGGCGAACACCCACTGGTTCCTTGTGGTCGTAAACCCCAGAAGGAGGGAGATTCAGATTCTTGATTCACATTTCAACTATGTAGTAACACAAGTGGTTCACGTGGTGAGATTTTAAACGTCTTTCAATATAACACAGGATTTAGCATCATACCTAACCATGAACCTTGAGCAACTTCTCATACCATGGACTTTGGCAGATACGTGGGGTGGAAGCAGATCTGAGAGCATCGCTGCAAATCAATGGGCCACAAAGCCATGCATGGCAAGACATTAACGTGACCCAATGGACAGTAAAGCATGTTCCAGTGCCAAGACAAGATGACAAGTCAGTCAACAGTATTAGCTTCTAAATATGTTTTTCATTGTTAATACGTGAAATAGTGCTAACAGAATTAATTGTTGTAGTTCTTCTTGTGCACTCTACATGCTGAAGAACATCGAATTCTTTACGGGAGAAGATCTTACGTTGCATTATGACCAAGTACGTAGAGTAACACCTAAAATTCTGTCAATTTTGTAAACATATGGAACGATGCTAACATATCCTCCCATGCAGGCATACATTGACAATTATAGAAGAGAGCTGCCTGTTGTCCTTCTTAATTCGCCCTACAACAAATTGAATTCCATGAAAAGGCTGAAGACGTACAATTCTAGCCTATCGGATGTAGCTGCGATTGAAGATCATGAAGATGCAAGCAGTTAGTCCAGCAGTGGTTGATTCTTAGATCTAGAGTGTACACTTGGTTATGAAGCAGTAGAGTAGGGTGTGGTTTGGTTTTAGTCCCGAAGAAGGTTTCCTAGCCATGTTCTTAGTATAGTGCGGATTAATCAAGTTGTAATATTTCACAGTACTGGTTCCAAATACTATTCTTGAAATAAATTTGCTCTGCATGGGAGACGCTGAAACATATATTTGCTTTTTACAACCAGAAATTTTGAAGCTTAGGAAGGTTAACTGAATTCTTAAATTTATATTTAAGTTTCGTCGGAGTCTGTACAAGATTCAGAACAATTACATCGCTAGTTAGAAGTCTCAGAATTTTTTTAACATCACTAGTTAGAAGTTTCAGAAAAATTTCAGCGAGTGCTGAAATTTTTTGGCCGAAATTCAGTGAGGCTGAAATTTTTTGGCTGAAAGGCAAATATTGCAGTGAGTGCTGAAATGAATGAAGTTCAGTTATTTCATCGAAATCTCACCGAAGTGAAAACCAGGGTGTCGTGCCATCTTGAGCAGCACCAGACATGGTTCAGTATTATTAACAAATTTTGGTCTCACATATACGAGGAAAAAAGGTATGAGCATGCGCATGCAAGATCGGATGGGCAATAAAATAGCTTCACAAGAGAGTAAAATACTTCACGTGTGAAGACTCAATCCTAGTTGACTTTAGAACCAGTTTTCATCCTAAAAGAGGTCCAGTGAACTACTTATAACCAAAAATAAAAGCGGTCCAGTTCTTTTCGCTGATTTTCAAAGAAACGGGAACTATATCTTTTTGATGATCGTGATTCTCAGGAGACCTACGTGTTGTTACACAACTTACCTTCGTTTTTTAAACCATAACTTACCTTTGCTAAACTCTCCACACGCCCCCCCTAATATTCAACCAGGTGGGTCCCTCCCTTGATTTCCTCCAACCGAAGAAATCTATACGTAGATATATGCCCGGGTTGTTACGATCCCTATAAATAGGGATCCTTTGAAACCTCGTAGATCATAGTTCGTCCTTCTGTGCCACCCAAACTAGCAAGACCGAAGGACGGAGCAACCCAGGAATCCAGCAAGACCGAACGACAGAGCCAAACATGAATTCTCTGGTAACTCCCCACGATCTCCTGCTACAGCCGCTGCTATTTTTCGTGGCACGATCTTCCTCCCATGATCTCTTGCTGCAACCCCACTAGATTGTTTGCATATTCATGTAACTCAGCATGTTTTTAAACAAATTAAGTTGGGGGCATTAGGGGAGGGCGCTAGGATTTGTTTCCTACCAGATTGGCAGTTCATTGATTAATTCCAGGCTAAATCTTAGCGTCTGGTCTTGTCGGTGCCAATTAGTGCAGCGGGCGCTTGCCTTCTTTTTTCCTTCCGCATGATTTATGGAAGGCATCGATGGCCCATGTTTTAATTCCATACTACTGACCATGATTAGCACCTAGAGTTGAGGAGGCCACGGTTGAATAGTTTATTATTTTCCAATCTTTATTTTATTTCAGATAAGTGCCTTGCAATGGAGATTACCTTATATGACCGTTCAAACGTAACCAAGCTGAATCTAATGATAGTATTTGCACATTCATGGAACTCAGCATGCTTGTACCTCATGCAGTAGCGTAGAGCACAATTTTTATGTTGGTATATATAAGTTTATTCGTTTGTATGAGTGTTTAAATTGTATACCATGCTGAATCTAATCACACTTGCACATCCATTGAACCCAGGATGCTTCTTTGCCGCCATATGAGGAGTTCATAAACGGATTAAACACACAGCAAAGGATGTACATCCAGTTGATAGGACTGGGTGGACTTCTCAAGACACCTAGCATCAAAATTAGACGTGTACTCTGCCTGGCCATCGCTAATTCATATGATGCAGAGTAGGATGCCTTTATCATCAATGGGAGACCATGTAGGATCACACTAGAAGATGTAGCGATATAACAGGCATGCCCTGCCATGGGAAGAAGCACGTCCCTTCAAATCTTGATGATAATATGGAGTTGTGGAAGAAACTGAAAGACCGTAATGACACCAAAATAACTTTCAAAGGATTGGTAGCAAAGATGAAAGTCGACAGCACACCAAATTTTTCAGGCCATTTGTCTTGTACACCATAGGCAAATATTTATGCCGGACAAAAGAGGAGTATGTGGATAACAAATATATTGGGATTGTTAGAAACGTTGAGACGATAAAGGGCACAAATCTTGGACAACTAATGCTTGACTATCTTATGGATAGCGTGAAGAATTTTGTAAATGGTGAGGCAATTCTGGAGGGGAATCTACCACTGCTGCAGGTAATTCGTAGTAGTACAATTATTAGTTACCTAACATACATTACATAATGTACGAGAATGTTTGTAAATTGTTTTTGTTGTCATGCAGATATGGTACTACGAGAAGTTCAGAGTGCACCAATTGGACTCTAGCATCTCGTATGAATCAAGGTTAAGGCCGCTGATCCAGAACTGGAGCAAGGAGAAGGCAAAAAAGGTTGACAATATAATCCAGAATACTTATCTGGGAGTTGGAGAGGTAAAATGTCAGCACATTGCCTGGATTATGTAGCATATATATTTTCTAAATCATACTAACGACACTAAACTGCAGTATGTTGAGGACCTGATGAGGCCTTTCATTCCATCACGAGATGGTACACTGGCCAAACCGAAGATTGGCGCTCAGGTAAATGAGTTACATCAGGCACAAATATATATTGTAACATTCCAACTAGTATGAAGTTATATGATTCTAACTGTTTCAAAGTCTCAGATTAAGGTACTCGTCGGACGTGCATTGACTGGTTTGCAAGAAGTTGCCTCCCTCGTGCGGGAGGCCAGTGCAGAACAAGTCCATAGGATGTGCACCCTTGAAAAGAAAATGGATGAGTGCCTTAGGCGTACCCAAACAAATGGCAAGCTCACGAAGGACCTCATCAAAGAATTGAACGTAAGCCTAGAATTATGAGATTAGTATATATAATTGGAATTTTACGTGTATAAGTTTTTTTAGTTTAGTTTACTATGAAAACACCCCAGACTAACATGTATTTTTTAAAGAAAAAACATGATGTAATATTTCCAGGAGTGGAGGACATACATCTATCTGAGCTCGGGGCACCATCACACCCAATGGAGGCCTCTGTTGACAATGCTGAGCAGGCTTCTGACCAGGGGAAACAAAAGGATGTCACGGAGGTCATTGCTAAGCACGATTGTAACCTGGGAATAAAAAATGATGACATGGAGGCCCCCATGAAGAACCTTGATGAAGATTTTGATGTATGCATGTTAACTTAATTATGAAACAATCATTGTCGTTTCAGAAATAACATGTGATCTTCCATGTACAGGATGAAGCATTCGAAAGAGCTGCTGTAAAAATCAAACAGGATCTCAGTGGTGTTCATAAGATTTTGAAAGAGGTGGATGATATCCAGGGAGCTCCTAGTTTTGATAAGCAAATGCATTCCAAAGCCACCACAAGCCTTGAAGATTTCCAGGTGATGCACATTTTACCTATAATTGAGCAAGAATCTGCTAAAGGCTAACACACGGTTTATTTCGTCTGACAGAATCCGTTCAATAGACGGAGTAAGTAGCACTCTGTGAAGGCTACGGGAACACGAGATCCTGAAGAGCCCCGTGCCTTCAAAGATGATGACAGCCATGATGGATCCTTTCAAAAGCAGCAACAAGTAAGTGTGGTTGAATCTACGCCACCAAATCATGGGGGTGAAAAGAAAAGGGTGGTATTGTAATTATTTAAGAATGACGAGTATGCTTCGTACGATACTGAGAAGAAGAAAAAAGGAAAAACAAGACTCCATTAGAATGTACAAATGATTCCGAGGACACGAACAGTAAAAAGAGGAAAATCGGCTCTAGCAACTTAAAAAAGAGGTCAGAAGTTCTTGAAACCCAGAGGGACCAGCTAGACGTGGTTCGACAGGATTTCGTGGCGTCACTGATCAACACTACAAATCGTGAAAAACAAATGGTCTTAGTTGATGACATTGTCGTGCTATCAAAGCATATGCAGAGCCTCACCCATAAAGATGAATCTGAAGATGGTGTATCGTTGGGTGACGAAGTAAGATAGTATTTCACAAATTAGTTTATGAATTTTCATTTTTGTACAATACAATTAACTTGATTATTGTTGTAGGTGGTTGATGCTGCGATCCAGCTCATGCGTCATAATCAACCAATTGACACAAGGGATGACCAACTGGTTTACATTGAGAGGGTGGCCGGTGTCGCTAAGCTCGAAAGAGATGGTAGGATAGAGGAGTGCTACGAGGACGCTTTGGCAGGCATTCCTGGAACAATGTAAGGCACCACCTACCTAAAACATGATATGGTATTTTAACCTGACGTAGAACAGATTTTTTTATTACTATGCACGTTGATCTAATTATGTGTGCACTCCAGGTTTTCCTACCCACGAATAGTTTAAACACCCCACTGGTTCCTTGTGGTCGTAAACCCTAGAAGGAAGGAGATTCGGGTTCTTGATTCACTTTTCCACTGTATGATACCCAGAGAAGTAAATAACATGATGAGAATTTCAACATATTTAATTATAAGAAAGGATTTAACATCGTATGTAAGTATTAGTCGTAGGCAACTTCTCATCCCATTGGGCTTGCAGGTACGTGGGATGGAAGCACATCTGAGAGCAGCGATGCGAGTCAATGGGATTGAAAGCAACAAATGGGAAGACATTAACGTGACGCAATGGCCAGTGCGGAATATTAATGTGCCAAAATCCGATGAGACGTCAGTCAACAATATTAGCTTTTGTTTTTGTTTTAGATTGTTAATATCTGAAATGCTGATCTAACAACATAAAATGTTGCAGTTCTTGTTGTGCACTGTACATGCTGAAGAACATCGAATTATTTACGGGAGTAAAACTGAGGTTGCAATATGACGAAGTACGTAGAGTAACACCTAAAATTCTGTCATTTTTTGAAACATATGGAACGATACTAACATATCCTCGCATGCAGGCCTACATCGACAAATTCAAAAGAGAGCTACCTGTTGTGCTTGTCGATTCACCCTACAACAAAATGAAATACAGGAGTAGGTTCAAGCAGTACCATGCTAGGCAATCGGATGCAGCTGCGGTTGAAGACGACGAGGACGCAAGCAGTTAGTCCAGCATTGTGGTTCATTCTTACATGTAGAGTGTACACTTGGCCATAAAGCGATAGAGTAGGGTGTGGTTGGGTTTTAGTCCCGAAGAAGGTTTCCTAGCCGCGTTCTTAGTCCATTGCACATGAGTCAAGTTGTAAAACTTCAATAATATTGGTTACTATATTTTTCTTGAAATAAATTTGGTCTCTACGGGATCTCGTAGAAATCTATATTTGTTTTTTACTACCATGTGACTGTAATGGTGCCTGGGGAAACCCTAGAAGAATAATGGATTATGATATGTCTATTTTCATACGAGAGAAAAAGGTATGAGCATGAGCATAGCCTCACAATAGAAGTCAAAAATACTGCCTAATTCAACATGCAATCCCAGCTATGCCTCGTAGGCAGGCCGCAAAGCCAAAAAAATTGAGCATAGGATAACAAGAGTAAAAGCACGTACCATAGGGGGCCTCTGCAGGTGCTGCAACGCTGAATTGAAGCGATCACCTTCTGGAGCACAGTGGTGTGGCCATGGTACATCCATCCTGCCTCAGGGAATCACATAGCATGTTCTGTCATAGCCCTGCAAAACAGAGGAAAAATTACTACTTGTACTAACCTTGTCAAGTGTGTGCATGTAACAAATGTTGGACATAACTAAACATGGAAGAATGAAATGCAACATATGGAAGAATGGAATGCTCATTCCTTTCTCTCTGCTTTTTGCGAGGACCATTACTGTCCCTTTAACAAGGCTAAAACATCATAATAAGACTTAACAACAATCTTGAAAAGGTGGATATCCCATGTGAATCTAATTTTTCATATAAAGCACATGCCAAGTCTGTTGATCCCAGTCCAGCAATTGCACAAGAAGAAGCGAGCATCATAAATATTGAGCAACATAAGCTATGAATTATTTATAGTACATTCCAAAATTAATAGCTTATCATCTCTATTGATCTCCAAATCTCACCTATCAGCCAAATTGAAATAATACATGTTGAATGCAATGATTGAACGTTCATAGATCATGCAGTCGGGGCTGGACGAATGGGGCTGGTGATGTCTACTACACAACCATCTTCTTGTAGACGTTGTTGGGCCTCCAAGTGCAGAGGTTTGTAGGACAATAGCAAATTTCCCTCAAGTGGATGACCTAAGGTTTATCAATCCGTAGGAGGCATAGGATGAAAATGGTCTCTCTCAAGCAACCCTGCAACCAAATAACAAAGAGTCTCTTGTGTCCCCAACACACCCAATACAATGGTAAATTGTATAGGTGCACTAGCTCGGCGAAGAGATGGTGATACAAGTGGTATATGGATGGTAGAGAATAGTTTTTGTAATCTGAAAATATAAAAACAGCAAGGTAACTAATGATAAAAATGAGCGTAAATGGTATTGCAATGATAGGAAATAAGGCCTAGGGTTCATACTTTCACTAGTGTAAGTTCCCTCAACAATGATATCATAATTGGATCACATAACTATCCCTCAACATGCAACAAAGAGTCACTCCAAAGTCACTAATAGCGAAGAACGAACGAAGAGTTTATGGTAGGGTACGAAACCACCTCAAAGTTATTCTTTCCAATCAATCCGTTGGGCTATTCCTATAAGTGTCACAAACAGCCCTAGAGTTCGTACTAGAATAACACCTTAAGACACAAATCAACCAAAACCCTAATGTCACCTAGATACTCCAATGTCACCTCAAGTATCCGTGGGTATGATTATACGATATGCATCACACAATCTCAGATTCATCTATTCAACCAACACAAAGGACCTCAAAGAGTGCCCCAAAGTTCCTTACGGAGAATCACACGAAAATGTGTGCCAACCCCTATGCATAGGTTCATGGGTGGAACCCGCAAGTTGGTCACCAAAACATACATCAAGTGAATCACGTGATATCCCATTGTCACCACAGATACGCACGGCAAGACATACATCAAGTGTTCTCAAATCTTTAAAGACTCAATCTGATAAGATTACTTCAAAGGGGAAACTCAATTCATTACAAGAGAGTAGAGGGGGGAAGATACATCATAGGATCCAAATATAATAGCAAAGCTCGCGGTACATCAAGATCGTATCATCTCAAGAACACGAGAGAGAGAGAGAGAGATCAAACACATAGCTACTGGTACATACCCTCAGCCCCGAGGGAGAACTACTCCCTCCTCGTGATGGAGAGCACCAGGATGATGAAGATGGCCACCGGAGAAGGATTGCCCCCTCCGGCAGGGTGCCGGAATGGGTCTACATTGGTTTTTGGTGGCTACGGAGGCTTCTGGCGGCGGAACTCCCGATCTATTATGTGTTCTGGAAGTTTTAGGATACGTAGGTATATATGGGTGAAAGAAGCACGTCGGTGGGCCGAAGGGGGGGGCACAAGGCAGGGGGCGCGCCCTAGGGGGGTGGGCGCGCCCCCCACCCTCGTGGGCACCTCCCTTCTTTCCTGATGTGCACTCCAAGCTTTTCCGGTAGCTTTCCTTCCAAAAATAACTTCTCCAGTTGATTTCGTTCTGTTTCGACTCCGTTTGGTATTCCTTTTCTTCAAAACATTGAAATAGGCAAAAAAACAACAATTCTGGGCTGGGCCTCCGGTTAATAGGTTAGTCCCAAAAATAATATAAAAGTGGATAATAAAGCCCAATATTGCCCAAAACAGTAGATAACATAGCATGGAGCAATAAAAATTGTAGATACGTTGGAGACGTATCAAGCATCCCCAAGCTTAATTCCTGCTCGTCATCGAGTAGGTAAATGATAAAAACAGAATTTTTGATGCAGAGTGCTACTTGGCATAATTTTAATGTAATTCTTCTTAATTGTGGTATGAATATTTAGATCCGAAAGATTCAAGACAAAAGTTCATATTAACATAAAAATGATAATACTTCAAGCATACTAACTAAGCAATTATGTTTTCTCAAAATAACATGGCCAAAGAAAGTTCATCCCTACAAAATCATATAGTTTAATCATGTTTTATTTTCGTCACACAAGAATGCTCTCATCATGCACAACCTCGATGACAAGCCAAGCAATTGTTTCATACTTTAGTAATCTCAAACCTATAAACTTTCACGCAATACATGAGCGCGAGCCATGGATATAGCACTATGGGTGGAATAGAGTACGATGATGGGGTTATGTGGAGAAGACAAAAAAGGAGAAAGTCTCACATCAACGAGGCTAATCAATGGGCTATGGAGATGCCCACCGATTGATGTTAATGCAAGGAGTAGGGATTGCCATGCAACGGATGCACTAGAGCTATAAATGTATGAAAGCTCAACAAAAGAAACTAGTGGGTGTGCATCCAACTTGCTTGCCCACGAAGACCTAGGGCACTTGAGGAGGCCCATTGTTGGAATATACAAGCCAAGTTCTGTAATGAAAAATTCCCACTAGTATATGAAAGTGACGAAACAAGAGACTCTCTATCATGAAGCTCATGGTGCTACTTTGAAGCACAAGTGTGGCAAAGGATAGTAGCATTGTCCCTTCTCTCTTTTTCTCTCTTTTTTTTATTTTTTTGGGCCTTTCCCCTTTTTTATGGCCTTTCTCCTTTTTTGGGGGCCTTCTCTTTTTTTATGGCCTTTCTCTTTTTTATTCCTCACTTGGGACAATGCTATAATAATGATGATCATCACACTTCTATTTATTTACAACTCAATGATTACAACTCGATACTAGAACAAAGTATGACTCTATATGAATGCCTCCGGCGGTGTACTGGGATGTGCAATGATTCATGAGTGACATGTATGAAAGAATTATGAACGGTGGCTTTGCCACAAATACGATGTCAACTACATGATCATGCAAAGCAATATGACAATGATGACGCGTGTCATAATAAATGGAACGGTGGAAAGTTGCATGGCAATATATTTCAGAATGGTTATGGAAATGCCATAATAGGTAGGTATGGTGGCTGTTTTGAGGAAGATATAAGGAGGTTTATGTGTGACAGAGCATATCATATCACGGGGTTTGGATGCACCGGCGAAGTTTGCGCCAACTCTCAAGGTGAGAATGGGCAATGCACGGTACCGAAGAGGCTAGCAAGGATGGAAGGGTGAGAGTGCGTATAATCCATGGACTCAACATTAGTCATAAAGAACTCACATACTTATTGCAAAAATATACAAGTCATCAAAAACCTCGGCACTACGCGCATGCTCCTAGGGGGATAGATTGGTAGGAAAAGACCATTGCTCGTCCCCGACCGCCACTCATAAGGAGGACAATCAAATAACACCTCATGTTTCAAATTTGTTACACAACGTTTACCATACGTGCATGCTACGGGACATGCAAACTTCAACACAAGCATTTCTCAAATTCACAACTACTCAACTAGCACGACTTTGATATTATTACCTCCATATCTCAAAACAATCATCAAACTTCTCCTAGTATTCAATACTCTGTATGAAAGTTTTTACTATTCTTGGATGCCTAGCATATTAGGATTTTAAGCAAATTACCATGCTATTTAAGAATCTCAAAATAATCTAAGTGAAGCATGAGAGTTCATATATTTCTTCAAAATAAAACTACCACCATGCTCTAAAAGATATAAGTGAAGCACTAGAGCAAATGACAAACTACTCCGAAAGATTTAAGTGATGATCGATGAGTAGTCGAATAATTATGCAACTATGTGAAGAATCTATAAATTTAATAATTTCAGATCTTGGTATTTTATTAAAACATCAAGCAAACCAAAAGAAAATGGCATTCTAAGAATGGCAAACATCGTGTGAAGAAGCAAAAACTTAGGATCAACCGAAACTAACCGATAGTTGTCGAAGAAGAAAGGTGGGATGCCAACCGGGGCATCCCCAAGCTTAGATGCTTGAGACTTCTTGAAATATTATCTTGGGATGCCTTGGGAATCTCCAAGCTTGAGCTTTTGTGTCTCCTTAATTCCTCTCATATCATGGTCTCCCTAAATCTCAAAAGCTTCATCCACACAAAACTCAACAAGGGCTCGTGAGATAAGTTAGTATAAACCATTGCAAAAACCTTATCATAATCTACTGTAGAAAATCACTAAAATTATTATTCAACATTGCATACTAAATGCCTCTGCATATTTAATATTCCTATCCTCAAATAGAATCATTAAAGAAGCAAACATATGCAAACAATGCAAACATAACAGCAATCTGCCTAAACAGGATAGTCTGTAAAGAATGCTGCAACATCCATACTTCCCTAGCTCAAAAAATTATGAAATAAAATTCCCACTGTAGTAAATTTACCAGATCTTGATATTCAAAAGGTTTCAACATTTTATCACATTCTGACTTTTCTAGGGAATTATTGCAACAGCGGTAAACTTTCTGTTTTCAAACAGCAATAGGTATACTTGTAACATAGGCATAGTGGAGGCTATCAATGCCACTTTTATTGAAATGAAAGATGCAAAACATTGTTCTAAATAACAGAAAGAAAATACTAACAAAATAAATTGATGCTCCAAGCAAAAAACATATCATGTGGCGAATAAAAATACAGCTCCAAGTAAAGTTACTGATGAACGAAGACGAAAGAGGGGATGCCTTCCGGGGCATCCCCAAGCTTAGGCTCTTGGCTATCCTTGAATATTACCTTGGGGTTCCTTGGTCATTCCCAATCTTAGGCTCTTTCCACTCCTTATTCCATAGTCCATCGAATCCTTACCCAAAACTTGAAAACTTCACAACACAAAACTTAAAGTAGAAAACTCGTGAGCTCCGTTAGCGAAGGAAAACAAAAGACCAATTCAAGGTACTGTAATGAAATCATTCTTTATTTATATGGGTGTTATACCTACTGTATTACAACTTCTCTATGGTTCATAAACTATTTTACTAGCCATAGATTCATCAAAATAAGCAAACAACACACGCAAAACAGAATCTGTCAACAACAGAACAGTCTGTAGTAATCTGTATCTAGCGCAATATCGGGAACCCCAAAAATGCTAAAATAAACTGATGGACATGAGGAATTCATATATTAATCATCTGCAAAAAGAATTAACTAAATATCACTTTCCAAATAAAAATGGCAGCAATTCTCGTGAGCGCTAAAGTTTCTGTTTTTTTACAGCATGATCAACAAGACTTTCCCCAAGTCTTCCCAAAGGTTCTACTTGGCACAAACACTAATTAAAAGCATAAAACCACATCTAAACAGAGGCTAGATGAATTATTTATTACTAAACAGGAACAAAAAGCAAGGAACAAAAATAAAATTGGGTTGCCTCCCAACAAGCGCTATCGTTTAATGCCCCTAGCTAGGCATGATGATTTCAACGATGCCCACATAAAAGATAAGAATTCAAATATAAAGAGATCATCAGGAAGAATATGACTAGCACATTTAAGTCTAACCCACTTCCTATGCATAGGAATTTTGTGAGCAAACAACTTGTGGGAACAAGAATCAACTTGCATAGGAAGGTAAAACAAGCATAACTTCATAACTTTAAGCACATAGAGAGGAAACTTGATATTATTGCAATTCCTATAAGCATATATTCCTCCCTCATAATAATTTTCAGTAGCATCATGAATTAATTCAACAATATAACTATCACATAAAGCATTCTTTTCATGATCTACAAGCATAGAAAATTTACTACTCTCCACATAAGCAAAATTCTTCTCATTCGGAATAGTAGTGGGAGCAAACTCAACAAAGTAACTATCATGGGATTGAAAATTGAAATCAAGATGACAAGTTTCATTGTTATCATTATTCTTTAAAGCATACGTGTCATCACAATAATCATCATAGATAGGAGGCATGCTTTCATCATAATAAATTTGCTCATCAAAACTTGGGGGACAAAAAATATCATCTTCATCAAACATAGCTTCCCAAAGCTTGTGGCTTTGCATATCATTAGCATCATGGATATTCAAGGAATTCATACTAACAACATTGCAATCATGCTCATCATTCAAATATTTAGTGCCAAACATTTTATAGATTTCTTCTTCTAGCACTTGAGCACAATTATCCTTTCCATCATACTTACGAAAGATATTAAAAATATGAAGCGTATGAGGTAAACTCAATTCCATTTTTTATAGTTTTCTTTTATAAACTAAACTAGTGATAAAACAAGAAACTAAAAGACTCGATTGCAAGATCTAAAGATATACCTTCAAGCACTCAACTCCCCGGCAACGGCGCCAGAAAAGAGCTTGATGTCTACTACACAACCTTCTTCTTGTAGACATTGTTGGGCCTCCAAGTGCAGAGGTTTGTAGGACAGTAGAAAATTTCCCTCAAGTGGATGACCTAAGGTTTATCAATCCGTAGGAGGCGTAGGTTGAAAATGGTCTCTCTCAAGCAACCCTGCAACCAAATAACAAAGAGTCTCTTGTGTCCCCAACACACTCAATACAATGGTAAATTGTATAGGTGCACTAGTTCGGCGAAGAGATGGTGATACAAGTGGTATATGGAAGGTAGATAATAGTTTTTGTAATCTGAAAATATAAAAACAGCAAGGTAACTAATGATAAAAGTGAGCGTAAACGGTATTGCAATGATAGGAAATAAGGCCTAGGGTTCATACTTTCACTAGTGTAAGTTCCCTCAACAATGATATCATAATTGGATCACATAACTATCCCTCAACATGCAACAAAGAGTCACTCCAAAGTTACTAATAGCGGAGAACGAACGAAGAGATTATGGCAGGGTACGAAACCACCTCAAAGTTATTCTTTCCAATCAATCCGTTGGGCTATTCCTAAGTGTCACAAACAGCCCTAGAGTTCGTACTAGAATAACACCTTAAGACACAAATCAACCAAAACCCTAATGTCACCTAGATACTCCAATGTCACCTCAAGTATCCGTGGGTATGATTATACGATATGCATCACACAATCTCAGATTCATCTATTCAACCAACACAAAGGACCTCAAAGAGTGCCCCAAAGTTCCTACCGGAGAATCACGACGAAAACGTGTGCCAACCCCTATGCATAGGTTCATGGGTGGAACCCGCAAGTTGGTCACCAAAACATACATCAAGTGAATCACGTGATATCCCATTGTCACCACAGATACGCACGGCAAGACATACATCAAGTGTTCTCAAATCTTTAAAGACTCAATCTGATAAGATTACTTCAAAGGGGAAACTCAATTCATTACAAGAGAGTAGAGGGGGAAGATACATCATAGGATCCAAATATAATAGCAAAGCTCGCGATACATCAAGATCGTATCATCTCAAGAACACGAGAGAGAGAGAGAGAGAGAGAGATCAAACACATAGCTACTGGTACATACCCTCAGCCCCAAGGGAGAACTACTCCCTCCTTGTCATGGAGGGCACCGGGATGATGAAGATGGCCGCCGGAGAAGGATTGCCCCCTCCGGCAGGGTGCCGGAACGGGTCTAGATTGGTTTTTGTCGCTACGGAGGCTTCTGGCAGCGGAACTCCCGATCTATTGTGTGTTCTGGAAGTTTTAGGATACTTAGGTATATATGGGTGAAAGAAGCACGTCGGTGGACCGAAGGGGGGCACAAGGCCGGGGGCGCGCCCCCCACCCTCGTGGGCACCTCCCTTCTTTCCTGACGTGCACTCCAAGCTTTTCCAGTAGCTTTCCTTCCACAAATAACTTCTCCAGTTTATTTCATTCCGTTTCGACTACGTTTGGTATTCCTTTTCTTCGAAACACTGAAATAGGCAAAAAAACAACAATTCTGGGCTGGCCCTACGGTTAATAGGTTAGTCCCAAAAATAATATAAAAGTGGATAGTAAAGCCCAATATTGCCCAAAACAGTAGATAACATAGCATGGAGCAATCAAAAATTATAGATACGTTGGAGACGTATCAGCTGGCCGTCGAGGCCGGCGGCCGGCTTCATCTAGTCCCGCAGAACATGATCCATACCCAACCACCTTGCCATCGGATGAGATGCATGGCCAGATCAAAGCTGCAGCCATGGCTGAGAAATGATATGTAGAGGACGCAAATAACCAATTGGGGTGTGGGAAAGAGGTTGCCTATAACCTTGTGGCTATAGGCACCCGC
Organism: Triticum urartu; assembly: GCF_003073215.2. Taxonomy (NCBI): domain Eukaryota; kingdom Viridiplantae; phylum Streptophyta; class Magnoliopsida; order Poales; family Poaceae; genus Triticum; species Triticum urartu. The sequence goes on from NC_053025.1 coordinate 10,111,178, forward strand.
ATGGAGGACTGGGAGGTAGGATGGCGCCGACTCTTCGCCGGCGGCCGCCGCGGGGAGGGCAGTGGGCCTCCTCTCGTGTTCATTGAAAAGGTGGTGCGAAATCGCAAGGGAATTGGGGTGGAGGAAGGGAGGGGCCACGTCGCGCGGCTAGATCCTGCCGGTGACGAGGGAGGGAGGGGTCGCGACGAGCGGCTAGATCCTGTCGGCAATGATTAAAACCATAGCGGCGGTGATGTCTACTACACAACCTTCTTCTTGTACACGTTGTTGGGCCTCCAAGTGCAGAGGTTTGTAGGACAGTAGCAAATTTCCCTCAAGTGGGCGACCTAAGGTTTATCAATCCGTAGGAGGTGTAGGATGAAGATGGTCTCACTCAAGCAACCCTGCAACCAAATAACAAAGAGTCGCTTGTGTCCCCAACACACCCAATACAATGGTAAATTGTATAGGTGCACTAGTTCGGTGAAGAGATGGTGATACAAGTGGTATATGGATGGTAGATAAAGGTTTTTGTAATCTGAAAATATAAAAACAGCAAGGTAACTAATGATAAAAGTGAGCGTAAACGGTATTGCAATGCGTTGAAACAAGGCCTAGGGTTCATACTTTCACTAGTGCAAGTTCTCTCAACAATAATAACATAATTGGATCACATAACTATCCCTCAACATGCAACAAAGTGTCACTCCAAAGTCACTAATAGCGGAGAACAAACGAAGAGATTATGGTAGGGTATGAAACCAGCTCAAAGTTATTCTTTCCAATCAATCCGTTGGGATATTCCTATAAGTGTCACAAACAGCCCTAGAGTTCGTACTAGAATAACACCTTAAGACAAATCAACCAAAACCTAATGTCACCTAGATACTCCAATGTCACCTCAAGTATCCGTGGGTATGATTATACGATATGCATCGCACAATCTAAGATTCATCTATTCAACCAACACATAGAACCTCAAAGAGTGCCCCAAAGTTCTTACTAGAGAATCACGACGAAAACGTGTGCCAACCCCTATGCACAGATTCATGGGCGGAACCCGCAAGTTGATCACCAAAACATACATCAAGTGAATCACGTGATATCCCATTGTCACCACAGATACGCACGGCAAGACATACATCAAGTGTTCTCAAATCTTTAAAGACTAAATCCGATAAGATAACTTCAAAGGAGAAACTCAATCCATTACAAGAGAGTAGAGGGGGGAAGAAACATCATAGGATCCAAATATAATAGCAAAGCTCGCGATACATTAAGATCGTATCACCTCAAGAACACGAGAGAGAGAGAGAGATCAAACACATAGCTACTGGTACATACCCTCAGCCCCGAGGGAGAACTACTCCCTCCTCGTCATGGAGAGCACGGGGATGATGAAGATGGCCACCGGAGAGGGATTCCCCCTCCAGCAGGGTGCCGGAACGGGTCTAGATTGGCTTTCGGTGGCTACGGAGGCTTCTGGCGGCGAAACTCCCGATCTATTGTGCTCCCCGATCATTTTAGGGTATATGGATATATATATATAGGTGTAAGAAGTACATCAGGGGAGCCACGAGGGGCCCATGAGGGTGGAGGGCGCGCCCAGGGGGGTGGGCGCACCCCCTACCTTGTGGCTTCCTCGAAGCTTCCTTGACGTGGACTCCAAGTCTCTCGGGTTGCTTTCCTTCTAAAAATTAGTTCCGTGAAGTTTCAGGTCAATTGGACTCCGTTTGATTTTCCTTTTCTGCGATAATCTAAAACAAGGAAAAAACAAAAGCTGGCACTGGGCTCTGGGTTAATAAGTTAGTCCCAAAAATCATATAAAATAGCATATAAATGCATATAAAACATCCAAGGTTGGTAATATAATAGCATGGAACAATCAAAAATTATAGATACGTTGGAGACGTATCAGCATCCCCAAGCTTAATTCGTGCTCGTCCTCGAGTAGGTAAATGATAAAAACAGAATTTTTTATGTGGAATGCTACCTAACATATTTATCCATGTAATTCTCTTTATTGTGGCAAGAATATTCAGATCCATAAGATTCAAGACAAAAGTTTAATATTGACATAAAAATAATAATACTTCAAGCATACTAACCAAGCAATTATGTCTCTTCAAAATAACATGGCCAAATAAAGTTATCCCTAGAAAATCATATAGTCTGGCTATGCTCCATCTTCACCACACAACGTATTCAAATCATGCTCAACCCCGATGACAAGCCAAGCAATTGTTTCATACTTTTGGTGTTCTCAAACTTTTCAATCTTCACACAATACATGAGCGTGAGCCATGGACATAGCACTATAGGTGGAATAGAATGGTGGTTGTGGAGAAGACAAAAAGGAGAAGATAGTCTCACATCAACTAGGCATATCAACGGGCTATGGAGATGCCCATCAATATATATCAATGTGAGTGAGTAGGGATTGCCATGCAACGGATGCACTAGAGCTATAAATGTATGAAAGCTCAACAAAAGAAACTAGTGGGTGTGCGTCCAACTTGCTTGCTCACGAAGACCTAGGGCATTTTGAGGAAGCCCATCATTGGAATATACAAGCCAAGTTCTATAATGAAAGATTCCCACTAGTATATGAAAGTGACAACATAGGAGACTCTCTATCATGAAGATCATGGTGCTACTTTGAAGCACAAGTGTGGTAAAAGGATAGTAGCATTGCCCCTTCTCTCTTTTTCTCTCATTTTTTTATTTTTTTATTTGGGCCTTCTCTTTTTTTATGGCCTCTTTTTTTTTTTTGGGCTTCTTTGGCCTCTCTTTTTTCGTCCGGAGTCTCATCCCGACTTGTGGGGGAATCATGGTCTCCATCATCCTTTCCTCACTCGGGACAATGCTCTAATAATGAAGATCATCACACTTTTATTACTTACAACTCAAGAATTACAACTCGATTCTTAGAACAAGATATGACTCTATATGAATGCCTCCGGCGGTGTACCGGGATGTGCAATGACTCATGAGTGACATGTGTGAAAGAATTATGAACGGTGGCTTTGCCACAAATATGATGTCAACTACATGATCATGCAAAGCAATATGACAATGATGAAGCGTGTCATAATAAGCGGAACGGTGGAAAGTTGCATGGAAATATATCTCGGAATGGCTATGGAAATGCCATAATAGGTAGGTATGGTGGCTGTTTTGAGGAAGGTGTATGGTGGGTTTATGGTACCGGCGGAAGTTACGCGGTACTAGAGAGGATAGCAATGGTGGAAGGGTGAGAGTGCGTATAATCCATGGACTCAACATTAGTCATAAAGAACTCACATACATATTGCAAAAATCTATTAGTTATCGAAACAAAGTACTACGCGCATGCTCCTAGGGGGATAGATTGATAGGAAAAGACCATCGCTCGTCCCCGACCGCCACTCATAAGGAAGGCAATCAATAAATAAATCATGCTCCGACTTCATTGCATAACGGTTCACCATACGTGCATGCTATGGGAATCACAAACTTTAGAACAAGTATTTATCAAATTCACAACTACTCAACTAGCATACTCTAATATTACCACCTTCATATCTCAAAACAATCATCAAGTATCAAACTTCTCATAGTATTCAATGCACTTTATATGAAATTTTTTATTATATCCCTCTTGGATGCCCATCATATTAGGACTAATTTCATAACCAAAGCAAATTACCATGATGTTCTAAAGGACTCTCAAAATAATATAAGTGAAGCATGAGAGTTCATTAATTTCTATAAAATAAAACTACCACCGTGCTCTAAAATGATATGAGTGAAGCACTAGAGCAACAACAAACTACTCCGAAAGATATAAGTGAAGCTCAATGAGTAGTCGAATAATTATGCAACTATGTGAAGACTCTCTAACATTTAATAATTTCATATCTTGGTATTTTATTCAAACAGCAAGCAAAACAAAATAAAATAAAAAGACGCTCCAAGCAAAACACATATCATGTGGCGAATAAAAATATAGCTCCAAGTAAAGTTACCGATGAACGAAGACGAAAGAGGGGATGCCTTCTGGGGCATCCCCAAGCTTAGGATTTTGGTTTTACTTGAATATTACCTTGGGGTGCCTTGGGCATTCCCAAGCTTAGTCTCTTGCCACTCCCTATTCCATAGTCCATCGAATCTTTACCCAAAACTTGAAAACTTCACAACACAAAACTTAACAGAAAACTCGTAAGTTCCATTAGTATAAGAAAATAAATCACCACTTAGGTACTGTTGTGAACTCATTCTAAATTCATATTGGTGTAATATCTACTGTATTCCAACTTATATATGGTTCATACCCTCCGATACTACTCATAGATTCATCAAAATAAGCAAACAACACATCGAAAACAGAATCTGTCAAAAACAGAACAGTCTGTAGTAATCTGGATCAAACGTATACTTTTCTGGAACTCATAAAATTCTCAAATAAATTGGTGGACCTGAGTAATTTGTCTATTAATCATATGCAAAAATAATAAACTCAATAGCACTCTCCAATACAAACTGGCAGCAATTCTCGTAAGCGCTAAAGTTTCTGCTTTTTATAGCATGATCACAAAGACTTTCCCCAAGTCTTCCCAACGGTTATACTTGGTACAAACACTAATTAAACACAAAAAACACAACTAAAACAGAGGCTATATAAATTATTTATTACTAAACAGGAGCAAAAAGCAAGGAATAAAATTAAAATTGGGTTGCCTCCCAACAAGCGCTATCGTTTAACGCCCCTAGCTAGGCATGATGATTTCAATGATGCTCACATAAAAGATAAGAATTGTAACATAAAGAGAGCATCAAGAAGAATATGACTAGCACATTTAAGTCTAACCCACTTCCTATGCATAGGGATTTTGTGAGCAGACAACTTGTGAGAACAAGAATTAACTTGCATAGGAAGGTAAAACAAGCATAACCTCAAACTTTAAGCACATAGAGAGGAAACTTGATATTATTGCAATTCCTACAAGCATATATTCCTCCCTCATAATAATTTTCAGTAGCATCATGAATGAATTCAACAATATAACCAGCACCTAAAGCATTCTTTTCATGATCTACAAGCATAGAAATTTTATTACTCTTGACACAAGCAAAATTCTTCTCATGAATAATAGTGGGAGCAAACTCAACAAAATAATTATCATGTGAGGCATAATCCAATTGAAAACTAAAATCATGATGACAAGTTTCATGGATATCGTTATTCTTTATAGCATACAAGTCATCACAATAATCATCATAGATAGCAACTTTGTTCTCATAATCAATTGGAACCTCTTCCAGAATAGTGGATTCATCACAAAATAAAGTCATGACCTATCCAAATCCACTTTCATCAATATAATCATCATAAATAGGAGGCATGCTTTCATCATAATAAATTTGCTCATAAAAACTTGGGGGACAAAAAATATCATCTTCATCAAACATAGCTTCCCCAAGCTTGTGGCTTCGCATATCATTAGCGTCATGGATATTCAAGGAATTCATACTAACAACATTGCAATCATGCTCATAATTCAAATATTTAGTGCCAAACATTATAATGCATTCTTCTTCTAGCACTTGAGCACAATTTTCCTGTCCATCATACTCACAAAAGATATTAAAAAGATGAAGCGTATGAGGCAAACTTAATTCCATTTTTTGTAATTTTCTTTTTATAAACTAAACTAGTGATAAAACAAGAAACTAAAAGACTCGATTGCAAGATCTAAAGGTATACCTTCAAGCACTCACCTCCCCGGCAACAGCGCCAGAAAAGAGCTTGGTGTCTACTACACAACCTTCTTCTTGTAGACGTTGTTGGGCCTCCAAGTTCAGAGGTTTGTAGGACAGTAGCAAATTTCCCTCGAGTGGATGACCTAAGGTTTATCAATCCGTAGGAGGCGTAGGATGAAGACGGTCTCTCTCAAGCAACCCTGCAACCAAATAACAAAGAGTCTCTTGTGTCCCCAACACACCCAATACAATGGTAAATTGTATATGTGCACTAGTTCGGTGAAGAGATGGTGATACAAGTGGTATATGGATGGTAGATAAAGGTTTTTGTAATCTGAAAATATAAAAACAGCAAGTTAACTAATGATAAAAGTGAGCGTAAACGGTATTGCAATGCGTTGAAACAAGGCCTAGGGTTCATACTTTCACTAGTGCAAGTTCTCTCAACAATAATAACATAATTGGATCACATAACTATCCCTAAACATGCAACAAAGAGTCACTCCAAAGTCACTAATAGCGGAGAACAAACGAAGAGATTATGGTAGGGTACGAAACCACCTCAAAGTTATTCTTTCCAATCAATCCGTTGGGCTATTCCTATAAGTGTCACAAACAGCCCTAGAGTTCATACTAGAATAACACCTTAAGACACAAATCAACCAAAACCCTAATGTCACCTAGATACTCCAATGTCACCTCAAGTATCCGTGGGTATGATTATACGATATGCATCACACAATCTCAGATTCATCTATTTAACCAACACATAGAACCTCAAAGAGTGCCCCAAAGTTCTTACCGGAGAATCACGATGAAAACGTGTGCCAACCCCTATGCATAGGTTCATGGGCGGAACCCGCAAGTTGATCACCAAAACATACATCAAGTGAATCACGTGATATCCCATTGTCACCACAGATACGCACAACAAGACATACATCAAGTGTTCTCAAATCTTTAAAGACTAAATCCGATAAGATAACTTCAAAGGGGAAACTCAATCCATTTCAAGAGAGTAGAGGGGGGAAGAAACATCATAGGATCCAAATATAATAGCAAAGCTCGCGATACATCAAGATAGTATCACCTCAAGAACACGAGAGAGAGAGAGAGATCAAACACATAGCTACCGGTACATACCCTCAGCCCCGAGGGAGAACTACTCCCTCCTTGTCATGGAGAGCACCGGGATGATGAAGATGGCTACCGGAGAGGGATTCCCCCTCCGGCAGGGTGCCGGAACGGGTCTAGATTGGCTTTCGGTGGCTACGGAGACTTCTGGCGGCGGAACTCCCGATCTATTGTACGTCAGGGGAGCCACGAGGGGCCCATGAGGGTGGAGGGCGCACCCAGGGGGGTGGGCACGCCCCCCTACCTCATGGCTTCCTCGAAGCTTCCTTGACGTGGACTCCAAGTCTCCCGGGTTGCTTTCCTTTCAAAAATAAGTTCCGTGAAGTTTCAGGTCAACTGGACTCCATTTGATTTTCCTTTTCCGCGATAATCTAAAACAAGGAAAAAACAGAAACTGGCACTGGGCTCTGGGTTAATAAGTTAGTCCCAAAAATCATATAAAATAGCATACAAATGCATATAAAACATCCAAGGTTGATAATATAATAGCATGAAACAATAAAAAATTATAGATACATTGGGGACGTACCAGGCGGCGAGGAATAAACCCTAGCGAACGGGATAAAGATCAAACCGAAAATAGCCCTGAAATTCGTACTGAGAATACCCTCGAAATATTTGGGAGGGAAAATCAGATCAGTTCGAAATATTTTTTCTCCCGAAAATGCCCCTCGGGGTCTGATATAATACACGTGACATTAGCGTATTGCATCAGATCTGGACCGTCGAATTCGCTCCGACGGACGGTCCATATCGTCCGGATGCACTGTAAAATGACTCTTTAATTATGGAGCATACTACTCATAACTGAGTTGTACAAATAAAATGCATATATCATTTATAATTATGTGAATACAATAGAGCCCTAAAAGGGCAACTACAGCATATGTGGTGTATGCATTTCTTTCCTCTAAGCACTCTCTCTCTCCTCTTAGTGAAGGTCTCCATACACTACAAATGTGAGCCTAAAAGAAAAATGCCTGACATGGCCTCCTGGTTTAGAGCTGCCTCCAAACTTTTGTTTCTATTAAGACAATCATACATTTCTACATGGCACCCCTTTTGTTGAGCCTCCGAGTTGCAAAGTGAATGGCATGGCAGCTTGATTAATTGTAAAAGAAAAATGTGGGACTGCTCTAGAGGTTATACTCCAATGTTATACATTGCAGTGTTTTTGGTTACCCTTAGAAACAACAATGTGAACCCCAACTTGGAGGCAGTGTTGCCTCCAAACACTTCAGGTGTTCTTACACCCACACCTACATTATATTGGATTTGGGTATATCAGGACCCATTTCCTATAACTTAGCAAATTATATAATTTTAGGGAAATGTTTGGAGTCAGCCAGCTGATCTTTCTGTGCGCGTCCACCGCCTTAATAATCGTCGGGTCTCGTTTGATCAGATGGCTCAAAAACAACTGATAACCCATATTTCAGGTCTACAACTTGGCCCCAGTTGCAATTACTTTGACCGCAACAAGGGGATTGTTACAGACTAGACACAAGGCCAGCCGCCCCACATACGTTCCCCGTCATCAGTGGAGACACCCTACTACTGGATTGGCTCAGTTACTTTGTCCTCACACTTCCGGAGAGCACATCTCCACTCCTTGTCGCCGGACGCACCCGATGGCTGCCGCGCCATTGCCGAATCTGGCCAAGCACGGCCACCCGCGAACGTCGCCGGATCTTAGCCAGACACTACCACCCAAGACATGTTGTCACTACATCGGCTCACCTAGGGACGCCCCTGCCGCCATGGTAGCCTCTGCAGCCGGCTCCGGTCGCCATTGCCCCGCGGCCCCGTTGCAAAAAAAATTGCAACAAGACCCATGTTGCACAAAGAAAAACTGTAACAAAACTTGTCTTGCAAAAAAAATCTACAACTTGACCTATGCTGTAAAAATTTCTGCAACATGACATTGTTGCAGAAATTTCTTGCAACAGGTCCTGTGTTGCAATGATAGAAGATGGCGCTCGGTCGCTCAATCTGCTAGATCCGATGGCTCACGCGACGCGTAGCAGCGCCTATTTTTTATTTGAATATTTGAAAACTTATAAACACATTTTTTAAGGACACCGATAACTGTCACGCGTGTGGGTGTTAAGGGGTCTGCCCACACATTTTGTGTGGTGTCTAAGCGGATTAGCCCACACGCCTACGTGTGGGCAAAACAAGTAATGCCCACACGCCTTTCCTTTTTCCTCCCGGTCCTTCTCACACGTCTACGTGTGGGCGAAATAGATAAGCCCACACGCCCGTACGTCAGGCCTCCTGCCTCATGGTCCCGCACGCCCCCGACTGACATTCATCACGCGCTCCGCAGTTGCCATAGTCCGGACCTCTCTTCCATGTTCGTTTAACTGCAGTTGCCATGTCACTGAACTACAGTTGCCATGTCGGACAACTACAGTTGCCATGATTGCTCAACTGCAGTTGCCATCTCAGGTCAAGTGCCAGATGCCATTTTTGGACAACAACAACTGTTGTCATGTATAGTCTGGTTTACTATAGTTGCCATGATTTGAAAATTTTAGGAGTTGGCACCTAGTAACACTAGGCATTTGCCGTGTAGTGCTACAAAAGAGACGTGGTAAAAAAACATGTTCGGGTAAAAAAAAAAGTTGCCATCTGCTTACAAGCACACTAGGGCAGTTGCCATGTACTCTACAAAACACATGGCAACTGACATGTTCGGGTAAAAGAAAGAGTTGTCATCTGCTTACAAGCACACCAGGACAGTTGCCATGTACCCTGCAAAACACATGGCAACTTGCAGCTTTGAGTGTGGGAGAGGAAACGGGCGTGTGGGCGAACTGATAAATGCCCACACACCAGCCCCTGTGTGGGCGAACTGCTAAACGCCCACACACCGATTTCTCCGTATGATGAAAACGAACATGTGGACGACCGGATGAGAATGCCCGCACACCAGCCCAGTCCTACGTGGCACCACAAACATGCTAAGATTCGTGCAATCACAAACGGACGTGGATCCACGCGTGTGGGCAAGATGCAAACGCCTACACATGTGGGCGTTAGTGTTTCTTTTTTTAATTAAATTTTCACGAATGGCATGCATACCGCGGGGATACACATCTCCGGCGTCGACACATCCAGGGAAGCTCCAAAACCGCAAGCCGCAATCACGAAAAATCAATGGACTGACCAAATAGTTTCGGCTCTGTCGCAGCGCAACCTTAATAAATCTAAGGCTCGGTGCCATTGGCCGGTCGCCGTCCGCGTATGAATGGCGCCGCTGTAGCTACCTCGGCACTGCAGCCGGGCAGCGACAGCCGGCAGGTGGAGCAGAAAAACGGATGAGCTAACGAAGAAAGGCATAAATAATCCCATCTTTTCCGACGATAATCTGTTGTTGTTCGACGGTACGACGAGGCCTGGGCGGCTCCCATGTCCGTGAGGTCTCCATCGTCTGCAGTGCGCGCGCTTCATTTCTCGACGAGGTGCGGTGTGAACTTCTAGCTGAGGTGTGGTGCCTTTCCGAACTGCTGTTGCGGTATTTATTACCATCTCTACAGTGCTGGCCTTTTCTTGACAGCGAAAGGGTCATAGTGGCTGAAAGGCACCCCAGGGAAAGAAGTTTACACATTTGCCATCAGTTTGAACCCTAATTCAGCTTTTGCCATCGTGTTTTTTTGTTGCGGATAAACTGGGGAGTTTTATTCAACCACTGAAATGAGCAGTAGTCGAAAGAAAATAAATCTAAAAAGCGCCACAACCGGTGATATATAGAACTGAAATTTTTGAAAACGAGGATCACCTTCGACCTCTGCATCAATCGATGCATATCGTAACAAAGTCATGAGATCCAAAAAACTCATGAAATGAGCAGTAGTCGAAAGAAAATAAATCTAAAAAGCGCCACAACCGGTGATATATAGAACTGAAAAGTGCCACATCCGGCGATAAAAAATAAGCTACGGTGCCTATACACCTAGCCTATTATTAGCTCGCCACCCGAATCGGCTAAAAATAGAAATGAGCAGTAGTCGAAAGAAAATAAATCTAAAAAGCGCCACAACCGGTGATATATAGAACTGAAAAGTGCCACATCCGGCGATAAAAAATAAGCTACGGTGCCTATACACCTAGCCTATTATTAGCTACGGTGCCTATGCTACCGTTTTCCAACGGTTGCATCCAATAATCATAAGCTCTCTGAAGTCCACATGAGTGAGTAAGGACCACATACGAATTGCACCCAATAACCAACGTTTAACTTACACTTAGATTGTACTATCACACTTCTGAATATTTTTCATATTATATACTTCCTGTATTCCACAATGTAGCGCGCCCATGTTTTCCGAGATCTAATTTAGACCATAAATTTAACCAACGAGACCGACTGCAACAGGAGCAAAAATTATACCACGAAATTCGTATTTTCGATATGAATTCAATTGTATGGTATAATTTTTCCTCCCATCGTAGTCAGTCTTGTTGACTATCGATACAAATTTAGTGGTATAATTTTTGCTCCCATCACAGTTGATTTTGTTGACTAAATTTAGAGTCAAATTTAGATCTCGGGAAGCGCGGCTCGCACTACATTGTAGAATGGAGGGATTACATGCTATAGATGAGTGATTATGTTCGTATTTAGTATGTAGATTGAGCTTAGACTTTTCAATGTTGAAATATTTTTTCTTCATCAATTTTCATTTTTGGATGAACTAGTTGTGCATAAAATTCAATATAGTATCACGACCAAGAGATCTAAATTTACGACCTGTAGAAATACTAAATAAACTAACAAAACCACTAAAAATCTGACGTCAAATTTTTAGGCATGGAAAAGCTCACTTTTTCATGGCAATTTATATTGGCGTGATTATGGCAAATTTAGTTTGCAAGCACGGCAATTTTCGGCCAAAAAAAGAAATGAGGCGGATTTGCCATGCTCGCCCACTAAACTTGCCATCCTGGACGAACATAATTTTCCATGAAAAACGCTCGATTGCCACGGTCAAAAATCCGACGTCAGATTTGTAGTGGAGTCCATAAAACAACTGAGATTTATATCCTTCTAAGGTCCCGTCTAATATCTAAATACAATAGGACCGAATATAGTGGCTTGCCTAGCGGGTGCCATGACACACCCCGAATTTAGGGAAATTATTTACCATGTAGTCATAATTAGCTGATTTTTAAGGCCCATGCAAAGCCAATTGAAATGGACCTCAATTTTTTGTAAAGTGTGCACACCCTCCATTTTATCTCTGAGTCCGTTACTGCCCGAATACCCATTGAACGTCAGATTTCTAGGCATTGCAAATCAAATATTTTTCATGGAAAATTATATTCGCCATGGATGTAAGTTTAACAATGAAATTCTAGGGCATTTCTTAGGTTACCCTAATATGCCGTAGATATAGAATGATGGAAGTGTGTTATCAGAATCAAAAGGTCTCAAAAGTTTAAAACAAACCAACAAATATTTAGTAAAATTATTTGTGACCTTTTTTGCGAGAAAACTTTCGATCTATAATCTTCAACCATGACAGTACAATGAACACTAGAAATAATAAAAATCACATCCAGATCCGTACACCACCTAGTGAACTCTACAAGTATTGAAGTGAAGCGAAGGCGTGCCGCCGTTATCGTCCCTCCCTCGCTCGAGCCGGGCAAAACTTATGACCTTTTTATGTGAGTAGGATTGTTAAAATATGATATCCGATTGATGTGTGGGTTTTAGTATTGATGGTATGGTATAAACGTACAACCATTCCTTTTCTTGAATCACAATGCACTTAACAACAACAATTGTTCCCTTCCATTATTGACACCCCTTTCTTATCTGGATTACTGGCCAACTGTGCTGTGCCTGGATCTCTCTCTCTCTCTCTCTCTCTCTCTCTCTCTCTCTCAGCTTTTCCTTGACCTAGCTAGGGTCGGCCTGTCCTTCCGTTCCTGCACACTTAACCCCCTCGCTAGATAATTAGGATCAGCTAGAAGATAAGTACGCAAACATGGATCAGTTTCCCCTTCTTCCTAGTGGCTCCAAGGCCAACACCTCCACACCCTTGTACCTCACCTTAGACAACACAACCTCGGGGGCATCCACCTCACCAGTGCCGGAGCCGGCGCCGGCGCCGCCTGAACCTTCTAGACAATCCAACCATGACAGGGGAACGGATACAGTCAAAGCCAAGATCATGTCGCACCCTCTCTATCCTGCTCTCCTGACAGCCTTCATAGAGTGCCAGAAGGTACGTACGTCCTGGCCTCCCGGGTTCTAAGAACGCATGTAATATTGCGATTAATGGTTTGTTGCATCACAAAATCACCAGCGAGATTCTTCTTATTCTCTAGCTTTCTGTTTAAAAATTCTGTTCATCTCTGTACCTGTGCAAATTAGTGCTCCTTTATTTTGCCTTATCTAAGGTCGGAGCCCCGCCGGAGATTGTCGGCCGGTTGTCCGCCCTAGCCGGCGACCTCGATTCAGATCCTGGCGACCGGCGCCAAGACCCGGTGCCTGACCCAGAACTTGATGAGTTCATGGTAATATTTTGAAATTTCTCCATCCCAACTCTCCATTAGCTATAGGCATCTTAACAATCCACACTACTACCTTCCATGGAGGCTCGCGAGGAGAAGAGAATATATAACTTTCCATATGATACTAAGCTTCACCTCGCTGATCTGTGTGACTCAGAATCTACATGTTTAGCAGATGTAGCTACAGAATTCTATGAGACGAATAGTATGCCTGCACACGACATATCTATGTATGGTTTACAGATGAGTATGTTTGCTTTTCCCATGCACAGGAGACCTACTGCGATGTGCTGGTCAGGTACAAGCAGGAGCTCACGAGACCAGTCCAAGAAGCCGACCAGTTCTTCAGGGCCATGGAGGCGCAGATGGAGTCGTTTACGCTAGGTATATGCGCATTTGTTACAACTACTATTTGCTTTTCAGATTCAGAAATTGGGAACGGCAGTGCTGACTATTGCAGAGCAGGGAACCTAGTACACGATCGTTTGTCAATATACAGAGCAAATGCAAACAACAACCATGCATGTGGCAGTGAGTTATTCCTGTGCATCTAATTTACTAACAAATCTAAGTAGCACACGCATCTTTGCTTTTATTACAGTGCTGTGCTCTTGTTTTCCTGTAGAGAGAGGAGGTGTATGCATGCATCAATTTTGCTGGCACCATAATCATTATAAACTATTAGCATTCAGATGTTTTTATCACACAAACTGTTAATCTGATTAGCGGCATGTCTTCCTCACTGAGTTCTTCTCGAATTGAGGGCTTCGAGTTGTCATGTTTCGACGATTCTTTGTCGCCGGTAGCACTCATGTTATTGTACCTTGGTTGCCATGTTAGCATCAACCAGTTACCATGATAATAGTATTTGTTTACCACATGATAATTTATATGTCTAGGCATTGCAATGTTATGGAGATCTAGAGTGGGTATTCAAGTGTCAGCAAGTAATACATGATATCAGCTAATAACTAGGTAACCAAATTATTATATCATGGTAACCAAGTGGTTGTAATCTACCTATAACCAGCAAGTTAGTCACTCGAACCTAAAATTGCTCATAAAAAAAGTTGTCTAAATATCCTCAACATGGGATCTAATTTTCAAGATGATCTCGTTGCAACGAAGTCAATAGTACAAATGGATCGTCAATTGGATGCATAGATTAAGAGTTAAAGATTTTCAAAATCAAAAGAATCTTGCTCATATCATGCTTCGACTTAGTATAATGGAGTGGAACCATGTGGATTGTCAATTGGATGCATACATGTGTCCATGCATGTGCGGAAAAGAGAAGGGGTGGTGTCGAATTTAACAAATTTGATAATGGAGTGGAACCATGTGGACACCTCGACTTAGTATAAGCCACGAAACGAACCCACCATCCCTCTTCTCCGTATGCATGACATGTCACACATCTTCATCCCTTTATTATGCCTCCTCCCTGCCTCGCTTCCACCAGCATCATCCATTGCATTCTTCTTCTACCTACCTCTCTCGTATTGACTCATCGCCATTCCCTCCTCCCTCTACCACCACCACCTCATCCTGCTTAGGTGGCACGACAGTATTACATTTCCACCATTGGCACTGTCAGGTAGGTTCGCATTCACCCCAACTTAGCCATCATTTAGGCCTAGTGAAGAGCTCATTGCCTGTCATGTCCCAATCATAATTTCCTTGGTGGCCTCCTTGGTCGAGGTTATATCTCTCTCCTTTCTCTTTTCCCTCTCTTTCTGCAACCCCCCACCCCACCCCCACCCATCTTCTTCATTCTTCTCCTTCCTCCCATGCTCCTCCTATTACATCATTCGACGATGCAGGATTTTTCATCTCCTAAGACTAGCGGCCAAATGTTTGTTATGAATATTCTAAATTTGATAAATCTAGGTCAAAAGAGAATCCATCAAAACAAAACCAGTCACTATTATGTTATCAATTGAGAATCCTTTTGCTACCACCCTTTTGATTGTGTGCTAGGATCATTTAATGGTGTCATTATTATTCATTTCCAGTCAATGGCTAGTGCCACCATATAAATCATATATACATACATATTCCTCATGGTGAGTTGGATGCCACACTTCAATGGAAAAATGACTACACAATTTTTGCATTAGGGGACTCGGGAGGAGGTTGGAAGGGGAACTTGTGGAAGGATCAAGAGGTCGACTAGAGTTAGGTGGGGGTGAATAGAAGACTATAATATTTTTTAGCTTGTCTTAACAATTCTAATGATATGTGTGGATCAATAAGTTTCCTAGATTTGCAAGGAAAATCTAGTTACACCAGTTAAGCAAGAGCAACAGCTAGCTAGCAAGCACAAGCACAAAGTAAAGGAGTGGGAAATAGATTAATCACAAGTTGAAGACTAGGATGTATCCTGAAGTCCACACTCTTGGGAGAGTGCTAATCTAAGTTGGAGGGGTTCGAGGGTCAAAGCTCCCCGAATGCCAGAGTAGGCTCACCCTATCTCCTTGTGTCTCCCAGCAAAGGAAGGAACCCAATCCATTAGAGGTCGGTCTTGAGGTGACCACCAAAACCTTTAAAAACTTATCCGGAGCACACCATAACAAGGAAGCTTCCGGAAGGACTCCAGCCATCAAGGAGTCCCTAAAAACTCCATGAGTAAAATATCCACCAAGGATCTAGGGGGGGAGCTTCAATCCTTCCTTTGGTAAAACTGTAGATCAAGATCTCCTTTAGCTATCCCTAAAGTTTGAGCAAGATTGAGGCACTAGGGAAGGAGATCTCAAATATTTGAGATTCACATTAATAGAGGAAAAGAACTTGATTTGTTACCTTATTCATAGGAAAGAAGGTGGGCTTATATAGGTGGCCCCAAATTCAAAATGTTATGCAGTCATTCTACGTGCCCTGGGGCTCCAGGAAACATCTGAACATGCTTCGGGCTATCCAAAGAGTTACAACTCAGGAGTAGCATGCTTCTTGACAACCCAGAGATTTTGGAGCCCGGAGTTTTCGGGCGGTACCCGGGCAGGCTTAAGGCTTTTCTGAGAGCTGCAACTCAGGGGTAGCAAGCTTTTGGGTATCTCCGAGGCTGACCGAAGGTTCTAGGGTACATAGAACAGTTGCAAAACGGGGAATTTAAGGGCTCTCTCTTAGTCTGGGTGTGTTTCGTTGTGCAATATTCACATGAGTACGCGAGTTGATTCCAACCTCTTACTCCAAAGCTCATGCCCTCTTTAATAGTATGGCTTTCTTAATATCTCAAAGATGTAGAAATTCATTGGGAAGTCGTCTCTTTTCACTTTCCGAGGGGGGGGGGGCTCCGACCATTCTTGCTTACCTTACAATGTATCAACACACTATTTATAAACCCAAGCACTTGGTTGCATCACTAATCATGTTGTAATTAACACAAAACCACTTAGGAGCAAGTATGTCCTTTCAACTTACAGTTGAAAAATGTCAATGGATGCTAGGCATCCCACTGACTATGGTTGAGAAGAACACTAAATGTGTGATTTGATGCCAAAAGAGGATATAATTAGCCCGCTATCATTAGAAAGTGGCGTGCGATAGTGGCTAAGCTAGCAAAGAAGGTGGAAATGGGGTGGGTTTAATTATGACCAAAGAGCAGGTTTGATATGGAAGAGGCGCGATGGGAAATGGATTTGGGGAGAGAACACACTCACGGGGGTCGGTGGGACAATGCATTGGCTTTTTAGCTTAGGGACATTGCATTGTTGCAAGAGGGAATTTAAATTTGTTTACAAGGGTACAATGGAGTAGATATGAATCCATTCTATTAGACTAAGGTCTTGCAAGTCAAGGGGGTGTCGAGGGAGCCAATTTTTTATTGTTATTGATAAGGCCTACATATGAACTTGGCAGTCACTTGTTCTACACATAACTACCTAAAAAAACAAGTTCTACACCAAAGAGCCATAAGATGTTAGACATATAGAGTGAGACTTCTGAGGACACTCCCAATAGCTAGCTTGTAACTAGAACTTGCATATAAAGTTCACATAACACATTCAATGCGTAATCCATATTTCTTCTACTCATGTTATATTCATGTAGGTAGAAGATCAATAAAAAATAATTTTGTATTAGTTTATTTACATTTTGGTGGTATCTTGT
Source organism: Triticum urartu (assembly GCF_003073215.2). Taxonomy (NCBI): domain Eukaryota; kingdom Viridiplantae; phylum Streptophyta; class Magnoliopsida; order Poales; family Poaceae; genus Triticum; species Triticum urartu. The sequence goes on from NC_053025.1 coordinate 10,128,671, forward strand.
TTAAAATACGACCTTCAACTCTTGCTTTGTCCTAGTTTTCAAGGTTTCGCGAGTAAAAGGTATATACAAGCACATCGTAAGCATTGTTTCCAGATCAAGCACTCATGTTTCAAAATAGTTAAGCACCTTGAAAAACATGCATGTTGGAACATTTAAATAAGTTAGGTACTTGCATGTTCTCCTTACAGTATTATCATGAGACTGGCCAAAGTGGGAGTAACTTCAAGATTAACATCGTGTCCAAGTCAGCAAATTTTCCTATATAGCAATGAGTTAATGAGGAGAGAGGTAAATTGAGTAACTTAGCTAGTTACTTCTATGAGTAACATCACATGTACCAAGACAAAATGAGTCTATAACCTAATAAATGAAGCTTTGCATGACACTACCCACTATAAAGATAATAACATAGTCTAGGATAGCATGTACTCCCTCCGTTCCAAAATAGATGACCCAACTTTGTACTTGGAACGGAGGGAGTATGTTACTAGTGTAAGTTACTCTCCACTATGACTAGTCTGATAGTCCTACAATACACGACAACACCGTGTTTAATCCACAAAGATGGCACGGGTCTTAAATTAGAGCCCCGATCTTTTTTTTCTAAACATGCAACACTCCTCCTGTCTTTGAATTAAAGTAGAACAAATGTTTTGTAGCTGCAGCGATCACAAAAAGTGAAAGGTTGCTAGCTGCAAGCTTGCATCAGCTAGCACAGTTAGGACGCATTTGATAGGCTGCATCAAGCCTAACCAGGTTCTAACGTGCTAATTACTCAGTTGTTTGGTTGCCTGGCCTGCATGCAGAAACTGACTCGCACGAAACTTAAAGCGCTTTCAGCCAGGCCCGTGGGGAACGTCCAGATCGGTCGTTTTCCCGGACACAAGTTCGGCCTAGTGCAATTTACACTACAAAGAGGATGCGACTTGGGCTTGATGCAGCCTGTATACACTGAAACATGCTCCACTGGGGCTGGCTCCATTGGGCCAGACTCTACCGAGAAAGTAACCAAACGCGTCATTAGTTACCCTACTATAGAGAGAGAGAAGAGAGAGATCCAGCTAATTTCAAGGGGTATCTGAACTAGCGTACATGGCGAGCCCACCAGCCGTGACAATTAATTACCCTACTAGTATGTGTGTGTGTGTGTGTGTATGTGTGTGTGTGTGTGTGTGAGAGAGAGAGAGAGAGAGAGATCCAGCTAATTTCTATCTGATGTAGCGTGCATGGCGAGCCCAGCAACCGTGACAAAGGTACGAGGAACGTACAGCGTCATGCAGGAGAAGGGTACAGATGGTACAGTAGATCCACCACGATTTCACTAGGCCTTGTCTGGCGCCTGCCTGCCGGCCGGTCGTCGTAGCCGTACGTCGACGACGACGTACGGGTTCATCAAGGGGGGACAGCAGTTAATTGCTCTGACTTGGTACGTAGGTTGGTCCGTAGGTGGCTACGCTTAGCCAGAGTCGCCAGTCGCCACAACAAGCGGTTTCCTTCTGCAATTGCATGTGGGCGCCTGATTCAGATGTTTGCTCTGTGGCGCTAGCTGCACGCGTCTGCCTTGATGTCCAATTACTCCGTGCTTTGTGACTTTGATTGATCCCGTGATGCGCTGGTTACATATGTGCAAGGACTGTGTGCAGCCTGGGGTGGGGCAACCACATGTTTTTGTGATTAATTCGCCATAGCTACCAGACGTGAATATACATAAACCAAAGAAACGTGTGGAGACAGGTACACAAACGACATCATCTTCCTCCCGGTCTTTGAAAAGGCATTCTGTTTCATGCATCTTGCAAGTTTTGGAAAATATATACTACTCCCTCCGTCTCATAATATAAGAACATTTTTGACACTAATATAGTGTTAAAAATATTCTTATATTTTGAAACAGAGGGAGTACATCTGTGGTTGGTTGTGACGACCACGCCAAGATGGGGATTTATGGGGTCGATCGTGCAACATGTTTCTAGTGTGTTGATGCCATCACCAAGGACGCTCTATTCTAACATATAACTAAGCTACACAACAAGCTTTACTCCTAGGATTCCCTTGTCTTTGGGCACTATATAACTTGTGAGAGCCAGGGGAACTAGCGAAACAAACGGTGGCGCCTTCTTGATTTGATGCGTCTAATTTTTCTAAGCAGCTAATATGTAACTCACTCTATTCAAATTACTTGGAGTTCTAGCTTTGTCATAAGTCAAACATCTTTAGGTGTGACCAAGCATACAGAAAAATATGCCAACATCTATCAACAACAAAAAAATTGTTTCACTAGATTCCCCATAAAAACATTTCTGTACTATATATATTTGATGTTTTATATACTAGAATATTTTTTCAATACACTAGGTACGTGCCCGTGCATTGCCACGGGGATCGAATTATTTTTATCTCAATAATTTTGTAGCCTGGTTCATGCATGGTAAGCAAATTAATGTAATCGAGCGGCATACGGGAAGCTGCGATGAAATATAGCGTGGAATTGAGCAACGTAATTTCATGTTATTGCAAAAGGTAAGTTAATTAAGATGGAGTTGATGTAGTGCTGTGAAAGGTAAGTAAATTAATTTGATTGAGCGGCGTACTTGGAAGGTGCGGTCAAATATGACACGGCGGATGAAAAAAACCGTTTGAGGGACATGGTGGGAGGGGGGACGGGTTGTCGAAGAGTTCAGCCTCGCGGGAAAAGGAACGCTACTTTTTTTTAGTAGAGACTTGATCAAATCTAACTTATTTTTCTTACGGGGAACTTAAAGAAGAACTTTGACTTAGAACAAAGGTAGCTTTAACTAATTTGAAATGCAATGAGTAGCTATTTAATACTGTTTTGATGTTTCTAAGAGTACTAGCAATACAAACAACTATTGCTAAGTTAGCTAAGTTCCACTCGATCTAAACAATGAGATTTATACATATGTATAAGGATCAAGTGGAAAATCACTGATGAGAAAGAGCTATTTCTAGGTCAAGTGAGCTATAGCAACTAGATGATACCCCCTGTGTAGCACCATGAATTAATTATAGTATATTTTAATAGGGTTTGATTGTATGAGCATGGATATTTGGATTAATAATGTATACATGATGTGTACCCTGATATTGGGGACACGCATGCATGCATGCAATTGAATGCTAAGCTAATTACGGTGATGTGTCAGTCCTGATGATGTGCCATAGTCCTAGTTGTATGTCCTCTAAAATAATTTGGCGTAGTTATTTAGATAGAGAAAATACTGGGTATATTATTAACTCCGAAGGCTAAACAACACTATGAGCTACTCGAATTTTCTCAGATCGGTTTGTATGTAGATTGTATTGTGATCCTTATAATATAAATAAGACATGTATTACCATGCAAAAAAAGTACTCGAGTTAATTAAGGTAAACATTGATCAGGTATGGTACTACAATTGAGATAATTAATTATGAAACAAGTACGATCAAATTTACAGTGTTAGATGTTTCACACACACAAAAACAGTGTTAGATCTATTCGGGAAGAACAAGATGCAAGGGCTGCTTACAATACAAGCATCTGAGATGACGGCCGCGAGTTCATCTGACATCCTTGTTTGCTGGATTGCCAATGTGACAAAGCAGATGACCACAGCTACGAAGGGGGCGGTTCCTCCGAAGACGAGCAAGAAATCGGCGACGTCGGCGGCCTGCCGGAGATCACGAGCCACTGCGCGGAGGACAAGGAGCTCAAGAGCCACCTCCTGAACAAGTACAGCGGCTACCTGAGCAGCCTCTGGAGGGACCTCTCCAAGAAGAAGAAGAAAGGCAAGCTGCCGAGGGACGCGCGCCAGAAGCTCCTGCACTGGTGGCAGCTGCACTACAGATGGCCCTACCCCTCGGTACGTACCTACACCGGTCATGCGTTCCACGTCGTTTTCTGTGTGTGTGTGTGTGTGTGTGTGTGTGTGTGTGTGTGTGTGTGTGTGTGCAAGATCTTTGCAGGAGTTAATGGCGTGCATGCCTCGGCAGGAGCTGGAGAAGGCGGCGCTGGCGGAGTCGACGGGGCTGGACGCGAAGCAGATCAACAACTGGTTCATCAACCAGCGGAAGCGGCACTGGAAGCCCACGCCGCCGGCCATGGAGTACATGTCGCAGCAACAGCACCCCTACGGCGGCCCTTCGAGCAGCTCTTCCGCCCCCTTTCGGACGACGGACGGGCATTACTTCGCCGGAGGAAGCGCGTATCCTCGTGGCCCCTGATGCATACATGGCAGGACGCCGTAGGTACGTACGTGTACGTTGGTATATGAGATGCACTGTGTGAGTGTGTGGTTTACTGGTGGCGTGTATACGTACAAAGCTAAATATATACACGGGAGGGATTTCAAAGGGGGATTGAGCAGCTCAGCTGAGTGCAGAAAGGCATTTTCGTGTAATGGTCATATATAGGGACCGGGATTTGTCATTGTATCCGTCTGTGTTTTGCATGTTTGTATAAGCGGCGGTGAACCCAAGGAGTCAATTCATGCTTTATTATTGAAGATAGATAAGTGGCATATAGAAGAAAAACGAGTGATCTTTATATAGTTGATTTGAATGATAAATTCTTGGACTAGAGGCTCTAATACACAACTTTCTGACTTTTAGTGCAAAGAAGTTTTTGTGATGTGTGACTTTGTGATATTTTTGTAACTTTGGGCCGGCTAGAATGCCACCTCAATGTTGACTAGTCAAATGAGCTGCAACGTCACACAAAACCACCTTCCCATCATCTCAGGGGGTAATTTAACCGACATTAAACACAAAGTGCAATGAGTCCTGAAAAGATGGCGCCGCCCACGCTCCTGTGACGCGCCGTCCCGGCGCTCGCAGCCACCCAAAGCGCCGCCGATGTGAGCCCTCCGGCTGCACCGCGCTCTCCCCCAACGCCGTCCTTCCCGCCTGGATTCGTTCAGGCCAAGTACGGGCAGGACGGGCTGGTGCTTGCCCTCTTCCCGCAGCTGGCGCAGAGGAGGCCAGATCTGGCTCCGCCGCTTCTTGGCCCTGCTGCGTCCGTCTCCTCCGCCATCCCGGATTCGCAGCCGGTTGTGGATCCTGCTGCGCTGGATTTGGGGAAGCGCAGAGTCAGGTTCGCCTTCAATGCGACCCTACTGGAGGCCACTCCGCCCGAGCCCATTATTGGCGCTCACCGGCCCTGCATCAAATCAGCGGCAAATCGCTCCTTCAATGGGCTTCCCGTATCGAGCCCTAGGCTGCATGCGCCGGCCGCGGCCTCCGCGCCAAGCATTGAAGAGGCGGGCTGCAGTGATGAGGGCTGGCAGCTGGTGCGTCCGCCGTTCTGGTGGAGGAGAAGCCCTGCGTCCAACCACCAGCATTCAAGAAGAAGGCCAACTGCTCCCTTTTACTCCCCAGGCGCTGGCTTCGTCAAAGTTGAAACACAGAGTATGCCATCGATGCTTAGACAAAAGGCATTGTAAGGCCAGCTGCCGCAACTCCCTCAGGTGCCTCCGCTGTCGGCGGTGTGGGCACCGGGCGTGCTCCTGCTTCAGTCCTTGCTCTGTCTCCACATCAAGCTCCTCCGGCTACAGCTCTGCGTCAAGCTCGCCTGTGACCAGCCCAAGCTCCTCCGGCTACAGCCCTGCACCAACCTCCCCAAGCTACTCTGCATCAAGCTCCAGCTACACTTCCACAAGCCAAGACAGGATGCCGCGCATCGGAGACCCTTCTCTTCGCCCGGAGGAGCACCACGCCGTGGTCATCTCCACCCCGGACATGGACGCGCAGGCCGCTGGCCTGGCCAGCCTTGCGGCGTTCGTCTGGCTAGGCGGCAACCGTCCGCGGGTCAGCGCTGAGGAGATGAGGAGTGCCATCGCAGCTCACTTCCACATCGACCGCAACTGCTTCAGAGTGGTGCCGCATTACCCAGAAGACTTCCTGGTCAGGTTCGACTACCCCCATCACCGGGACCTGGTCACCGCGCTCCCAGGGAGGTTCTCCAGTGACAGCCTCGACATCCATGCGGCCAAGTGGAGGCTCAATGCCCATGCCGACGTCGTCGACGCTTTCCATCACGTCCACCTCTGCGTCGAGAATGTCCCCCTCAACTCCTGGAATGACGCCGTCGCTGTGACGCCCCCGATTCAACCGTACACTAATCATGCACGCAAATGTGTACGATCAAGATCAAGGACTCACGGGAAGATATCACAACGCAACTCTACAATTAAAAAAAAGTCATACAAGCATCATATTACAAGCCAGGGGCCTCGAGGGCTCGAATACAAGATCTCGATCATAGACGAGTCAGCGGAAGCAACAATATCTGAGTACAGACATAAGTTAAACAAGCTTGCCTTAAGAAGGCTAGCACAAACTGGGATACAGATCGAAAGAGGCGCAGGCCTCCTGCCTGGGATCCTCCTAACTACTCCTGGTCGTCGTCAGCGGGCACCACGTAGTAGTAGGCACCTCCGGTGTAGTAGGAGTCGTCGTCGACGGTGGCGTCTGGCTCCTGGACTCCAGCATCTGGTTGCGACAACCAGAATGAAAGGAAAGGGGGAAAAGGGGGAGAAAGCAACCGTGAGTACTCATCCAAAGTACTCGCAAGCAAGGAGCTACACTACATATGCATGGGTATCAAATGGAGTAAGGGTATCATATGTGGACCGAACTGCAGGATGCCGGAATAAGAGGGGGATAGCTAGTCCTATCGAAGACTACGCTTCTGGCCACCTCCATCTTGCAGCATGCAGAAGAGAGCAAAAGGTAAGTTCACCCAGTAACATCGCATAGCATAATCCTAACCGATGATCCTCCCCTCGTCGCCCTGTGAGAGAGCGACCACCGGTTGTATCTGGCACTTGGAAGGGTGTGTTTTATTAAGTATCCGGTTCTAGTTGTCATAAGGTCAAGGTACAACTCCAAGTCGTCCTGTTACCGAAGATCACGGCTATTCGAATAGATTAACTTCCCTGCAGGGGTGCACCACATACCCCAACACGCTCGATCCCATTTGGCCGGACACACTTTCCTGGGTCATGCCCGGCCTCGGAAGATCAACACGTCGCAGCCCCACCTAGACCAACAGAGAGGTCAGCACGCCGGTCTAAACCTAAGCGCCCAGGGGTCTGGGCCCATCGCCCTTAGCACACCTGCACGTTGCGTGGGCGGCCGGAAGCAGACCTAGCCTAGTGGCGTTCCAGTCCAATCCAGCGCGCGCCGCTCCGTCGCTGACGTCAAGAAGGCTTCGGCTGATACCACGACGCCGGGATACCCATAACTACTCCCACGTAGATGGTTAGTGCGTATAGACCAAATGGCCAGACTCAGATCAAATACCCAGATCTCGTTAAGCGTGTTAAGTATCCGCGAACGCCGACCAGGGCCAGGCCCACCTCTCTCCTAGGTGGTCGGAACCTGCCCTGCCGCTCCGCCTCAAAACTCCACTCGCGGGTGCTCCTCAAGCCGACCCGTCTTTAGTCACCACATGTATCATGTATAAAGTATATAGTATTTACCCGTGATCAACTCCCGAGTGATCACGGCCCGATAGTATAGCATGGCAGACGGACAAGGATGTAGGGCCACTGATGATAAACTAGCATCCTATACTAAGCATTAGGAGTGCAGGTAAAGGTAACAACAGTAGTAGCAAGGACAGGCTATGCATCAGTATAGGATTAACGGGAAACAATAGCATGCTACACTACTCTAATGCAAGCAGTAAGAGAAGAGTAGGCGATATCTGGTGATCAAAAGGGGGGGGCTTGCCTGGTTGCTCTGGCAAGAGAGAGGGGTCGTCAACTCCGTAGTCGTACGGGGTAGCAGCGGCGTCGGTCTCGGTGTCTAGAGAGAGAAGAGGGGGAAGAAACAATAAATATAATGCAAGCATATGCATAGTGATGCATGACAAGACAAGTTACGGCGTTAGAGGTGCCCTAACGCGGTAGTAGGTGATACCGGTGAAGGGGGATAACATCCGGGAAAGTATCCCCGGTGTTTCGCGTTTTCGGACCGGTGAACCGGAGGGGGAAAGTTGCGAGTTTGATAGGTTAGGGATGCGTGGCGGACGAACGGGCTGCGTATCCGAATTCGTCTCGTCGTTCTGAGCAACTTTCATGTACAAAGTATTTTCATCCGAGCTACGGATTATTTTATATTAATTCTTAAAGATTTTAAATCATTTTCTAGAATTAGCATAATTAAATTAATTTAGAAATTGCATTTATGATGTCAGCATGACATCAGCATGATGTCAGCAGGACCAAAGGTTGACCAGGTCAACCCTGCAGGTGGGTCCCGTATGTCATAGGTACAATAACCTAATTAATCTATTAATCAGTTTAATTACTTAATTAGGTACCTAATGTTTAATTAGTTTAATTAAACAGGATTGATTAAGTTAATTAAGTCAATTAATTAATTAACATTTTTATTTACTTATTTATTTATTTATTTAATTTTAAGTTCCTTTTTTTTAATCGTTCTGGGGCGGGGCCCCCTTGTCATAGGGCCAAGGCCCTTAACGGGCATACGGGTAGTGGTTCTCAGCGCAGCGCGGAGGCGGGCGACAGCCCACCCAACAGGGCGATGTGGCCAGCGGGGAAGGGGGCCGGCGCGTGACCCATCGCCGGCGACCGTGGCCGGAGCGAGGCGGTACGGCGAGGGGTTGGCCGCGGCGCGGGCCAGCAGCGCGGTTGGGGGGGCGGCAGAGCCGCGGCAGCACGGCAAGAGGAGGGCTGGGGCTTGCCGAGGCCGTGGGCGGTGCGGCCGGACCAAGACGACCCGAGCAGGGGCTCGTCGACGCAGGCAAGAGCGCCACGGGTGCGGTGGTCAGAGGGAGTGGGGAGGCGCCGGCGACCTCGTAGGCGGAGCGCGGCGATGCGGAGCGGTGGCGATGCACGGCAGGGGCGCGGGCAAGCAGCAGCAGGGCGTCGGCCACGAGCAGAGGCAGGCGGGGTGGGGGTGTGGCAGCACGGGCCGGTGGCCATGGCGAGCAACGGCGTACAGCAAGGGGACGGGGGCAGCGGCGACAAGCGCGAGCGCGCGAGAGAGAGGGAGGGAGCGAGGCGCTGCTCACTGGGGCCGTAGGGGACGGGGCAGTGGGCTCGGGGGCGGTCGGGGAAGACCGGCGAGGAGGATGAGGAGGCGGAGTCCGGCGAGGGCGAGGGCCGTTGTGGATGGGGACGGGGACGACGTCGACGTGGGGGAGCAGGCCGGTGGGGAAGGGCGCCGGCGAGGTCCAGGCGGGGAAGGGGAGGCGACGGCGTTCGGCGGCGATGAGGGCGAGGCGGCGGCGTCGAGCCCGATCCGATCTGGATCGGGGGGAAAAGGGGGCGCGTCGTGGGGGGGGAAGTGGGTGGTGGCCGTTTAGGGTTTCCCCCCTGGCCCCCCTGGTGGGGGTTATGGAGGGGGGTAGCGGGCCAGCCGGCTGGGCCTGGGGGTTGGCCCAGTTGGGCCACGGCCCAGGGGGGGTTTCTCTTTTTTGGTTTTGTTTCCTGTTTTCCTTTTCTTTATTTCCTCTTCTGTTTTAAATCAAGTTAAATTATTTAGGCATTTTATAAAAATGTGTTTGCTTCATTATAATTACCCTGGCATTTAACTGCACACTCCGAACATTTTAGTTTAACATTTTGAAACTTTTATAATTTAACTTTATTTTAATGTTTGAATTTGACTCGGTTTTGTGGCCTAACGGTAGATTAACAATAGTAACCGGGGTGACGTGGCATGATTATCGTTGGATTACTGTAGCTTGATTACCCGGGCGTTACAGTCGCTCAGCAGGTCTTCGGCCCCAACACCTTCCTCCACTACTTCGACATCGCCACTGTCCAGCGAGAGGACGCCTCTGCGCTCAGTCTTTGGGCGTGGTCGGCCAACCCTTCGGCCATCCCCAAGGTGGTCCATCTCACCGTGGGCGCGAGCCAGCCTGGTGGAGTCCTCGTCGTCCCGTCGGGGGCTACTGGGCGTCAAGGCCTTCGCCGCCGCGTCCTGGTGCACCTTGACAGGCACGAGGACTTCACCCCCAACGCCAACGGCAATGTCCCCTGGCGGCCACACTACTCCAACAAGTTCGACTGGCGATATGGTAGGGTCGACGGAGAGAGGAGCCCTCCTGACCTCCATGGGCCAGATCGCCGCCGTCGTGATGATAGAGACCGGCATGATGACGACGACGAACGCCGTGGGCGCCGTGACGGCCAGGAGGGCAGGAGAGCCTCTTGGCGCGAGCGCTTCTTCCGAAGCCGCTCCAGGGCTCCTGACAGGCGCCATGACGATGATCGCAACGACTTTAGGCGCGATGACCGGCGCGACTCACGTCGTGACGACCGTGGCAACAGCAGAAGGCGTGGAGTGGAGCTCGAGCTGCCTGACGCTCGTCGCATTGATGCTACAAGGGTGCAGCGCCTTCCTGATGGATCTGTCAACCAGGCCTCTGGGAGGCGTCCTCGTCACTGCTCGGCTGACAGCGTTCCTGGAGGCAGCCAACTGGGCCATCGCTTTGGCAGCCGTGGCCGCTCACTTCCTCCTTCGCCGCGCACCACTTCCTCGGACGTCATTGAGATCAACACTACCTCATCCTTTTCGTCCTGGCTGCGCAAGGCGACGTCCTGCTTTGGGGCACAAGTGCAGCCCTCTTCGACTCTTCAAGATCATGCAGAAACAAGTCAGCCTGAGGAACGCACACACCCTGAAGAGCAGATTCCAGCAACGCCTATTCACATGCCTCGTCTTATGCAGATGGCCTCCTCTCAGTCTGCTGCTGATCTGGGAGGAGGGGCTACTGACGAGCCACCCTTGTGCTCCCCTGGCATGCCTCTGTTTGTGCCGGTGCAGCCGGCTATCCTGCCTGATCCGGGCTCTCCACCACCCAGACCGCCAAGCAGGAGGAGGAAGACCCTGGCTGGGGTCATTGGTTTTGACCTGAGCCGACGGAGCCCACGCATCCGGGACAAGAACAGGGCAATGCCTATTGCCCAGCTGGCGGAAAAGCTCCTCTGTCAGAGGATGGGCATAGTTGGCGAAGGGGAGGAGATCACAGAGGAGGCTATTGGTCGTTTTGTGGCAATGTTCAAGGGTCAGCTGCCTGACTTGGCTGTTGCAGGGCTTCGAGCTTTGTTCAAGATGGACTGTGACCTTGCAACGGCGGTGGAAGATGCTCTGTTGCTGCATGGAGGCGAGGGCACGGCGGAGACGACACCTGCGGCTGGCGAGGCTGGGCTGGAGTAGACTGGAGCTCCATGTTATGATTAGTTGATGTAGCTAGTTTCCTATGTTAGTGAAAATCATCTATATCCTAGGCCTGTTTGTAGCTACTGTTGCTGGCTACCACCCCAATGTGCCATGGCAAGGCTGTTTATGTAATGTGATGAATGATGCTATGCACCTCCTGATGTTATCTAGTTTGCTCAATGACTAGTCTAAATTTAAGTGTGCTTAATTGGAATGTACGTGGCCTGAACTGCCCCAATAGAAGAACCACTGTGAATGCCACCATTGCAGCTTCAACATGTCACTTGGCTTGCCTCCAGGAATCAAAGCTTGAAGATGTGGATGCCTACACTGCTGCTTTTCTTGGCGGATATAGACTGAAAGGTTTTGCTCAGCGTCCTGCTGTTGGAACACGGGGTGGAATCCTACTTCTCTGGAATGAAGATCATGTCCGCGTTGAAAGTGTCCAGTATGGAGACTACACCCTCTCAGCCACTGTCACTATCATCAGCTCCAATGTTTCTTTCAAGCTAACCTCCATCTACGGCCCAACTAGAAACAACCTAAAAGAGACATTCTTCCAGGAAATGAAGGACCAAAAGCCAGCAAATAGTGTGAGGTGGCTCGTCACCGGCGATTTTAACCAAATCTATAGGGCTAGAGATAAGAATCGTCCAAATGCTAACCGTGGCCGAATTGTACGATTCCGCAACACCCTCAACTTCTGCGAGCTCAAGGAAATCCACATCCAGAATAGAAAATACACCTGGAGTAATGAGCAAAGCAACCCGACAATGTCCAAACTAGATGGGTTTTTTTGTAATGAAGAATGGGATATCACTTTCGATAAACACATCCTTCACGCCCTGTCATCCTCACTTTCGGATCACTGCCCTCTACTCCTCGCCAATGAAGGTGGGCCTCGGCAGCCGCGGACTTTCAGATTTGAAAATTTTTGGACCAACATGCCAGGCTTTCAGCAGGTCGTCCAGGAGGCGTGGAATGAGACGTCCGCACACAATGAGCCATACCAAAGACTGTTTCACAAGCTAAAAAAGACAAGTCAGAAGCTTCGCTCCTGGAGCAAAAGCCTTTTCTCTAATGCCAAAGTCCAGCTACATATGGCTCTGGAGGTCATCCTAAGACTTGATGAGGCCCAGGACCTTCGAGCTCTTAGTCCAGCGGAGTTGGATCTTCGGAAGCGACTCAAGAAAAAAGTAGTGGGCCTTGCAGTGATGGAACGTGCGTGGAAAAGGCAGACCTCGAGAATCACCAACATAAAAGAGGGAGACGCGAATACTCGCTATTTTCACCTTAGAGTCAATGGCCGGAGGAGGAAAAACCTTATTCACCGCCTAAAGCATGGCCAAGGTTGGGTGACAGACCATGATCACAAGAAATCTATTGTTCACTCCCACTTCAATGCGATTTTGAAAAAGGGCGCTCCACGCTCCAAGACCATTAACTGGGCATCCATCCCACCCACTGGCATTGACCTTTCAGCGCTTGGTGATCCCATTTCGGAAGAGGAAGTCAGAGCTGCTGTCTTTTCTCTTCCTTCTGACAAAGCGCCAGGCCCGGACGGATTCACCGGAAAATTCTTCAAGAGTTGCTGGAATATTATTAAGGATGATATCATGCTAGTGATCAACAGCTTCTCCAACCTAAACGCCGGAAATCTGCACTGGCTCAATTCGGCGAATATCGCCCTCATTCCCAAGAAGGATGGCGCCGAGGACATCTCTGACTTCAGACCAATTAGCCTGATTCATGCCGTGGCCAAGCTCATTGCCAAAATTCTGGCCACTAGACTGGCCCCTCATATGAATGCCATTGTCTCCACTGCGCAAAGTGCCTTCATAAAAAAAAGAAGCATCCATGACAACTTTATGTATGTTCGGAATCTGTCCAGAAAATTTCACCGCTCAAAGAAACCTATGCTTCTATTCAAATTAGACATCAAGAAGGCTTTCGACTCGGTTAGATGGGACTACTTGCTGGAGGTGCTAAATCATCATGGCTTCCCTACCCGCTTTCGTGACTGGGTCTCGACACTTCTTTCCTCCACGTCCTCTAGAGTGTTGCTAAATGGTATTGCTGGTGACCCAATCAAACACGGTCAGGGTCTCAGGCAGGGGGATCCGTTTTCACCGCTCCTCTCCGTGCTTGCCATAGACCCCCTACATCATATTCTCAGCAAGGCCACAACCCAAGGAAAGCTACATCCCTTGCCCGAGAGACAACCGGGGAGAATTCGTGCCTCGCTCTATGCTGACGACGCTGCCATTTTCTGTGCCCCCATTAAGGAGGATGTCTAATACCTTACCAACATACTTTCCTCCTTTGGTGAATCTACTGGCCTCTCCACAAACTGCACCAAAAGTTCTATGGTACCCATCAGATGTGCCAATGTGGACCTTGATGATGTTCTCCAGTCTTTCCCGGCTTGCCGCGCCTCCTTCCCGATCCGCTATCTTGGGCTCCCCCTCGCGGTCAAAAGATTAAAGAGGGTGCATCTCCAACCTTTGGAAGACAAGGCTGCGGGCAAATTGGCACCTTGGAGAGGAAGGCACGTTGCTATTGCGGGTCGTATGACCTTGGTGAAGGCAGTCCTTACGGCGGTGGCCATTTATCACATCACGCCGCTCGACATCCCGGTGGAGGTTATAAAAGCGATTGACAAGTTGCGGCGTGCCTACCTCTGGGCAGGATCTGACTCGGTTAGTGGCGGCAAGTGCAAGATTAATTGGGAGCATGTCTGCAAGCCAAAGGAGTATGGGGGCCTTGGCATTTTGCACCTTCGCAAATTTGCTGCCGCCCTCTGGCTGAGGTGGCTATGGCTTGAGTGGAATGACCCACCTCGTGCGTGGTGTGGATTGGGGACGCCTTGCACGACTTCCGACCGCGATCTTTTCGCGGTCTTGACTGAGGTCAAGATCGGCGATGGACAAAAGGCTTCCTTCTGGGAATCTTCTTGGCTTCAGGGCGTTAGGCCCAAAGATATTGCGCCAAAGATTTTTGATATTTCACGCAAGAAAGGTGTTACGGTTGCCACGGCCTTAAGGGATGGGCACTGGATAGCACAAATCAACATTGACGCTGGCCTCACTCTAGAACACCTTCAACAATTCTTGGCCCTTTGGGAGAAGCTAGCGACTGTGGCCATTCAGCCGGGTGTCCAGGACTCCATATTGTGGAAGTCAACCAATGATGGGCAGTACTCTGCAAAGTCTGCTTATTTGGCGCAGTTTCATGACCTCCCGCTCTCAAGTTTGGCTGCTGCGGTTTGGAAGGCGTGGGCTCCCCCCAAATGCAAATTTTTCGCGTGGCTCGTTATCCACAACAGAGTTTGGACGGCTGATAGGCTTCAGAGGAGAGGATGGCCAAATTGTGACAAATGCCCACTCTGCAGTCAGGTGCAAGAATCTGCAGCACACCTGATCTTCAAGTGTCGTTTCTTTGTTCGGATTTGGAATGCGGTCTTCACATGGCTCGGGCTTGCTATCCCCACGGCTCTGTGGCTCCTGTTCGATTCGGTGAAATCTTGGTGGGATGCGGTTCTCTCTGATAATACACTTCCGATGAAGGCCCTATCTTCCCTTTTACTTCTTGTGGGATGGGAGATATGGAATGAAAGGAATGCTCGTGTCTTCAGGAGCAAAGCGGCGCCGGTGGCGATTGTCATGCGACGTATCAAAGATGAAGTTTCGATTTGGGCCACTGCAGGCGCTAAGCATTTGCGTAATGTAATACCGCGAGAGTAATTGTTTTGTTTTTCCGCCGCTTGGCGATGTCTGTTCTGAAACCTCTTCTTATTAAATGAAAATGGCAAGTCTTTTGCCTTGTTTCAAAAAAAAAATTTAACCGACATTGCTAATTGAAGGGTGTAGTCTAACAGGTTTCATAATTTGGGGTTGTGGATGGAATAGTACTACCAAAGTTCAGGATTGAAAATATGCAGTTCTCTCAAAACATAAGCAGTTTGGGCCCTACCCAGAGACCTTTTAATAGCCTAGCACATGCTGACCCAGCATAGCCCCCCTCCTTTGCTCATTTGCTCGGGAGCTCCTGCTGCACAGTTGCCACTCCGACCATACGGCGGGGTATAAACCAAATGTGATTTCCTTATTTATCGCTTATTGCAACAAGTTGCAAGGAAAATTACATGAGAGAGTGACCAAAGCTAGCCACCGAGCCGGTTCAATTATCATACAGCAATAAACACAATTTTCGGTTATGGCAAGGTTTTGTGTCTGGTTTCTCGGTTGAAGGAAGGTTCTATTCGTGTTTGCATTTCTCTCTCTTTTATGTTGTTTTTATCGCTTAAAAAGTGCGTACAATTTTTTAAAAAATAAAAATTAAATAATTTAGAATTTTAGTAAATATTCACGAATTTTTTTAAGAAATAATTACATTATTTCCGAAAAAACACGAGTTTCAAAAATGTTCACAGATTTTTAAATAATGTTCGTGATTTTTTTAAAGCTCACATATACAAAAAAGTTTCCAAATTTAAGAAAATGTTCAGATTCCTTAAAAGCGGAAAACATTTAAGTATCAAACACATTTTTTTCCAAAAAAACATTAGAAAAATGTTTTATAGAAAATGAACCAAATACCGGAATAAACTGAAAGTGGAAAAGAAATAATTGTTAAACAACCATAACAATATAGGTAGCAACATAATACTAAATGGCCCACCAGCCATGGTGCAACACCCTGACAATCTGTCGCAAGAATACTATTAACTTTGGTGATAATGTTAACATAATATATTTATAATATTTCAAAATGTTCACAAAGTTTTATAAAATATATTTACCCCCCTAGAGTGAATAGCCCAACCTTAGTGATTTTTTTAATTGCCTTATATATTTTTTCTACTCCTCTTGTTGCGACAAATTGTGATTTAAGAGGATGTGCTTTCCCAGCATAGCCCCCCTCCTTTGCTCATTTGCTCGGGAGCTCCGGTTGCACAGTTGCCATTCGGACATAAGGCGGGCATAAAGCAAATGTGCTTTGCCTATTTATCGCTTATTGTGACAAGTTGCGAGGCAAATTACAGGAAAGAGCGACCAAAGCTAGCCACCTGAGCCAGCTCAATTATCATATAGAAATAAATTTTGGTTATGGGAAGGTTTTGGGTCTGGTTTCTCGGTTGAAGGAAGGTTCCATTCGCATTTGCGTTTTTCTCTCTTTTATGTTGTTTTTACCAATGGTTTTTATGTACTCCTTGCTTAAAAAGTACTTACAAAATTGTAAAATATATTTTTACAACTTAATTATTTACTAGTAAAAATATGTTATAGAAAACTAACCAAATATGAGAATAAACTGAAAGTGGAAAACAAAAAATTTCAGTGGAAAACGAATAATTGTTAAAACACCATAACGCTATTGGTAGCAACAGAATTCTAAATGGCCCACCGGTCATGGAGCAACACCCAGACAATCTATCACAAGAATACTATTAACATTGGTGATAATGTTAACGTAATATATTTACATTATTTTAAAATGTTCACAAAGTTTTACAAAATATATTTACCCCCCTAGAACAAACAGCCAACTTTAGTGCATTTTTCAGTTGCCTTTTATATTTGTCTATATTTATTTATTTATTTTTAATTATTATTTCATAGTTCTCGAAAAAGTGTTCACTTTGTCCAAAAATAATAATTTTTTTAAGAAATAAATTTTTTACAATTAAAATTATAAAATTTGATATAAATATTCGCCAATTTAAAAATATAATTATCTGAATTAACATTTTCAAATGGTAAATAATTTTCGTAATTATTTTGAAAAGTGCACATATACAATTTATTTTAATTTTTTCTAATATTCGGATTTTTAGAAAAATGACAGGAATTAAAGGAACACTTTCATTTTGCCGAAACAATTTATGTTATAAAAAATAATTTAATATCAGAATAAAACGGTAGAATTAAACAAAAAACAATAAAGTTATAGATAGCGACAGAATCCTAAATGGCCCACCGGCCATTGTGTGACACCCCGGCGATCTGTTGCATAGAGAGACAGATACCAGCCCCCCTAGAACACACGCACCAAAAACAACACCTCCCCCCCCCCCTCCCCCCCCCGGCGCGACATGGGTTATCCACTCGGGCTTTGCATGCGGTTCCAATATGTTCTGCCCGATTTTAGTTTTTTTGGTGTTCTTGTTTATATTTTTTAATGGTATCATTTTGGTTTTAATTTTAATTTTTCTTTTAGTCCTGTTTACAATTGTTTTAATATGTTCCCACTTATAAAAATTTAGGAATATAACCTGAATTCATCCAGCTTTCAAATTCATGAAGATTTTCTAAATTCGTCTACATTTTTTATAAGGGTCAAGAAATTTTTTTATTATTTATCCTCGTAAAATTTTGAAAAATCAGAACATTTTCTAAAATTCTTGAAAAAAATCAAGATTTGCAAACAAAATTTCAGTGAAAGTCTTCAAAAGAGACAGAGGATTAAATTCTTCAGAAGCTGCAAATTACTTAAATTATACAGAGATGAAGAATATAGAACCTATGCAAAATTACTTAAGATTGTATACGATATTTTTTGCTTTGTTTTGGTTCATTGTCGGATGATTTATATACTTTATTCGCTAGCCATGTTTAGAAGAGTGATCTGCTTGAGGGTGTAGTGTGCACTAGTTTGCTCCTTGGGTTTAACCTTCCAAGTAATTTATCTCGGTGATAGTAAGAGAAAAAGGCTTGTATTCTGTTATTGTCACCAAAGATAAAAGTATAGTTGTCTGGATGATGAGCTAGAGGTAAAGATAATATATAAAGTATTAATGGCATCTATGTGGGCATCTCTGTCCCTATTCCTAATACTTAATTTTTATAAACAACTTACTTGAAGCCTCCAAATAAATTATGGATGCCGGGAGAGATCGTGAACTAGCTTACCCTTACGTGTAACTCCTTAAAAATAATTTGCTAATTTTCACCCCCTTTCATGTAAAAATATATTTCATATATAGTTTTAACATTATTATAAAAAAATAAAAGACCTTTCTAATTTGGTGCACTTGCGGAGATTCATTGAGGGTGAGGGGGCCAATGCCCTCCCATCCCCATATCATGTTAGCCGTGCTTCCCCTAACTTTATTGATGAAATACATGGGTTATTGACAGTTAAATATGGATGGCATACTTGTAAATGGCCAAACACTCACCACTGACATCTAAGTGTTTGGACCATCACCCGAACATTCTACCATTCTGGATTCAAAGTTGGTGTACCACGCAGACGGAGCGTATGAACCGTTTGTGCGATGAGGTCATATATCTTTTTATTAGCTATAGTGACCTACCTAATTCAATTCAGATGCAAGAAATAAAAAATCTTATGATTTATATTCATGGATAACATATGTGATCCCTTTATATGCACGTCTGTTCACTTAGATTAACAGTGAACTTTGTTTTGTTACTTCCACTAGATATGTTCCCTTCTTCATGGAAAGAAAGCTAACAATTCCTAACTAACTTGTGCAAAATTACTTACATGACTCCACTTTTGTGCTAACCGACAGTTTTGACTCCTCATTTCCGTTCATCAAACTATATTTTGCTTAGGTGCGGGTGGGGAATGAGGCTATAATGATGCTGCTACCACACAACTATTAGCTATATGTAAGTAACATAGCATATATAGTGTTGAATTACTTTGTGGTTTCCAATCTGGCACATACTTGTCATCCTTTCTACAACTTCCCATCTAGTAGATCAACCAAATTGAGTTGTGCTTCCCAGACGTGGTTTATTCAAAGTCACTTTTGTTTTAGTTCAGATTTTTGATCCAATACAACTATCTTGATAATGCATCATCAACTAATGCCTTTCTTATTTGTCGGCAAGAACATGTGGAACTTCATTGGGATAAGGGGGCCAATGTCCCCACCCCCACTATCGTTTCCGTGGTGCATCCCCTAACTTTCTTGAAAAATGCAAGAGTTATCACCAATTGAATCTAGATAACATGGTTGTAAATGGGCAGACACTCCCCGTTGGCATCTTAGTGTTTGGATCACCCCCAACATTCTACCTTTGTGGATTCAGGAATAACATGGATATACCTTGCATATGGGCCCTATGGACCATTTGATAGTGCAATGAGAGCATTCATCTTTTTATTAGCTATAATAAGAAACACATGACCTACCTATTCTCTTCAAATGCAAGAAATAAAAAGCTTATGATTTATATTCGCAGATAAGGGTTATGATCCCTTCATCTGCATGTATGTTCGCTAGGATCAATAGCTTTGTTGTTTTATGTCTACTAGATATTTTTTCCCTTCATTATGGAAAGAAAGTTTTTTTTTTGAGGGACATTATGGAAAGAAAGTTAATGAAAGGATCAAATCTGTCGACTATGGGGGTGAATGGAGACTACAAATTTTAACTTAATTACCATTTTTTGTGGAATGTTTGGGGGCCGTGGTGACTAGAGAGAAATCATGGGCTCGGGGGGGGGGGGGGGGGGGGGGGGGGGGGGGCTAGACCCCATGGACTCGGGTCCGAACACTAGTCAGAAAAACCTAGGGTTTTACCCTAATTTCGATGTGGCTCAAAGGGGAGGCTTATGTATGATACTCCCTCCATTTTTAAATATAAGGCCATTTAAGAAAATACATTTTGCATCTATACAAGGCCACCAACAGTAATTGAGGCAAAAATTGATGATGTTGCCTCGTGCTAGCAACCCATGATTTAACTACTTGCATGCATGAAGTGGATGATAATGACACTCTCAACTACTTCCTCCCTCATGTCCACTCAATTTCCTCTAATTTGTGTGTGCCATATTAATTAAACCGATAAGCGAGAAGACAAGCTAGCTTGCAAAGGAAACATTATTTTTTACCTTGATACATGTAATTTGAGTTTGTGGCCTTGTATAAGTAAATAGAGGGAGTATGATCCAACCTTCCTCAAGAATATCCAATCCTCTTAATAGTGTGACTTTCCTATGACTAGAATAAAAATGAAAAACCTTCGAGTTAAATAGGGGGAAAATCGTCGCCAAAGTCAATCATCGAGAGGCCAGTGTCGTGACATACTTGATATCCAACATTAACACTCACTAACCATATTGTAGTTAACACCCAAATGACATTGGGATATAATTTACTTTCAATCTCCTCCTTTTTGGTGAATTGATGATAGTAAAATTAGATATGGCAAGATGGTAGTCAAAGAATGATGCCATGCAACCCTATCAACATAGGAAGAACCCCCCCCCCCCACCCTTGATGTGTGCATTTTTTCAAATAAGTTTTGAATACAAAACAAAACATGCAAGGAGCCCCATATCATTAGACAATTGCAATCATTAAATAAGGCGCATAACACATAGAAATATTGCACAACTAGCATAACAAAAGATAAATATTATGGTGCACATGTCGCATGCTAGAAGTGTGGTGTGAGAGCAAGTATATATGAGAAAATATGCAAGTGATGTCATGATATGAGCAATAGAAAGGTAATTAACAACAACTACATATCCATGAAAATTAAACACACACAAAGTCCCATACAAACATAAGAAGTAGCTCACAACGAATGCTACAGAAAATAAATAAAGGTATCACAAGCCCACATAAGGACCAAATCAAAGACAAGGGCATATGTTCCCACCAGGCACAAATACGATCCAAGAACCCCCTCCCCCTTGAAATATAGACACCAAGAGGGGAAAAGGCCATGCTAGCACTGATGGGGAACACCGTAATTCAAAAATTTCCCTACGATCATGCAAGATCTATCTAGGAGATGCATAGCAATGAGACATGAGAGTGTGTCCACGTACCCTCGTAGACCGAAAGCGAAAGCGGTTTATGTAGTCGAACGTCTTCACGATCCAACCGATCCAAGTACCGAACGTACAACACCTCCGTGTTCAGCACACGTTCAACACGATGACGTCCCTCGAGCTCTTGATCCAACCGATCCAAGTGCTTTATGAAGAGTTCCGTCAGCACGACGGCATGGTGAAGGTGATGATGAAGTTACGGGCGCAGGGCTTCACCTAAGCACTACGACGATATGACCGAGGTGTTGAACTGTGGAGGGGGGCACCGCACATGGCTAAGAGTTGTCTATTGTCCTTTGGGGTGCCCCCTGCCCACGTATATAAAGGAGGGGGGAGGAGGAGGCCGGCCAAGGGGGGGCGCCATAGGGGAGTCCAACTAGGATTCCCAGTCCTAGTTGGAGTCCCCTTCTTTTCCAAGAGGGGGAGAGAGGGAAGGAGGAAGAGAGGGAGACGGAAAGAGGGGGGCGCCGCCCCCTCCCTAGTCCAATTCGGACTTTCCATGGGGCAGCCACCCCTTGTGGCCCTTCTATCCTTTCCACTAAATCCCATTAAGGCCCAATACTTCCCCGGGGGGTTTCGGTAACCTCCCGGTACTCCGAAAAATACCCGAATCACTTCGGAAACATTCCGGTGTCCGAATATAACCTTCCAATATATCGATCTTAACCTCTCGACCATTTCGAGACTCTCGTCATGTCTGTGATCTCATCCAGGTCTCCGAACAAACTTCGGTCATCAAATCACATAACTCATAATACAAATCATGATCGAACGTTAAGCGTGCGGACCCTACAGGTTCGAGAACTATGTAGACATGACCGAGACACATCTCCGGTCAATAACCAATAGCGGAACCTGGATGCTCATATTGGCTCCTACATATTCTACGAAGATCTTTATCGGCCAAACAGCAAAACAACATACGTCATTCCCTTTGTCATCGGTATGTTACTTGCCCGAGACTCTTTACTCATTCAGTAATGCCTAGTTCAATCTCGTCACCGGCAAGTCTCTTTACTTGTTCAGTAATGCATAATCCCGTGACTAACTTATTAGTCACATTGCTTGCAAGGCTTATAGTTATGTGCATTACCGAGAGGGTCCAGAGATACCTCTCCGATACTCGGAGTGACAAGTCCTAATCTTGATCTATGCCAACTCAACAAACACCATCGAAGACACCTGTAGAGCATCTTTATAATCACCCAGTTACGTTGTGACGTTTGATAGAACACAAAGTGTTCCTCCGGTATTCGGGAGTTGCATAATCTCATAGTCAGAGGAATATGTATAAGTCATGAAGAAAGCAATACCAATAAAACTAAACGATCATTATGCTAAGCTAACAGATGGGTCTTGTCCATCACATCATTCTCCTAATGATGTGATCCCATTCATCAAATGACAACATGTCTATGGTCAGGAAACTTAACCATCTTTGATTAACGAGCTAGTCAAGTAGAGGCATACTAGGGACACTCTGTTTTGTCTATGTATTCACACATGTACTAAGTTTCCGGTTAATACAATTCTACCATGAATAATAAACATTTATCATGATATAAGGAAATATAAATAACAACTTTATTATTGCCTCTAGGGCATATTTCCTTCTGTCTCCCAGTATCAAATACCCAGGGACTACTATGAACACTAGTAAAGTACACATCAATAACATGTATATCATATATACTTTTGTTCACTTTGCCATCCTTCTTATCCGCCAAGTATTTGGGGCAGTTCCGCTTCCAGTGACCATTTTCTTTGCAGTAGAAGCACTCAGTTTCAGGCTTGGGTCTAGCTTTGGGCTTCTTCATGGGAGTGGCAACTTGCTTGCCATTCTTCTTAAAGTTCCCTTTCTTTCCCTTGCCTTTTTACTTGAAACTAGTGGTCTTGTCAACCATCAACACTTGATGATTTTCTTGATTTCTACCTTCGCCGATTTCAGCATCGCGAAGAGCTCGGGGAATCGTTTTCGTCATCCCTTGCATATTATAGTTCATCACGAAGTTCCAGTAACATGGTGATAGTGACTAGAGAACTCTGTCAATCACTATCTTTTCTGGAAGATCAACTCCCACTTAATTCAAGCGATTGTAGTACTCGGACATTCTGAGCACATGCTCATTGGTTGATCTATTCTCCTCCATCTTGTAGGAAAAATACTTGCCAGAGGTCTCATACCTCTCGACTCGGGCATGAGCCTGAAATACTAATTTCAGCTCTTGGAACATCTTATATGCTCCTTGGCGTTCAAAACATTTTTGAAGTCCTGTTTCTAAGCCGTAAAGCATGGCGCACTAAACTATCAAGTAGTCATCATACCGAGCTTGCCACACGTTCATAACGTCTGCATCTGCTCCTGCAATAGGTCCATCACCTAGCAGTGCATCAAGGGCATAATTCTTCTGTGCAGCAATGAGGATAATCCTCATATCACAGACCCAGTCCGTATCATTGCTAATATCATCTTTCAACTTATTTTTCTCTAGGAACATATCAAAATAAAACAGGGGAGCTATACGCGAGCTATTGATCTACAACATAGATATGCAAAAACTATCAGGACTAAGTTCATGGTAAATTCAAGTTCAATTAATCATATTACTTAAGAACTCCCACTTAGATAGACATCCCTCTAGTCATCTAAATGATCACGTGATCCATATCAACTAAACCATGTCCGATCATCATGTGAGATGGAGTAGTTTTCAATGGTGAACATCACTATGTTGATCATATCTACTATATGATTCACGTTTGACCTTTCCGTCTCAGTGTTCCGAGGCCATATCTGCATATGCTAGGCTCGCCAAGTTTAACCCGAGTATTCTGCACGTGCAAAACTGGCTTGCACATGTTGTATGTGAACGTAGAGCTTATCACACCCGATCATCACGTGGTGTCTCGGCACGACGAACTGTAGCAATGGTGCATACTCAGGGAGAACACTTGTACCTTGAAATTTAGTGAGGGATCTGAAAGAAATATGCCCTAGAGGCAATAATAAAGTTGTTATTTATATTTCCCAATATCATCATAAATGTTTATTATTCATGCTAGAATTGTATTAACCGGAAACTTAGTACATGTGTGAATACATAGACAACAAGAGTGTCTGTCGGTGGGAACGACACCTATGGGATCACAAGAATCCCTACTACGGTTGCGGGGCGCGGGGTCGTGAGAAGAGCGGATCAAACAGATAGCACATGGTTTTTTTATCCAGGTTTGGGCCGCGGGGATGCATAAAACCCTACTCCTGCTTTGGTGGATTGTATATCTGTGTTCTTGAGCTAGCTATGGGGCGTGAGGAGCTCCAAAAAGCCGAATCCCCCTCCTGGTCGCCTCGGGCCTCCTTTTATAGGAAAGGGGGTGCCACGGTAGCACCAGGAGGTGGAAATGGAACAGTGATGCGAGGTTATCCCTCGCATTACATGACAAGGCGCATTTAATGCGTCTTGCCCAGGTGTCCTTGCTTTATCGGGGACGGGGGAGAGCCCTGTCTCGTCCGTTGTCGCTCCCTCTCGCGTCGACACGCGCCCTGGCCAGCGGCGCCCGCGGTGCCATGTAGGCAGGCAGGCAGCTGAGGTGGCGCAGTGGTGGGTCTCCAAAAAGATCTGCATGCCGCCACGCAGGTGCCTGCCCAGCTGGTTGGGTCGGCAGCTGCATGCGAACGGCGGTGGAGGTTTGACTGGCGTGGGCCTGATGGTGGCCCAACGGGTGTTTTTGGCAAGGGCCTTGCCAGGGCCCCGGCAAGGGTCTTGCCGTGGCGCCTGCTGTCATCCCCGGCAAGGCTCTTGCCGGGGGCCTTGTGGTCCTCCTTGGCTGGGATCCCGCCAAGGATCATCATCTTCTGAAGGGTGTATCTGATCTCGAATGTCTTCACAAAGATCTGCATGCCACCACGGGGATGTCTCCCGAATCCTTGCCCCATGGGGGCAGTGGACTCAAGGGTGACTCACTCTGTAGGTGTGGGGCGAGCTACCACAGCAAGGGTCTTGCCGGGTTTGCTAAACACGCCTCCCGGCAAGGATCTTGCCGGGGGGGTCCACTTCGTCCCCTTTGCTCTTTGTGGTCTTGGTCTTGGCGTCGTTCTGCTTCTCTTGAGCTTCGGCCTTACCTTGGCTCACCTCCCTTGCCTTGCTCAGTGTGGTGGTGCCCGTGGCTCAGACTGCCCGTGCACAGTTATAGGGGTACAAAAAGTGTACCCCTCTTTTTGTACACCGACAGGAGCCCCCGGGCCTGGGCCACACGTAAGCGCAATCGCGTCGTTGGGCTAGGCCCAAAAACGGTGCGCGGGCAGGCGGGGCGGTTTTTACCGCGGTAAGTCTCTTCGCGCGCTGCGCTTCCCATGCTTCCCGCGCGTGGTGGCACGTGGGGAGGCATGTGTGACGTGGGCGGCATGCGTGGGGCTGAGCTCTGCATGCATGCGTCACGTCGTAGTAAAGGGGGCGGTTTGCGCCTTCCCCATAAACGGAGGGAGGCGTGGAGGCGCGGCCCATTTACTGAACGGGGCCGAGGCGTGGTCTTCAAGGCGTCCACTCCCCATGATCACGGGGTGGGGAGAGGTCGCCTCACCCGTCGCCTCGGTCCTGCACGCCTGCTACGTGGCTCTTATGCGCTTGGGGTGGTGAATGGTGGAGGCGGGAAACCGGGCCGCCACGGGCTGGGGCGGCGGGTCGGTCCCAGTTCCCTGCGCCTTCCGCGTCTTGATTGGCTGAGCGGGGCGGCCGAGCCCCCACCCTGTTCCTTTATAAAGAGCGGGAGGGGGATGGCGTCCCGCATTCCTTCATCTCCTCCTTCCTCTAGCTTCTGCTCCCCCTTCCATCCGTCATGGAGAGAGAGAATCCTGGTCCTTCAATGGTGGCGGCAAGGGTCGCTGCTCGACAATGCGTCCCTCCTTCTCCCGCACCCTCGGTGGCAGAGCTAGCCGTGAGGGGAAGGGGGAGGGGGCGAGG
Organism: Triticum urartu; assembly: GCF_003073215.2. Classification (NCBI taxonomy): domain Eukaryota; kingdom Viridiplantae; phylum Streptophyta; class Magnoliopsida; order Poales; family Poaceae; genus Triticum; species Triticum urartu. Next base: position 10,154,655 of record NC_053025.1, read on the forward strand.
CCGTGGGCGAGGCCGAGGCGCTCGGGGAAGAGGAGGACGGGGCGGCGCACCGGCCTCGCCTCCGCCAGCAGTTCTTCCCCCCGTGGAGGGCCACGTTGGGGATGACCCTTGCGAGTTCTTCGTCCGGCTACGCCGGCCGCCTTGCTGTCGCCTTCGTCTCCCGACTCCATTCGCGCGGGAGATGGAGCTGGATCCGCCGGAGTCGTTGTGGCTGCACATGAGGGGTTGCGCGATCAGTGGCACGCGGGCCCGCGTCGATTTCCCCGCCCCTCACGTGATGTATCTCCATCGGGGATGGAAGACGTTTGCCCATATCCACCGCTTGACGGAGGGGCTCACTCTCCATTTTAAGCTGATGGAGGGTGGCCTTCTCTCCGTCAAGGTCTTCGGGTGCTTTGGGACCCGTGCAAGGTGCTGCGTGGAGAGCTCTTCTGATAGTGAAGACTCCTCCTCGGGCGGGAGTGACGAGGAGGACAGCGGCAGCGACGACGAGGGTAGTAGGTGGCAGGATGACGGGTCCGATTAGGTGTCGGGTGCCGCTTCGTGCGGCACCGGCGACCCCATCATCCGCGTCGCCGACTCCCTGAACTTCCCGGGGTCGTCTCCTTGGGAGGCTGGCGTTGGGAGGCTGCGAAAGAGGAAGAGGGCGGGCGGCAAGGCCGTCAAGTCAGAGTACGCGGGCACCGACGCCTTCGACGCGTGCTGACGTCCTGCCGCCTCGTCTTCGAGCTCTTCTTCCGGCGCCGCCATCACCATCCAGCCTTCGGACGGCCACCGAGATGTTCTCTTGGTGTCTTCTTCCACCCGTAGCTCGCCTAGGCGCCCCTTTTGCCCTTTTCGCCTCCTTGACCTGCCTCCTGAGGAGAGGGACAAGAAAGGGATTACGGGCACCTTATCTCTTTTTAGTTTGTAAGCCTTCGGGCCTTAGCTGAATTTAAAACTTGTAATCCCATCATTCATGTTTTTCATTCCCTATGGACTGTACCTGAGTGGAATGTTTTTAATGAAAAAGGGATGCTTGCCGGGTCATTCGTTTGTGGGTAGAACCCACGACAAGGAGTAAATCCTTGATATCTTCAAGATAAACATTTCCTTGCCCGGCAACAGGCCTTGCCGTCTTCCCACTTCGCTCGACCTTCCTCACGCCTTTGGCGGAGGTAGGGATGAGGCGGGTTCTGGCTCCTTGTTTCATCCTTTCGCTGCCGCGACTATGACCAAACTTGGCCCCAGGAACGAGCCCTAGGTCCTAGAGTTATGGGAGCACGGTAGCTTAGGGGAAAACGAGGTTTCACATACCTCAGTCCATAATGGAATGCATGATAAGGGATGAAGAACTTATCTGAAGATGCAGCCCCCGGCAACTCTGGTTCGCCGTGGGTGAATCTTTGCTCTTGCAGCCCCCGGCAATGCTGGCTTGCCGGGGGCTAGATGCTGGTCTGTTCATCTTCTTTTCCTCCCCAAGTGGTTCAGCACGGATATCCGTGTGTCCTGTGAACCAAAGAAGACAAAACAAAGACAAAGAGACGCACACTCGACCTCTAAGCTAGGGGTTAGTCGCCGCTAAGCACTATCAACCCTAACCAAGGACAAGACTCGACCTAGCATGCATGCTATAACTTTGGGCGCCAGCGCTTCATTTATTTGTGCTCAGGGTCTGCACCTGGCTTTGTACAAAGGGTTACATGCATCATCGGAAATGCTTGTACAAAAGGTGGCTTGCCGGGGGGCCGGCAAGCCGCTCCTCACGGGTAAAACTTGCGAAGATGCTCAATGTTCCAGGAGTTACTCACTGGAACGACATCTTCGGTCTCCAGGCAGACTGCGCCGGACCTGGTGACTCGTATTACCCGATAAGGGCCTTCCCACTTTGGCGTCAACTTGTTGGAATTCTTGGCCGATTGAACGCGCCGAAGGACAAGGTCGCCTTCCTCAAGGCTTCGGGCATGAACCTTGCGGCTATGGTAGCGGCGCAAGGCTTGCTGGTAGCATGCTGCTTTCACAGCCGCCCGAAGACGATCTTCTCAAGGAGCATTGCGTCATCTTGCCGCAGTTGCTCTTGCTCAAGCTCATCATAAGCGAGCACTCGAGGTGACCCGTATATGAGTTCAGTGGGGAGAACTGCTTCTGCCCCGTATACCAGGGCAAAAGGTATCTGGCCGGTGGCTCGATTTGGCATCGTCCTGATCGACCAAAGAACCGTCGGCAACTCATCAATCCAGCGCCTTCCACTCTTGTGCAGCCTGTCAAAGGTCTTGGTCCTTAAGCCTCGCAGTACTTTAGTGTTTTCCCTCTCAGCTTGACCATTGCTTCATGGGTGAGCAACGGAAGCAAAACAGACTTTGCTGCCGAGGTCTTGGATATATTGCATGAAGGTGCGGCTTGTGAACTGTGTGCCGTTGTCGGTGATGACCCTGTTGGGTACACCAAAATGTCACACTAGTCCCTTGAAGAACTTGACGGCTGACTGAGCTGTGACCTTCCTCACTTCCTCCACCTCCGGCCACTTTGTGAACTTGTCGATTGCAACGTACAAGTACTCAAAGCCCCCGACAGCGCGGGGGAAAGGGCCCAGTATGTCGAGCCCCCAGACCGAGAAGGGCCAGGAGAGAGGAATGGTTTGAAGGGCTTGAGCTGGCTGATGAAGCTTCTTTGAATGGAACTGACACGCTTCACACCTGGTGACTAGTGTCGTCGCATCCTGGAGGGCGGTGGGCCAGAAGAAGCCTTGCCGAAATGCCTTGCCGACAAGGGCCCTTGACCCGATGTGGGACCCATATATGCCTCCGTGTATCTCCGCCAACAGCTCCAGTCCTTCCTCCCGAGCGATACACTTCAATTTCACACCGTTCGGCCTCTTTCTGTATAGGACGTCAACGACGAACTGGTACATGGTAGAGCGACGGGCTACTTTTTCCGCTTCTTCCCGCTCTTCAGGAAGTTCCCCTGTTTGGAGGAATCGGACGGTATGCTGTGCCCACGCTGGAGCCTGGGGCTCGACGGCGAGGACTAAAGGCATTTCCTCCGCTATAGGAGCGGCTGTCTCGACGGCAAGAGCTTGACGCTCCGCCGGAGCTAGCCATCTCGTGGCGGGCTCAGTGTCCCTGGCAACATCCTTGTCGGCGGCTCCGGGGAGCTCGGCGGGAAAGTACTTGCCGGGTCCTGATTTCCTCCTCTTGTTCTGCTCTATTGATGGATCAACAGATGGCTGAGTTAGCTGGAGCACAAAGGTACCTGGTTCCACAGGTAGCTTGAGGGCACCGCGTTTTGACAGGTAATCGGTGATATCGTTCTCCGCTCGGGGAACATATTCAGCCTGTATACCGTCGAAACGCTCTTCCAGCTTTCTCACTTCATCGACGTAGGCCTTCATCAACGGGCTCTGGTAGTCCTTGTTGACTTGCTTGACGACGAGCTGCGAGTCGCCCCTGACGATGAGCTTCTTGATTCCGAGGTCTGCCGCGATCCTAAGACCGGCAAGCAGCCCTTCGTATTCCGCCGTATTGTTTGTTGACACCTCCCTGGGGAAGTGCATCTAGATCACGTACTTGAGGTGCTCTCCGGTGGGTGCGACAAGCAGCACGCCAGCCCCGGCGCCATGTAAGGAGAAAGCTCCATCAAAGTACATGATCCAACTGCAACTTGCCTCCTTGCCGGGGAGAGCAGTCTCTTGGGCTTCTTCGTCAGGCGTTGCGGTCCATTCTGCAATGAACTCCGCCAGGACTCGGCTCTGAATCGTCGAATTACTTTCAAACTTGAGGCCAAAGCTGGACAGCTCCAGTGCCCATTCCACAATTCTTCCCGTTGCATCTGGATTGTGCAATATCCGTTGCAGAGGGAGGCGAGTGACGACAGTGATCTCGTGTGCCTGGAAGTAGTGACGCAGCTTCCTCGAGGCCATAAGAAGGCCAAAGAGCAGTTTCTGCACGCCGGAGTACCTTGATCTAGCCCCCTGCAGGAGGGAACTAACAAAGTAGACCGGGTGCTGCATCATTTTCTTCTTCGGCAGCACTTCAACTGGCTGTGTCGTCTCTGCATTGGTGGTGTCGGGCTCTGTCGCTGCCATTACCTCGTCATCAACCTCTCTCTCCGCCACTAGTGCGGCGCTGACCACCTGGTTCGTTGCCGCTAGGTATAGCAGCAACGGCTCCTGTGGCCTAGGCACAACTAGTATTGGCGTGGAGGAGAGGTACTTCTTCAAATCTTGCAATGCTGCTTCGGCTTCTGGCGTCCACTCCATCGGGCCTGCCTTTTTCAGGATCTTGAAAAAGGGAAGGGCGCGCTCGGCAGACTTGGAAATGAATCTGCCCATGGCGGCGACGCAACCAGCAAGCCGACGCACATCCTTGATTCGCTTGGGTGCTTCAATCTGCTCTATAGCTTTGATCTTGTCCAGATTGGCCTCTATCCCATGCTGTGACACAAAGAACCCGAGAAGCTTGCCGGACGGGACGCCAAAGACGCACTTCTCAGGGTTCAGCTTGAGATTGATCTTGTGCAGGTTTACAAATGTTTCTTGCAAATCCAGTATGAGGGTTGCCCTGTCCTTGGTTTTGACCACTATGTCATCCATATAAGCTTCCGTATTTCTATGGAGCTGGGATTCAAAACCAATCTAGACCGCCCTTGCAAATGTCGAACCAGCACTCTTCAACCCAAAAGGCATCCGCATGAAACAATACGTACCACATGGGGTGATGAATGCTGTTTTCTCTTTGTCTTCTCTTGTCATGAAGATCTGGTGGTAGCCGGAGTAGGCATCGAGGAATGACAACAAATCACACCCAGCTGTGGAGTTAACAATCTGGTTGATGCGCGGCAACAGGAAGGGCTCCTTAGGACAAGCCTTATTGATATCTGTGTAATCAATACACAACCTCCACCTCCCATTAGCCTTGCGCACTACGACCGGATTGGCCAACCACGTTGGATGGAGCACTCCTCTTACCAAACCCGCTGCTTCTAGTTTCCGGATCTCCTCTGTGATGAACTCTTGTCGTTCCAAAGCTTGCTTTCTGACCTTCTGCTTGATGGGCCGCGCATGAGGACAGACAGCAAGGTGGTGCTCAATCACCTCCCTGGGAACGCTGGGATGTCGGAAGCTTGCCATGCAAACACATCGACATTCGCCCGCAGGAAGGTGACGAGCGTGTCTTCCTATTTGTCGTCAAGGGTGGAGCTTATGGTGAAAGCCCCTCCCGTGCCGTCCTCATTGACAGAAACCTTCTTGGTTCCCGGCGGTATGGCCCTGGGCTTCTTGTTTCCGCCAGTGGAGCTCTCTGGCACGTCCTCGACGGGAGCGCTACACTCCGAAGAGGTGCGCTTGCCGGAGTGGGTGTCCGAGGTCTCACCGGTCTTCTTCTTCTTCTTCCCTCCCGGGGTCCCAGCGGCAGGAGCAAGTGCCCTAGTGGCGGCAGCTGCTGCAACTGCTTGCTGGTATAGTTGGTCAGCGCAAATCAGCGCATCTTTCTTATCGGAGGGGATGCTGATGATCGTCACAGGTCCTGGCATCTTCAGGGTGTTGTAGGCGTAGTGTGACGCCGACATGAACTTGGCCATCGCTGGGCGGCCAAGGATCCCGTTGTAGGGCAAGGGGATCTTGGCAACATTAAACACGATCCTCTCCGTCCTGTAGTTCAGATCGCTTCCAAAAGTCACGGGCAGCGTGACCTTTCCCTTAGGTTGGCTTATTCCCGGGTTGACCCCCTGAAACGTGCCCGTCTCCTCGAGGTCTCCATCAGGAATCTGCAGTTTCTCGATCACGGCAGGCGAGATCAAGTTCAGACCGGCCCCGCCATCGACTAGCATCTTTGTCACCTTGAGGTTGCGTATTGTTGGTCAAACCAACAATGGCAAGCACCCGACCGCAGTAGTGCGATCAGGGTGATCCTCAGTGTCAAAAATGATAGGTGTGCTGGACCACTTCAGCGGCCTTTGGGCATCAAACGACGGCTCTGCCGCTGTAATCTCTCGCGCCCACTGTTTAAGCTGGCGGTGAGAAGTATGCAGCGAGGCACCACCGTCGGTGCACATGGCCTCTGTAGCTTTTTGAAACTCTTGGTCGCCGGATTCGTCGTCCTCTTCGTGATCGTCGTCTTCTGGCTTTTTGTCACGGCCCCGGGCGGGCCTCTCCTGTTGTTTATCCTTGCCGCGACGGCCCTCCTGGCCGTCACGCTTCTTGCCGGACCCCTCAGCACCGTCTTGGCCCTTCTCCTTGTCCCGCCTCTCATATTCAGCCCTCTGCTTCTCAACGAGGAGCTCAACCTGTCGGCAGTCTTGGAGAGCATGGCCTTTGGTGCGATGGATCTTGCAGTATCGCTTGTCGGAGTTCCCCGGCTTCTCGGCAACCGCCAAGGCCCGGCAGGCGAGACATCCGGCAATTTCCTTGCCGGGGTCATCTTCCTTGGTTTTCTTGGTGGAGCCGGTGTCACCAGATCCCTCGACGGCAAGCACGACTTTACCTTTGCGCTTCCTGTTGCGGCATCGGCCCTTCTTTGCCGGGGCGGCAGTATCTTCATCTGAGGAGTCGGTTTCCATGCCGGCGTATTCGCCGGGGTACTTCCTTCCCTCTTCAGCCCGGGCACATCTGTCAGCAAGAACATAGAGTTCTGCTACATCTTTCACCTTGTTCATTGCCAGCTCTTCGCGCATCTTGCGGTTACGCACGTTCTGATGGAACGCGCTGATGATGGCGGCAGGGTGAACATCAGGGATATTGTACTGTATCCGGCTGAACCTCTGTATATACTTGCGGAGACTCTCGCCTCCCTTCTGGGGAATGACGTGCAGGTCGCTTGCTTGGCCATGGGCTTGGTGGCCTCCAGTAAAGGCGCCCACAAACTCATGGCACAAATCCGACCAGGAGGAAATAGAGTCTACCGGCAAGTGCATCAACAATGACATGGCGTTGGGTTTAAGAGCCAACGGAAAGTAATTCGCAAGCACCTTATCGTCGCGGGCTCCGGCAGCTTGCATCGCAATGGTGTAGATGCTGAGGAACTCGGACGGGTGGGTCTTGACGCTGTACTTTTCGCCCACGTCAGGTTTGAAGGTGCGGTGAGTGGGCCACTGGAACTGCCGCAGCTCACGGGTAAAAGCCGGACAGCCTACCTCGTAAGATAGGCCTCCAGGGCTCTCCGGTGCCGGGTGGTTCACAGCAGGCCCTGCTCGCCTGTCTGACTGGTGGCGCGCTCCGCGCCGGCGCACGATAGTGGTTCAAGCGTCTTCATGTTCTCGTTCCCGAAGGACTTGGCGCTGGTCGCAGTGGGTTCACGAGTCGGACGATGCTACGGAGATTTCGTCGCCTGCAACGTCGCGACGGGCTGGCGTCCGCGGTACCGGGCGAGGAGGAGGCGAGTGCACCGTGGTCGCGGCGCCGCCGGCTTTCCTGCCACTGGTGCGTGGGACTCTGTCGGAGCATCGACCCCGGGGCTCCACCGGACTCGGTTCGTCTTTGTTGGCCACCGCAACAAGGCTTCGGATAGTGGCTCTCCATTCGTCGAGTTTCCCCGTAGTGGGAGGAAAATCGAGGAGCAACTGCGCGCGCGCCAGGGCTTCTGCTAGCGTTGGTGGCAGCGAAACCTGCACGGATTGCGACGCGCTTTGACTTCTGACCATGTCAGAAGGAGCTCTATCACGACCCCGCGGTCGCATGCCATCTTCACCAGCGCCTCGGTGAGCGGGCAGGTCTTCTACCTCTCGAGAGTGGCGCTCGGGGCTCTTCCCGCGGCGAAGCCCGGGGTCTTCGGCGTGGTTGCGCCGATCGTCGCGCGCCGCTTGAGAGGAGCACGCCGTCGGCGCTGGCGTGGGAGTCTTGGAGGCCCGCGAATCGCCTTCGGGCGGGGCGGTAGCGATCTTGGAAGGCCCCGCGCCACCCGCGGAGGGCCTGGCTTCGTCTTTGGATTTGGCAGCATGCGGGCCGTTACCAGGCGCACGAACATCGCCGCCTCCCAAACTCCGGCTGGTGGGACGGTGTTGGTGTTCGCGAACGGCACCCCGGGTCCTTTCTGCGACTGGTCCGCTGCTCGCTCGCGTCGGGACGGGATGTCCGGCCTCCGACGGGCCAACCGCCACCGTCGTCTTCTTCTTGGGCACCATGACGATGAAGAAGCGTCGAACTAACTGCTAAAGCCGATTCTCACAACTGCGCCCCCTACCTGGCGCGCCAAAGATGTCGGTGGGAACGACACCTATGGGATCACAAGAATCCCTACTACGGTTGCCGGGCGTGGGGTCGTGAGAAGAGCGGATCAAACAAATAGCACACGGTTCGTTTATCCAGGTTCGGGCCGCGGGGATGCGTAAAACCCTACTCCTGCTTTGGTGGATTGTATATCTGTGTTCTTGAGCTAGCTATGGGGCGTGAGGAGCTCCAAAAAGCTGAATCCCCCTCCTGGTCGCCTCGGGCCTCCTTTTATAGGAAAGGGGGTGCCACAGTAGCACCAGGAGGTGGAAAGGGAACAGTGATGCGAGGTTATCCCTCGCATTACATGACAAGGCGCATTTAATGCGTCTTGCCCAGGTGTCCTTGCTTTATCGGGGACGGGGGAGAGCCCTGTCTCGTCCATCGCCGCTCCCTCTCGCGTCGACACGCGCCCTGTCCAGCGGCGCCCGCGGTGCCATGTAGGTAGGCAGGCAGCTGAGGTGGCGCAGTGGTGGGTCTCCACGAAGATCTGCATGCTGCCACGCAGGTGCCTGCCCAGCTGGTTGGGTCGGCAGCTGCATGCGAACGGCGGTGGAGGTTTAACTGGCGTGGGCCTGATGGTGGCCCAATGGGTGTTTTTGGCAAGGGCCTTGCCGGGGCCCCGGCAAGGGTCTTGCCGTGGCGCCTGCTGTCATCCCCGGCAAGGCTCTTGCCGGGGGCCTTGTGGTCCTCCTTGGCTAGGATCCCGCCAAGGATCATCATCTTCTGAAGGGTGTATCTGATCTCGAATGTCTTCACAAAGATCTGCATGCCACCACGGGGATGTCTCCCGAATCCTTGCCCCATGGGGGCAGTGGACTCAAGGGTGACTCACTCTGTAGGTGTTGGGCGAGCTGCCACGGCAAGGGTCTTGCCGGGTTTGCTAAACCCGCCTCACGGCAAGGATCTTGCCGGGGGGGTCCGCTTCGTCCCCTTTGCTCTTTGTGGTCTTGGTCTTGGCATCGTTCTGCTTCTCTTGAGCTTCGGCCTTACCTTGGCTCACCTCCCTTGTCTTGCTCAGTGTGGTGGTGCCCGTGGCTCAGACTGCCCGTGCACAGTTATAGGGGTACAAAAAGTGTACTCCTCTTTTTGTACACCGACAGTGTCCCTAGTATGCCTCTACTTGACTAGCTCGTTAACCAAAGATGGTTAAGTTTCCTGACCATAGACATGTGTTGTTATTTGATGAACGGGATCACATCATTAGGAGAATGATGTGATGGACAATACCCATCCGTTGTATTATCATAATGATCGTTTAGTTTTATTGCTATTGCTTTCTTCATGACTTATACATGTTCCTCTGACTATGAGATTATGCAACTCCCGAATACCAGAGGAACACCTTGTGTGATATCAAACGTTACAACGTAACTGGGTGATTATAAAGATGCTCTACAGGTGTCTCCAATGGTGTTTGTTGAGTTGGCATAGATCGAGTTTAGGATTTGTCACTCCATGTATCGGAGAGGTATCTCTGGGCCCTCTCGATAATGCACATCACTATGAGCCTTGCAAGCAATGTGACTAATGAGTTATTTACAGGATGATGCATTACGAAACAAGTAAAGAGACTTTCCAGTAACGAGATTGAACTAGGTATGATGATACCGACGATCGAATCTCGGGCAAGTAACATTATTTTCTGACCTTCACAGATGAATTGAGCATATATAGGTATATCTACTTAATGAAACACAAGTCTGAAACATTTGAAAAGTTCAAAGAATTTTAGAGTGAAGTGGAAATCATTGTAACAAGAAAATAAAATTTTCTACGATCTAATTGTGGAGGTTAATATTTGAGTTATTAGTTTGGCCTTCACTAAAACAATGTGGAATAAATTTCACAACTCACACCACCTGGAACACCACAGCATAATGGTGTGTCCAAACATCGTAACCATACTTTATTGGATATGGTGTGATCTATGATGTCTCTTATCGATTTACCACTATCGTTTTGGGGTTATGCATTAGAGACAATTGCATTCACATTAAATAGGGCACCATCTAAATCCGTTGAGACGACACCATATGAATTGTGTTTGAGCAAGAAACCTAAGCTGTCGTTTCTTAAAGTTTGGGGCTGTGATGCTTATGTGAAAAAGCTTCAACCTGATAAACTCGAACCCAAATCGGAGAAATGCGTCTTCATAGGATACCCAAAGGAAACTGTTGGGTACACCTTCTATCACAGATCTGAAGGCAAGATATTCGTTGCTAAGAGTGGATCCTTTCTAGAGAAGAAGTTTCTCTCAAAAGAAGTGAATGGGAGGAAAGTAGAACTTGATGAGGTAATTGTACCTTCTCCCAAATTGGAAAGTAGTTCATCACAGAAATTAGTTCCAATGATTCCTACACCAATTAGTGAGGAAACTAATGATGATGATCATGAAACTTCTGATCAAGTTACTACCGAACCTTGTAGGTCAACCAGAGTACGATCCGCACCAGATTGGTACGGTAATCCTGTTCTGGAGGTCATGTTACTTGACCATGACGAACCTATGAACTATGAGGAAGTGATGATGAGCCCATATTCCACGAAATGGCTTGAGGCCATGAAATCTGAGATGGGATCCATGTATGAGAAGAAAGTATGGACTTTGGTTGACTTGCCCGATGATCGGCAAGCCATAGAGAATAAATGGATCTTCAATAAGAAGACTGACGCTGGCGGTAATGTTACTGTCTACAAAGCTCGACTTGTTGCAAAAGGTTTTCAACAAGTTCAAGGTGTTGACAACGATAAGATTTTCTCACTCGTAGCGATGCTTAAGTCTGTCTGAATCATGTTAGCAATTGCCGCATTTTATGAAATCTGGCAAATGGATGTCAAAACTGCATTCCTTAATGGATATATTAAAGAAGAGTTGTATATGATGCAACCAGAAGGTTTTGTCGATCCTAAAGGTGCTAACAAAGTGTGCAAGCTCCAATGATCCATCTATGGACTGGTGCAAACATCTCGGAGTTGGAATGTATGCTTTGATAAGATGATCAAAGCATATGGTTTTATACAGACTTGCGGTGAAGCCTGTATTTACAAGAAAGTGAGTGGGAGCACTACAGCCTTTCTGATAAGTATGTGTGAATGACATATTGTTGATCGGAAATGATGTAGAATTTTCAGGAAAGCATAATGTTTGAAAGGAGTTTTTCAAAGAAAGACCTCGATGAAGCTGCTTACATATTGAGTACTATAGAGATAGATCAAGACGCTTGATAGGATTTCTTTCAATAAGTACATACCTTGACAAGATTTTGAAGTAGCTCAAAAGGAACAGTCAAAGAAGGAGTTCTTGCCTGTGTTGCAAGGTGTGAAGTTGAGTAAGACTCAAAACCCGACCATGGAAGAAAATAGAAAGAGAATGAAAGTCATTCCCTATGCCTCAGTCATAGGTTCTATAAAGTATGCTATGATGTGTACCAGACCTATCGTGTACCTCACCATGAGTTTGGCAAGAGGGTACAATGGTGATCCAGGAGTGGATCACTGGACAGCGGTCGAAATTATCCTTACTAGAATAAGGAAATATTTTCTCGATTATGGAGGTGATTAAGAGTTCAGCGTAAAGAGTTACATTGATGCAAGGTTTGACACCGATCCGGATGACTCTGAGTCTCCAACTGGATACATATTGAAAGTGGGAGTGATTAGCTATAGTAGCTCCGTGCAGAGCATTGTAGACATAGGAAATTTGCAAAATACATATGGCTCTGAATGTGGCAGACCCGTTGACTAAACTTCTCTCACAAGCAAAACATGATCAGTCTTTGGGTGTTAATCACATAGCGATGTGAACTAGATTATGGACTATAGTAAACCCTTTTGGGTGTTAGTCACATGGCGATGTGAACTAATCACATAAACATGTGAACTATTGGTGTTAAATCACATGACGATGTGAACTAGATTATTGACTCTAGTGCAAGTGGGAGACTGAACAAAATATGCCCTAGAGGCAATAATAAAGTTGTTATTTATATTTCCTTATATCATGATAAATTTTTATTATTCACGCTAGAATTGTATTAACCGGAAACTTAGTACATGTGTGAATACATACACAAACAGAGTGTCCCTAGTATGCCTCTACTTGACTAGCTCGTTAATGAAAGATGGTTAAGTTTCCTGACCATAGACATGTGTTGTCCTTTGATGAACGGGATCACATCATTAGGAGAATGATGCGATGGACAAGACACATCTTTTAGCTTAGCATAATGATCATTTAGTTTTATTGCTATTGCTTTCTTCATGACTTATACATGTTCCTCTGATTATGAGATTATGCAACCCCCGAATACCGGAGGAACGCTCTGTGTGCTATCAAATGTCACAACGTAACTGGGTGATTATAAAGATGCTCTACAGGTGTCTCCGATGGTGTTTGTTGAGTTGGCATAGATTGAGATTAGGATTTGTCACTCCGTGTATCGAATAGGTGTCTCTGGGCCGTCTTGAGTAATGCACATCACTATGAGCCTTGCAAGAAATGTGACTAATGAGTTAGTTATGGGATGATGCATTACGGAACGAATAAATAGACTTGCCAGTAACGAGATTGAACTAGGTATGATGATAACGATGATCGAATCTCGGGCAAGTAACATACCGAGGACAAAGGGAACAACATATGTTGTTATGCGGTTTGACCGATAAAAGATCTTCGTAGAATATGTAGGATCCAATATGAGCATCTAGGTTCCGCTATTGGTTATTGACCGGAGATGTGTCTCAGTCATGTCTACATAGTTCTCGAATCTGTAGGGTCCGCACGCTTAACGTTCGATGACGATTTGAATTATGAGTTATGTGATTTGATGACCGAAGTTTGTTCGGAGTCCCAGATGAGATCACGGACATGACGAGGAGTCTCGAAATGGTCGAGAGGTAAAGATCGATATATCGGAAGGTTATATTTGGACACCAGAATGGTTCCGAAGTCTTTCGAGTATTTTCCGGAGTACCGGGAGGTTACCGGAACCCCCCAGGAGAGTAATGGGCCTTAATGGGATTTAGGGGTAAGGAGAGAAGGGCATCAAGGGGTGGCCGCATGCCCCCATGGGCTGGTCCGAATTGGACTAGGAGGGGGCAGCGCCCCCCTCCTTCCTTCCCCCCTCTTTCCCCTTCCCTCCTTCTCCTAGTTGGAATAGGAAAGGGGGGCGAATTCTACTTGGTCCGGGAGTCCAAGTAGGACTCCCCCCTTGGCACGCCTCCTATAGGGCCGACCTCCTCTTCCCCCCTCCTTTATATACGTGGGAGGGGGACACCCCAAAGGCACACCAAGCCTTCTCTTAGACTTGTGCGGTGCCTCCCTCCATAGTTACACACCTCGGCCATATCGTCGTAGTGCTTAGGCGAAGCACTACGCCGGCAACTTCATCATCACCGTCGCCACACCGTCATGCTGACTGAACTCTCCCTTGTCCTGAACTGGATCAAGAGATCAAGGGACGTCATCGAGCTGAACGTGTGTTGAACACGGAGGTGCCGTACGTTTGGTGCTTAGATCAGCTGGATCGCAAAGACGTTCGACTACATCAACCGCGTTACTAAACGCTTCCGCTTTAGGTCTACGAGGGTACGTAGACACACTCTCCCCACTCATTGCTATGCATCACCTAGATAGATCTTGCATGATCGTAGGTAAAAAAAATTGAAATACTGAGTTCCCCAACAGGATCATCTTATAATGCTACCGCTGTACTAAGCAAAATAAGATGCATAAAGGATAAACATCACATGCAATCAAAATATGTGACATGATATGGCCATCATCATCTTGTGCCTTTGATATCCATCTCCAAAGCATCGTCATGATCTCCATCGTCACCGGCTTGACACCTTGATCTCCATCATAACATCGTTGTCGTCTCGCCAATTGTTGCTTCCACGACTATCGTTACTTCTTAGTGATAAAGTAAAGCAATTACATGGCGATTGCATTTTATACAATAAAGCGACAACCATAAGGCTCCTGCCAGTTGCCGATAACTTTTAAAAAACATGATCATCTCATACAACAATTTATATCTCATCACGTCTTGACCATATCGCATCACAACAAGCCCTGCAAAAACAACTTAGCTAGACATCCTCTACTTTGTTATTGCAAGCCCTCGACAATGATGCTGTCCGACTTGTCGGCATGGTTGGTTTAGAATCCATCTTGCTCATGCTAGATTCGAGTCTGGCGGGTACGAGAGTTCGTATAGTTCTGCCACCAAGGTAGAGGTGTACAAGGCTAATAGTGGTGTTGTTCCAGTTGCGACTATGGTGGTAGCCCAAGAGCCGGTGGTTGCATTCGTAAAGCCCTGAGCTGAAGGTGATTCACTAATAGTAAAGGTTGTCGAGGCTTCACGTATAGTCATCTGATATGTCTCCAACGTATCTACAATTTTTGATTGTTCCATGCTATTATATTATCAACCTTGGATGTTTTATATGCATTTATATGCTATTTTATATGATTTTTGGGACTAACCTATTAACCTAGAGCCTAGTGGCAGTTTCTGTTTTTTCCTTGTTTTTGAGTATCACATAAAAGGAAAACCAAGCAGAGTCCAATTGACCTGAAATTTCACAGAGATCATTTTTGGACCAGAAGAAGCCCACGGAGTACCGGAGATGGGCCAGAAGAGTCCCGAGGCCACCACGAGGGTGGGGGGCACGCCCTACCCCCCTGGGCGCGCCCCCTACCTCGTGGCCACCTCAGAGACCCCCCTGACTTGTCCCTGACGCCAACACCTCTTATATATACAGAAACCTCCATAAAATAACCTAGATCGGGAGTTCCACCGCCAGAAGCCTCTGTAGCCACCGAAAATCAATCTAGACCCGTTCCGGCACCCTACCGGAGGGGGAATCCCTCTCTGGTGGCCATCTTCTTCATCCCGGCGCTCTCCATGACAAGGAGGGAGTAGTTCACCCTCGGGGTTGAGGGTATGTACCAGTAGCTATGTGTTTGATCTCTCTCTCTCTCTCTATCTCTCTCTCTCTCGTGTTCTTGATTCGGAACGATCTTGATGTATCGCGAGCTTTGCTAT
Organism: Triticum urartu; assembly: GCF_003073215.2. Classification (NCBI taxonomy): domain Eukaryota; kingdom Viridiplantae; phylum Streptophyta; class Magnoliopsida; order Poales; family Poaceae; genus Triticum; species Triticum urartu. Next base: position 10,169,889 of record NC_053025.1, read on the forward strand.
TATAGTTGGATCTTATGATGTTTCTCCCCCTCTACTCTCTTGTGATGGATTGAGTTTTCCCTTTGAAGTTATCTTATCGGATTGAGTCTTTAAGGATTTGAGAACACTTGATGTATGTATTGCATGTGCTTATCTGTGGTGACAATGGGATATCACGTGATCCACTTGATGTATGTTTTGGTGATCAACTTGCGAGTTCCGTGACCTCGTGAACTTATGCATAGGGGTTGGCACACGTTTTCGTCTTGACTCTCCGGTAGAAACTTTGGGACACTCTTTGAAGTTCTTTGTGTTGGTTGAATAGATGAAACTGAGATTGTGTGATGCATATCGTATAATCATACCCACTGATACTTCAGGTGACATTGGAGTATCTAGGTGACATTAGGGTTTTGGTTGATTTGTGTCTTAAGGTGTTATTCTAGTACGAACTCAATGATAGATTGAATGGAAAGAATAGCTTCGTGTTATTTTACTATGGACTCTTGAATAGATCGATCAGAAAGGATAACTTTGAGGTGGTTTCATACCCTACAATAATCTCTTTGTTTGTTCTCCGCTATTAGTGACTTTGGAGTGACTCTTTGTTGCATGTTGAGGGATACTTATATGATCCAATTATGTTATTATTGTTGAGAGAACTTGCACTAGTGAAAGTATGAACCATGGGCCTTGTTTAAACACATTGCAATACCGTTCACGCTCACTTTTACCACTTGCTACCTTGCTGTTTTTATATTTTTGGATTACAAAAACTTATATCTACCATCCATATTGCACTTGTATCACCATCTCTTCGCCGAACTAGTGCACCTATACAATTTACCATTGTATTCGGTGTGTTGGGGACACAAGAGACTCTTTGTTATTTGGTTGCATGGTTGTTTGAGAGAGACCATCTTCATCCTACGCCTCCCATGGATTGATAATCCTTAGGTCATCCACTTGAGGGAAATTTGCTACTGTCCTACAAACCTCTGCACTTGGAGGCCTAACAACGTCTACAAGAAGAAGGTTGTGTAGTAGACATCAAGCTCTTTTCTGGCGTCATTGCCGGGGAGGTTAGCGCTTGAAGGTATATCTTTAGATCTTGCAATCAAATCTTTTTGTTTCTTGTTTTATCACTAGTTTAGTCTATAAAAGAAAACTAAAAAATGGAATTGAGGGTTCCTCATATGCTTCATCTTTTTAATATCTTTTGTTAAAATGATGGAAAGGAAAATTGTGCCCAAGTGCTAGAAGAAGAATGTATTAAAATGTTTGGCACTAAATCTTCAGATGATGAGCATGATTGCAATGTTATTAGTATGAATTCTTTGAATACCCATGATGCTAATGATATGCAAAGCCACAAGCTTGGGGATTGATACGTCTCCAACGTATCTATAATTTTTGATTGTTCCATGCTATTATATTATCAACCTTGGATGTTTTATATGCATTTATATGCAATTTTATATGATTTTTGGGACTAACCTATTAACCTAGAGCCCAGTGCCAGTTTCTGTTTTTTCCTTGTTTTAGGGTTTCGAAGAAAAGGAATATCAAACAGAGTCCAAACGGAATGAAACCTTCGGAAAAGTTATTTATGGAAAGAAAGCAATACAGGAGACTTGGAGCGCACGTCAGGGGATCAACGAGGAAGCCACGAGGCAGGGGGGCACGCCGTCCACCCTCGTGGGCCCCTCATGGCTCCCCTAATGTATTTCTTCCGCCTATATATACCCATATACCCTAAAACGATCGGGAATCACAATAGATCGGGAGTTCCGCCACCAGAAGCCTCCGTAGCCGCCGAAAACCAATCTAGACCCATTTCGGCACCCTGCCGGAGGGGGGAATCCTTCTCCGGTGGCCATTTTCATCATCCCGGTGCTCTCCATGACGAGGAGGGAGTAGCTCTCGCTCGGGGCTGAGGGAATGTACCAGTAGCTATGTGTTTGATCTCTCTCTCTCTCTCTCGTGTTCTTGAGGTGGTACGATCTTGATGTATCGCGAGCTTTGCTATTATAGTTGGATCTTATAATGTTTCTCCCCCTCTACTATCTTGTAATGGATTGATTTTTCCCATTGAAGTTATCTTATCGGATTGAGTCTTTAAAGATTTGAGAACACTTGACGTATGTCTTGCCGTGCGTATCTGTGGTGACAATGGGATATCACGTGATTCACTTGATGTATGTTTTGGTGACCAACTTGAGGGTTCCGCCCATGAACCTATGCATAGGGGTTGGCACAAGGTTTCGTCGTGATTATCCGGTAGAAATTTTGGGGCACTCTTTGAAGTACTTTGTGTTGGTTTGAATAGATGAATCTGAGATTGTGTGATGCATATTGTATAATCATACCCACGGATACTTGAGGTGACATTGGAGTATCTAGGTGACATTAGGGTTTTGGTTTATTTGTGTCTTAAGGTGTTATTCTAGTACAAACTCTAGGGCTGTTTGTGACACTTATAGGAATAGCCCAATGGATTGATTGGAAAGAATAACTTTGAGGTGGTTTCGCACCCTACCATAATCCCTTCGTTTGTTCTCCGCTATTAGTGACTTTGGAGTGACTCTTTGTTGCATGTTGAGGGATAGTTATGTGATCCAATTATGTTATTATTGTTGAGAGAATTTGCACTAGTGAAAGTATGAACCCCAGGCCTTGTTTCAACACATTGCAATACCGTTTACGCTCACTTTTATCATTCGTTACCTTGCTGTTTTATATTTTCAGATTACAAAAACTATTATCTACCATCCATATACCACTTGTATCACCATCTCTTCGCCGAACTAGTGCCCCTATACAATTTACCATTGTATTGGGTGTGTTGGGGACACAAGAGACTCTTTGTTATTTGGTTGCAGGGTTGCTTGAGAGAGACCATCTTCATCCTACGCCTCCTATGGATTGATAAACCTTAGGTCATCCACTTGAGGGAAATTTGCTACTGTCCTACAAACCTCTGCACTTGGAGGCCCAACAACGTCTACAAGAAGAAGGTTGTGTAGTAGACATCAAGATCTTTTCTGGCGCCGTTGCCAGGGAAGGTGAGTGCTTGAAGGTATATCTTTAGATCTTGCAATCAAATCTTTTTGTTTCTTGTTTTATCACTAGTTTAGTTTATAAAAGAAAACTACAAAAAAATATGGAATTAAGGGTACCTCATATGATTCATCTTTTTAATATCTACCATGAAAATAAGGATTCCGATAATTGTGCTCAAGTGCTAGAGTAAGAATGCATTAGGATGTTTGGCACTAAATCTTTGAATGATGAGCATGATTGCAATGTTTTAGTATGAATTCTTTGAATATCCATGATGCTAATGATATGCAAAGTCATAAGCTTGGGGAAGCTATGTTTGATGAATATGATATTTTCCCCCCCAAGTTTTGATGAGAAAATTTATTATGATGAAAGCATGCCTCCTATCTATGATGATTATATTGATGAAAGTGGATTTGGAGAGGTCATGACTTTATTTTGTGATGAATCCACTATTCCGGAAGAGGTTCCAATTGATTATGAGAACAAAGTTGCTATCTATGATGATTATTGTGATGACTTGTATGATATAAAGAATAATGATACCCATGAAACTTTTCATCATGATTTTAGTTTTCAAATGGATTATGCCTCACATGACAATTATTTTGTTGAGTTTGCTCCCACTACTATTCATAAGAAGAATTTTTCTTATGTGGAGAGTAATAAAATTTCTATGCTTGTAGATCATGAAAAGAATGCTTTATGTGATGGTTATATTGTTGAATTAATTCATGATGCTACTGAAAATTATTATGAGGGAGGAATATATGCTTGTAGGAGTTGCAATAATATCAAGTTTCCTCTCTACATGTTGAAAATCTTGAAGTATTGCTTGCTTCACCTTGCTATGCAAGTTGATTCTTGTTCACATAAGTTGTTTGATCACAAAATCCCTATGCATAGGAAGTGGGTTAGACTTAAATGTTCTAGTCATATTCTTCATAATGCTCTCTTTATGTTTCAATTCTTATCTTTTATGTGAGCATCATTGAAATCATCATGCCTAGCTAGGGGCGTTAAACGATAGCGCTTGTTGGGAGGCAACCCAATTTTGTTTTTGTTCCTTGCTTTCTGTTCCAGTTTAGCAATAAATAATTTATCTATCCTATGTTATGATTGAGTTTTTATATTTTAATTAGTGTTTGTGCCAAGTAGAACCGTTGGGAAGACTTGGGGAAAGTCTTGTTGATCTTGCTGTAAAAAACAGAAACTTTAGCGCTCAAGAGAATTGCTGCCATTTTTATTTGGAAAGTTATATTTAGTTAATTCTTTTTTCATATGATTAATAGATAAATTACTCAGGTACACCAATTTATTTTATAATTTGTGGGGTTCCATAAGTATACGTTTGATCCAGATTACTACAGACTATTATGTTTTTGACAGATTCTGTTTTCTATGTGTTGTTTGCTTATTTTGATGAATCTATGAGTAGTATCGGAGGGTATGAACCATAGAGAAGTTGGAATACAGTAGATATTACACCAATATGAATTTAGAATGAGTTCACAACAGTACCTAAGTGGTGATTTATTTTCTTATACTAACAGAGCTTACGAGTTTTCTGTTAAGTTTTGTGTTGTGAAGTTTTCAAGTTTTGCGCGAAGATTCGATGGAGTATGGAATAAGGAGTGGCAAGAGCCTAAGATTGGGGATGCCCAAAGCACCCCAAGGTAATATTCAAGGACAACCAAAAGCCTAAGCTTGGGGATGCCCCAGAAGGCATCCCCACTTTCGTCTTCATTCATCGGTAACTTTACTTGGAGCTATATTTTTATTTACCACATGATATGTGTTTTGCTTGGAGTGTCATTTTATTTCATTTTGTTTTGCTTGATGTTTGAATAAAATACCAAGATCTGAAGTTCTTAAATGTTAGAGAGTCTTCACATAGTTGCATAATTATTCAACTACTCATTGATCTTCACTTATATCTTTCGGAGTAGTTTGCTGTTTGCTCTAGTACTTCACTTATATCTTTTAGAGAATGGTGGTAGTTTTATTTTGAAGAAATAGATGAACTCTCGTGCTTCACTTATATTATTTTTAGAGTCTTTAGAACAACATGGTAGTTTGCTTTGGTTATGAATCTAGTCCTGATATGATAGGCATCCAAGATGGGTATAATAAAAACTTTCATATAGAGTGCATTGAATACTAAGAGAAGTTTGATACTTGATAATTGTTTTGAGATATGGAGATAGTGATATTAAAGTTGTGCTAGTTGAGTAGTTGTGAATTTGAGAAATACTTGTGTTGAAGTTTGCAAGTCCCGTAGCATGCACATATGGTAAACGTTGTATAACAAATTTGAAACATGAGGTGTTATTTGATTGTCCTCCTTATGAGTGGCGGTCGGGGACGAGCGATGGTCTTTTCCTACCAATCTATCCCCCTAGGATCATGCGCGTAGTGCTTGGTTTTTGATGACTTGTAGATTTTTGCAATAAGTATGTGAGTTCTTTATGACTAATGTTCAGTCCATGGATTATATGCACTCTTACCCTTCCATCATTGCTAGCCTCTTCGGTACCGTGCATTGCCCTTTCTCACATTGAGAGTTGGTGCAAACTTCGCCGGTGCATCCAAACCCTGTGATATGATACGCTCTATCACACATAAACCTCCTTATATCTTCCTCAAAACAGCCACCATACCTACCTATTATGGCATTTCCATAGCCATTCCGAGATATATTGCCATGCAACTTTCCACCATCCTGTTTATCTTGACACATTCATCATTGTCATATTTCTTTGCATGATCATGTAGTTGACATCGTATTTGTGGCGAAGCCACCGTTCATAATTTTTCATATATGTTGCTCTTGATTCATTGCATATCCCGGTACACCGTCGGAGGCATTCATATAGAGTCATCTTTTGTTCTAGCATCGAGTTGTAATCATTGAGTTGTAAATAAATAGAAGTGTGATGATCATCATTTTCTAGAGCATTGTCCCAAGTGAGGAATTAAAAAAAGGAGAGAAAGTCCATAAAAAAGAGAAGGCCCAAAAAAGAGAGAGAAAAGAGAGAAGGGACAATGCTACTATCCTTTGCCACACTTGTGCTTCATATACTAGTGGGAATTTTTCATTATAGAACTTGGCTTGTATATTCCAACAATGGGCCTCCTCAAGTGCCCTAGGTCTTTGTGAGCAAGCAAGTTGGATGCACACCCACTTAGTTTCTTTTGTTGAGCTTTCATACATTTATAGCTCTAGTGCATCCGTTGCATGGCAATCCCTACTCCTTGCATTAACATCAATCGATGGGCATCTCCATAGCTCATTGATTAGCCTCGTTTATGTGAGACTTTCTCCTTTTTGTCTTCTCCACATAACCCCCATCATCATATTCTATTCCACCCATAGTGCTATATCCATGGCTCACGCTCATTTATTGCGTGAAAGTTGAAAAAAGTTTGAGATTACTAAAGTATGAAACAATTGCTTGGCTTGTCATCGTGGTTGTGCATGATGAGAGCATTCTTGTGTCACGAAAATGGAGCATGACCAAACTATATGATTTTGTAGGGATGAACTTTCTTTGGCCATGTTATTTTGAGAAGACATGATTGCTTAGTTAGTATGCTTGAAGTATTATTATTTTTATGTCAATATTAAACTTTTGTCTTGAATCTTATGGATCTAAACATTCATGTCAAAATGAAGAGAATTACTTAGAGAAATATGTTCAGTAGCATTCCACATCAATAATTCTGTTTTTATCATTTACCTACTCGAGGACAAGCACAAATTAAGCTTGGGGATGCTGATACGTCTCCAATGTATCTATAATTTTTGATTGTTCCATGCTATTATATTATCAACCTTGGATGTTTTATATGCATTTATATGCTATTTTATATGATTTTTGGGACTAACCTATTAACCTAGAGCCCAGTGCCAGTTTCTGTTTTTTCCTTGTTTTAGGGGTTTGAAGAAAAGGAATATCAAACGGAGTCCAAACGGAATGAAACCTTCGGAAAAGTTATTTTTGGAAAGAAAGCAATACAGGAGACTTCGAGTGCACGTTAGGGGATCAACGAGGAAGCCATGAGGCAGGGGGCACGCCCACCCCCTGGGCGCACCCTCCACCCTCGTGGGCCCCTCATGGCTCCCCTGATGTATTTCTTCCACCTATATATACCCATATACCCTAAAACGACCGGGGAGCATAGTAGATCGGGAGTTCCGCCCGCCAGAAGCCTCCGTAGCCACCGAAAACCAATCTAGACTCGTTCCGGCAACCTGTCGGAGGGGGGGAATCCTTCTCCGGTGGCCATCTTCATCATCCCGATGCTCTCCATGACGAGGAGGGAGTAGTTCTCCCTCGGGGCTGAGGGTATGTACCAGTAGCTATGTGTTTGATCTCTCTCTCTCTCGTGTTCTTGAGGTGGTACGATCTTGATGTATCGCAAGCTTTGCTATTATAGTTGGATCTTATGATGTTTCTCCCCATCTACTCTCTTGTAATGGATTGAGTTTCCCCTTTCAAGTTATCTTATCGGATTGAGTCTTTAAAGATTTGAGAACACTTGACGTATGTCTTGTCGTGCGTATCTGTGGTGACAATGGCATATCACGTGATTCACTTGATGTATGTTTTGGTGACCAACTTGCGGGTTCCGCCCACGAACCTATGCATAGGGGTTGGCACACGTTTTCGTCATGATTCTCCGGTAGAAATTTTGGGGCACTCTTTGAAGTACTTTGTGTTGGTTTGAATAGATGAATCCGAGATTGTGTGATGCATATCGTATAGTCATATCCATGGATACTTGAGGTGACATTGGAGTATCTAGGTGACATTAGGGTTTTGGTTGATTTGTGTTTAAGGTGTTGTTCTAGTACGAAGTCTAGGGATGTTTGTGACACCTATAGGAATAGCCCAACGGATTGATTGGAAAGAATAACTTTGAGGTGGTTTCGTACCATACCATAATATCTTCGTTTGTTCTCCGCTATTAGTGACTTTGGAGTGGCTCTTTGTTGCATGTTGAGGGATAGTTATGTGATCCAATTACGTTATTATTGTTGAGAGAACTTGCACTAGTGAAAGTATGAACCCTAGGCCGTGTTTCAACACATTGCAATACCGTTTACGCTCACTTTTATCATTCGTTACCTTGCTGTTTTATATTTTCAGATTACAAAAACTATTATCTACCATCCATATACCACTTGTATCACCATCTCTTCGCCGAACTAGTGCACCTATACAATTTACCATTGTATTGGGTGTGTTGGGGACACAAGAGACTCTTTGTTATTTGGTTGCAGGGTTGCTTGAGAGAGACCATCTTCATCCTACGCCTCCTACGGATTGATAAACCTTAGGTCATCCACTTGAGGGAAATTTGCTACTGTCCTACAAACCTCTGCACTTGGAGGCCCAACAACGTCTACAAGAAGAAGGTTGTGTAGTAGACATCAGGGATGCTATGTTTGATGAAGATGATATTTTTTGACCACCAAGTTTTGATGAGCAAATTTATTATGATGATATCATGCCTCCTTTTTATGATGATTATGTTGATAAAAGTGGTCTCGGAGAGGTCATGACTTTATTTAGTGATGAATACACTATTTCGGAAGAGGTTCCAATTGATTACGAGAACAAAGTTGCTATCTATGATGATTAGTGTGATGACATGTATGCTATAAAGAACAATGATAACCATGAAACTTGTTATCATGATTTTAGTTTTCAATTGGATTATGCCTCACATGATAGTTATATTGTTGAATTTGCTTATGTGGAGAGTAATAAAACTTCTATGCTTGTAGATCATGAAAATAATGCTTTATGTGATGGTTATACTGTTGAATTAATTCATGATGCTACTGAAATTTATTATGAGGGAGGAATATATGCTTGTAGGACTTGTAATAATATCAAGTTTCCTCTCTCTGTGCTTAAAATATTGAAGCTATGCTTGTTTTACCTTCCTATGCAAGTTCATTCTTGTTCCCACAAGTTGTTTGCTCACAAAATCCCTATGCATAGGAAGTGGGTTAGGATTAAATGTGCTAGTCATATACTTCATGATGCTCTCTTTACGTCTCAATTCTTATATTTTATGTGAGCATCATTGAAATCATCATGCCTAGCTAGGGGCGTTAAATGATAGCGCTTGTTGGGAGGCAACCCAATTTTTTTTGTTCCTTGCTTTTTGGATCCTGTTTAGTAATAAGTAATTCATCTAGCCTCTGTTTAGATGTGGTTTTATGTTTTAATTAGTGTTTGTGCCAAGTAGAACCTTTGGGAAGACTTGGGTGAAGTCTTTGCGATCTTGCTGTAAAAAACATAAACTTTCGTGCTCACGAGATTAGCTGCCATTTTTTTACTGGAGAGTGCGATTAGGTTGATTCTTTTTGCAGATGATTAATAGACAATTTCCTCACGTCCACCAATTTATTTCAGAATTTTTGGGGCTACATAAGTATTCGAATGATACATATTACTACATACTATTCTGTTTTTGACAGATTCTGTTTTCATTGTGTTGTTTGCTTATCTTGATGAATCTATGAGTAGTATCGGGGGGTATGAACCATAGAGAAGTTGGAATATAGTAGATATTACACCAATATGAATTTAGAATGAGTTCACAACAGTACCTAAGTGGTGATTTATTTTCTTATACTAACAGAGCTTACAAGTTTTGTTTCAAGTTTTGTGTTGTGAAGTTTTCAAGTTTTGCGTAAAGATTCGATGGACTATGGAATAAGGAGTGGCAAGAGCCTAAGCTTGGGGATGACCAAGGCACCCCAAGGTAATATTCAAGGATAACCAAGAGCCTAAGCTTGGGGATGCCCCGGATGGCATCCCCTCTTTCGTCTTCATTCATCGGTAACTTTACTTGGAGCTATATTTTTATTCACCACATGATATGTGTTTTGCTTGGAGCGTCATTTTAGTTTATTTAGTTTTGCTTGTTGTTTGAATAAAATACCAAGATCTAAAATTCTTAAACATTAGAGAGTGTTCACATAGTTGCATAATTATTCTACTACTCATTGAGCTTCACTTATATTTTTCGGAGTAGTTTGTGGTTTGCTCTCATGCTTCACTTATATTATTTTGAGAGTCTTTTAGAACAGCATGGTAATTTGTTTGGGTTATAAAATTAGTCCTAATATGATAGGCATCCAAGAGGGATATAATAAAAACTTTCATATAGAGTGCATTGAATACTATGAGAAGTTTGATACTTGATAATTGTTTTGAGATAAAAGATGATGATATTAGAGTGTGATAGTTGAGTAGTTGTGAATTTGAGAAATACTTGTATTGAAGATTGCAAGTCCTGTAGCATGCACGTATGGTAACCGTTGTGTAACAAAAATTTGAAACATGAGGTGTTATTTGATTGTCCTCCTTATGAGTGGCGGTCGGGGACGAGCGATGGTCTTTTCCTACCAATATATCCCCCTAGGAGCATGCGCCTAATGCTTGGTTTTTGATGACTTGTAGATTTTTGCAATAAGTATGTGAGTTATTTATGACTAATGTTGAGTCCATGGATTATACACACTCTCACCCTTCCGTCATTGCTAGCCTCTTCGGTACCGCGCATTGCCCTTTCTCACCTTGAGAGTTGGTGCAAACTTCGCCGGTGCATCCAAACCCCGTGATATGATACACTCTGTCACACATAAACCTCCTTATATCTTCCTCAAAACAACCACCATACCTACCTATTATGGCATTTTCATAGCCATTCCGAGATATATTGCCATGCAACTTTCCACCATTTCATTTATGACACGCTTCATCATTGTCATATTGCTTTGCATGATCATGTAGTTGACATCGTATTTGTGGCAAAGCCACCATGCATAATTTATCATACATGTCACTCTTGATTCATTGCCTTTCCCAGTACACCGCCGGAGGCATTCATATAGAGTCATATTTTGTTCTAGTATCGAGTTGTAATCATTGAGTTGTAAATAAATAGAAGTGTGATGATCATCATTAAAAGAGCATTGTCCCAAAGAAGGGAAAGTCCAAAAAAAAGAAAGGCCCAAAAAAAGGGACAATGCTACTATCCTCTTTTTCCACACTTGTGCCTCAAAGTAGCACCATGATCTTTATGATAGAGAGTCTCTTGTTTTGTCAGTTTCATATACTTGTGGGAAATTTTCATTATAGAACTTGGCTTGTATATTCCAACAATGGGCTTCCTCAAATTCCCTAGGTCTTCGTGAGCAAGCAAGTTGGATGCACACCCACTTAGTTTCTTTTGTTGAGCTTTCATACATTTATAGATCTAGTGCATCTGTTGCATGGCAATCCCTACTCCTTGCATTGACATCAATTGATGGGTGTTGGTGTCAAAACCGGCGGATCTCGGGTAGGGGGTCCCAAACTGTGCGTCTAGGCCGGATGGTAACAGGAGGCAAGGGACACGAAGTTTTACCCAGGTTCGGGCCCTCTTGATGGAGGTAAAACCCTACGTCCTCCTTGATTAATATTGGTGATATGGGTAGTACAAGAGTAGATCTACCACGAGATCGGAGAGGCTAAACCCTAGAAGCTAGCCTATGGTATGATTGTTGTTCTGTATGTTGTCCTACGGACTAAAAACCCTCCGGTTTATATAGACACCGGAGAGGGTTAGGGTTACACAAAGTCGGTTACAATGGTAGGAGATCTGCATATCCGTATCGCCAAGCTTGCCTTCCACGCCAAGGAAAGTCCCTTCCGGACACGGGATGAAGTCTTCAATCTTGTATCTTCATAGTCCAGGAGTCCGGCTGAAGGTATAGTCCGGCCATCCGGACACCCCCTAATCCAGGACTCCCTCAGTAGCCCCTGAACCAGGCTTCAATGACGACGAGTCCGACGCGCAGTTTGTCTTCGGCATTGCAAGGCGGGTTCCTCCTCCAAGTACTTCATAGAAGATTTAGAACAAAGATAGTGTCCGGCTCTGCAAAATAAGTTTCCACATATTGCCATAGAGAGAATAATATTTACACAAATCTAATCTGCTGACGTATTCCATGGTGCGACATCGCACCACGGCCAAGCCTTTATTCAAATCGTTTTATTATCCCACCTCAGCGCGTCATGCGAGGCGGTTTCCTTGGCACGTCTTGTTAAAGCAGAGATTGTGTCCCCTTATTCCGGGATTCTCATCAATATGGGCGTGGGTAACCCAACCGCTCCTAGGACTCCTAGACTATAGGAAAGTCCAAACGGCCACGGAGAGGATGCTTGATATTCACCCTCTTTATAAAGGGACAAGGCTTTTATTTTTTCCCTCCCGTGCTCAATCGAATCCTTCCCCCACCTCAAGCTCAAACACCCAAAGTTCAGGTCAGGTGCTCCGAACCTTCAATCATGTCCGGATCTAGCCTTCAAGGCCGATGGGTGCCTTCCTCCGTCACGGAAGAAGACATCAAAAAGTTGAGGGAGGCTAGATATCTGACCGCCGAGGTTGTGCATCGGCTGCCTGCCTGAGGGCAGGCCGTCCCCTTCCCCAAACCCAACGAGAGCGTCGCGTTCGCCTCCCACTTCCTCCGAGGTCTAGGCCTTGCTCTGGATCCTTTCGTCAGGGGTTTGATGTTTTATTACGGGCTAGACTTCCATGATCTAGCTCCGGACTCCTTTCTTCATATCACGACATTTATTGTCGTGTGTGAGGCCTTCCTCCGGGTTACCCCTCACTTTGGCTTGTGGCTCAAGACCTTTGAAGTAAAGCCGAAGATGATCGAGGGGAAACATGCAGCGTGTGGAGGTGCCTCAATATGCAAGATGACGGGAGCTCCGTGGCCCAAAGGTTCCATTCCAGAGGTGTCTGAATTGTGGCAACAGGAGTGGTTCTACATCACGGCTCCTAGAAGTGCCAAGTGGGCGACCGCCCCTGTTTTCCGCTCGGGCCCTCCACCACAACTGATGTCATGGATCAGCAGAGGTCTGAGCTGGGGTCCAGTCAAGGACGTGCCTATACTGCAAAGCCGCATTCGAGATCTCTTCAATGGAGATTTTAGTTTGGTTGCGGTAATACAAGTTATGTTGGTTCGTCAAGTCCAGCCTTGCAAACGTCGGCCCCTTCGCTTGTGGGAGTTCAATCCCGAGGGACCGCGTGTCATCCAAAATTTCCTCGGCCTGACGCACGAAGAGATGTACAAGTCATTCTTCGGACCCCAGGTAGAGTGTCCGGAAATCACCGAGGACGTGGGCTTGAGCAGTAACCGCGCCGCCGAACAGGTAAGGAATCTTCCGGCCGAACATACTATCTCTCATTTGTTACGAAGTTATTTCTGAGAGTTTGCTTTTTGACCAGGACTGGCTAACAAAGGCGAAGTCGATTCGGTGTTCGGCCCCCCTCCCTGAGGGTTTGGACAATCCGGTACTGGAAAAGATGCTCCAGGTCGCACCTTGCCCGGAGCCCTTGAAGGAAGATATTGGGAAGGATAATACGGGCGGACGCGGGCCCCAGCGCTGCCCATTCTAACCGAGGGAGCGAGTGTCTCCATGAAGGAAGACGACCGGAGGAGGAAAAGGACTGCGCCCGGGGATTCGGACGCCGAAGCTTCCAAACGGGAAAAGAAGTCTCCCACAGAGGGTCCTACCTTGGGGGTGCTTTTGCCGCACAAAGTCCGCGGGGGGATCAACTCTCCAGCGAGTCGTAAGTGACCCAAAATACTTTAGTAGTACAGGTATGCCATCTTTTTCTTCTGAGAAAATAACCACCGCATATATCTTTGCAGTTCGGGCCTTAGCCCCTCTCAAATGAGCTCGTCTTCGGGGGATCTTCTTCCAGAGATGATGGAGAGCGAAACGCCCCCTCCGGACTCCTCCGCTCTGGAAGCGGGCGACTCCGAAGTGTCGTCGCGGAGGGCCTCTCCGGGTCCGGTGAGGCCAGAAGATAATCCCATTGACCCCCGAAGCTCCTAGTGTCCGGATACTGAAGAGAGCGGAAAAAAGAGTCCGGCACCGTCTGGTGTGCGATCGGATGTTCTGAGGGAGTTGGTGGGGCGAGCGGCCATCTCAGATGAACACCGTGTGCTGATGAATATGGTGATGGAGAGAATCTTGTCCGCCGAAAGCGGATTGCATGAAGCTTTTATGAGTCTACTGACAGGCTTTGCGGTACGTAAAATAACGTATGATAGTCCTGCACATGCTAGGTGTGCCCTGTGTAGATAGTAGCCCCTGAGACTCTGGTTGTCGTCGGAAACGATGACGAACAGAGGATCATATTCGCAGGTAATAACCATACTGCCTCTATGTGCAGGTGATGGAAGCTCCGGTGGCTAGCCATACTAGCGAGTTTGCCCATTTAAAATGGCAGTTGGATGCGGCAGACGCCGGCATCGAGCTTGTTGACAAAAGGCTTGATGAGGCACAGGGTAAGTGTCATTATCTGGTAAACGCCACATAGTAAGAGCAGCATGATGCCAGTATCTTTAATATGTTGTGACTGCAGATGGAGCTTCCACTGTTGAAGCCTTGCGGGCAGAACTTGCCCGAGCCAAGGAACAAGCGAGGTTTAGTAATGCGGCTGCTTTGAAGGCGGCCGAAGAGTTGAAAACCAAGAAGGTCACGCATGGCGAGAGCCGAGATAAGATGGCCAAGATGGCCATAGAATTAAAAGCCGCCGCCGACCGTTGCCGGGATCTTGAAAAGGAAAACCTAGCGAAGGCATCGGACCTTGAGAAGGCTGCTGCGACGAGAAAAGACATCTGCTCTGCTATGAGGGCGAAGAAGGAGGAGCTGCGGGAAGCCGGGGATATTGTAGCTGGGAAATCCTTTATGTTGCGGAGGAAGTTCGGAGATCCACGGTATGCCTCTTTGGATCGGCTGTGGAGTTCGGAGGATGTGTATATGGATTTGGCGGCAAGCGCTGCCGATGCGGCCAAGTACTTCCAGGGTCAGACGGACCGTGAAGTGGACCAGCTGTTTTGGACACAATTCCATTCTCCCGAGCGTCCGCTTTCATTGACTGACCAATTAGCTGAATGGGCCGAACTGAATAGGTTGTCCGGACTCGCCATGAGGTCTGTTGTGGATCAGCTATGGTCGGAAAGGCCAAAACCGAACAGCTATTTCAGCTTGGTGCAGCGGCTCCTTGACGTGGTGCCGCGCATTAATGCGATGAAGAGGTCGGCGTGCATAGAGGGCTCACGGATGGCCTTTGCCCGTGTTAAAGCATACTGGGCAGAGATGGATGCTACCACTGTTGCAGCGCGGGATTCGGCCATAGGTCGAATGGCTGTTGAGCACTACTTTGAAGAAGTTCTTGAGGGTGCTCGTTTGATAGAGACCCAGTGCTCAAAAAAATATTATGTTTGAGTGATATGTAATCTCATGGTAAGCGAAATGCTTTTATAAATTTTTATGAGGCTATTTTTATACTTTTGCCTGAAAGTAATATGATGCCTCCTGGGCGGCCTTTTATGTATACATGTGTATAACCTAAAAGATTGCAGCCGTCGGCTTCAACCCCCACGCATATAATGCGGAGGTGCTCGCAAAAAAACACGCGTTCACACTTAACCCAACATCTTGGTCCTATTAAGGAGGTGATAGCAGAGCGAGCGAGGCAACCGGACTATAATGCTTTAGCACTTTCACTTAGCCATAGGAGTTTGACAGTGGGGCTACTAGATAGCCCCTGGTGGCTCCGCACTCTCCCAATCCCAGGGTGCGTACATGCCTGGCCGGAAAACGGCCCTTCGTTAAGGCGGAGGAATTCTAACATTCCAACAGGTCATCGAGTGGTTGACTAGTCTCACGCTATATCATGACAGTCAGTTTTCGGCTTTCTCTGCTGAGGTGCTCGTCGGATGAACCAGGGCACAATCGCAGTAGTTCTCCTGGTGCTACCTTAGCCGGTAAAGCGGAATGTAAGGCACCAAAACACATGAGCCGGGCAAACCCAACATTGGACCAAAGACAATGATTCGGAGCCGATGCATATAAGGCCAAACTCGCGACGCCGAACACTCCCTAAGGTATTCGGTCTTTGTGGTATAAACCGGGCCTAAATAATGGCCTTTGTAAGAAACCCCTTGTGTCCAGGTACGTGCATTGTTCTGGTGTGGCCACATGCCAAGACGTCAGTATCCTTCTCAACAGTGGATATGTATCAACAAGAGACAGTAAAAAAGGTTTACGCAGGGTCTTAATCTAAAAAGAATCCTTGGAGCGGGTCCCTGCTGCACGTTTGCGCCTGTGTCTCCGTTGTGCCGTATCTTGGACGGGTGTAGCACGATGATCGTCTGTAAAAGAGGAATTTAGGTGAAAAAGTTGTCGTGCAAAAAGATAGTTTTTAAAGAAACCATGTATAATTCAAGATGAGAAAAAATTGCCACTTGTCTGCGCGCGTTGAGCCCCTTGTATTGACAAATAGGGGTGTGACCACTTATTCGGTATAAATAGCGGCGCCAGACTTGATTAATTGCGTCTGAGGTCTTGACGACCTATTGGATGCTTTCGCTGGTCCGGGCGCCTTTAGTGTGTGGCTGCCAAGGCAGCCGCACTCTCTTCGGCGCGCAGAGATCGCTTGTTATTTCCTTTCATTGAAATGATGCCACGTGGACCGGGCATCTTGTGTGTGAGGGAGGCGTAGTGTGGTATTGCATTAAAGCGAGCGAAAGCTTCACGTCCGAGCAGTGCTTGATAGCCACTTTGGAACGAAGCGATGTGGAAGGTTAAATGCTCGCGACGGAAGTTATCGGGGGAGCCGAATATAACTTGTAGTAGGAGGGAGCCCGTACAACGAGCCCCTGGGCCTGGCGTTACTCCTTTAAAGGTAGTATTGCTATGGCAAATTTTTGTTGGGTCTAACCCCATCCCGCGGATTGTATCCTGATATATTAGGTTTAGACTGCTGCCACCGTCCATCAAGACTCGTGCGAAGTGATGTCCGCCAATTATTGGGTCTAATACCAGGGCGGCCCATCCTGCGTGTCGGATACTTGCTGAGTAATCGCGATGGTCGAAAGTGATCGGTTGAGACGACCAGTGGCAGGACTTCGCGGTGACAGGCACTTGGGTATATTTTCCTGGGAGTGCCGCGTTGTTTTTTCCCTTAATCACATGTAACACGTCTACTGTTTTGACTTCTGGTGGAAATTTCTTTTGTTCCCCAGTGTCTTGCTTGGGAGGCTCGTCCTCGTCTTCACTTGGTGTATCCTCCCCCTTGTGTACGGCGTTGAGCTTGCCGGACTGCTTGAAGACCCAACATTCTCTGTGGGTATGATTAGCCGGTTTACCAGGGGTACTATGGATCTGACATACTTGGTCCAGAATTTTGTTGAGGCTGGACAGCTCATCCCTGGTGCCTTTAGAGGGCGGCTTTTGCTGACCTGGCCGAGAGTTTTTGAATCCGGCGTTTACTGTCGTGCCCTTCGTGCTGTCTTCTTTATTCCGGCGTTTGTTATTGTTGTGCCGTGATTTCCCGTTTCCATCTCTAACTTCAGATGTACTGGGGTCGCTGGTGCTGCATCTAGCTAGCCAGCTGTCCTCACCCGCGCAAAAGCGGGTCATGAGGCTTGTTAATGCGGCCATCGTTCTCGGCTTATTTTGGCCGAGGTGTTTGGTGAGCCATTCGTCACGGACGCTATGCTTAAAAGCTGCCAAGGCTTCGGCGTCCGGACAGTCGACAATCTGGTTCTTTTTAGTAAGAAACATGTTCCAAAGCTTTCGGGCTGACTCTCCGGGCTGTTGAGTTATATGACTCAAATCGTCCGCATCCGGAGGTCGGACATAAGTCCCTTGAAAATTTGCCCGAAAGGCGTCTTCGAGCTCTTCCCAACTTCCAATGGAGCTTTCGGGGAGGCCTTTAAGCCAGTGACGAGCTGGCCCTTTGAGCTTGAGGGGTAAGTACTTGATGGCGTGGAGATCATCTCCTCGAGCCATATGGATATGAAGGATGTAGTCCTCAATCCAGACCCCATGGTCTGTTGTTCCGTCGTATGTCTCTATGTTTACGGGTTTGAATCCCTCTGGAAATTCATGGTCCAGCACCTCATCGGTGAAACATAAGGGGTGTGCGGCACCCCTATAGCTGGGTGTACCGCGTTGTTCGGATGTTTGTTGTGTTGCATTGTATGCTGGGGCGCGCTTGCGTGGTCCATAGATGGATCTTGCTGCGCCGTCCTTTGGGTGCGAGCCCTCGCATGGGTCGCGTGTTGTATTGTGAGTGGCGTTGTATGCCGCTCTGTGTTGGTAGAGGGGTCGTTTATCCGGCCAGGTGGCTGCTTTGATATTTGGTTGTGGGGGGTCTGAGGCCTCCTCATCGAATTCATGTAGCAGCTTCCGCTTTGGGTAGCTCTTGGAGGGGCGATTGTCGCCGTACCTTGCTGCTGTGTTGAGTATTTTACTCCATCTGATTTGGAGTGTGTCTTGCGCAGCCTTGAGCCTTTGCTTCTGTTTTTTAAGACTCCTCGCGGTGGCAACAAGCCTTTTACGGGCATTCTGCTGCTCCGGGTGCCTGTTCGGCGTTATATCGTCCGGACCATTATCCTTGATAGAATTTGTTTGTTCGGTTTGATTATCCGGATTGCCGCTGTCCGGCAGCGGTTCGCCCTGCTCCAGCACTGGGTTTGTGTGATCGTTATTTTTGTCGAGGCGGGATTTGGGGCGGCGCTTGCGTCGCCGCTTTGACTGCTTCTCAAGGGAACAAGCCTTCAGTGCGTCCTTCCGTTCCCTGTCGTCATCTTTTGGTGCGTCCACCATGTATACGTCATATGACGAGGTGGCTTTCCAGGGCCCAGTAGGCGCTGGTTCTTCATCGTCTCCTTCATCGGCGTCCATACCATCGATGTCTTCAGAGTCGAAGTCGAGCATGTCGGTTAAATCATCGACAGTGGCTACAAAGTGGGTGGTGGGTGGGCTTTGAATTTCTTTATCGTCTGTATCCCAACCTTGCTGGCCGTAGTCCGGCAAGGGCTCTCCTGATAAAGAGAGAGAGAGACTTTAGTGTCTTCAGAATATCGCCAAAAGGCGAGTGCTGAAAGATGTCCGCGGCAGTAAACTCCATGATCGGCGCCCAATCGGATTCGATCGGCAGGGGCGCGGAGGGTTCGGAATCCGGAGAGGAGTCCGGATCCTTGGAGTCACGAGTCCCGCGAAGTGCGGGGCTGGTGTTCGGCTCGATCGCCGTTGGGATCGCAGCCCCCAAGGCAACGTCCAACCACCCATCATCGATCGGCGCAGTTGGCTCCAAATTAAGGGTCGAAGCCGATGCGGGTGCGGCCTCCAGGGCATTGTTCGGCGGCAGAGCTAGATCATGCTCGTCGTGACAGTGCGGCGCGCTCGAGTCCGTCGAGGATCAAGTCCCCGCGGATGTCAGCAGTGTAGTTTAAACTTCCAAATCTGACCTGACGGCCAGGGGCATAGCTTTCAATCTGCTCCAGATGGCCAAGTGAATTGGCCCGCAGTGCGAAGCCGCCGAAGAAGAAGATCTGTCCGGGGAGGAAGGTCTCACCCTGGACTGCATCGCTATTGATGATCGTAGGAGCCATCAAGCCTAACGGCGACGACACAGAGGAACTCTCAATGAAAGCACCAATGTCGGTGTCAAAACCGGCGGATCTCGGGTAGGGGGTCCCGAACTGTGCGTCTAGGCCGGATGGTAACAGGAGGCAAGGGACACGAAGTTTTACCCAGGTTCGGGCCCTCTTGATGGAGGTAAAACCCTACATCCTGCTTGATTAATATTGGTGATATGGGTAGTACAAGAGTAGATCTACCACGAGATCGAAGAGGCTAAACCCTAGAAGCTAGCCTATGGTATGATTGTTGTTCTGTATGTTGTCCTACGGACTAAAAACCCTCCGGTTTATATAGACACCGGAGAGGGTTAGGGTTACACAAAGTCGGTTACAATGGTAGGAGATCTGCATATCCGTATCGCCAAGCTTGCCTTCCACGCCAAGGAAAGTCCCTTCCGGACACGGGACGAAGTCTTCAATCTTGTATCTTCATAGTCCAGGAGTCCGGCTGAAGGTATAGTCCGGCCATCCGGACACCCCCTAATTCAGGACTCCCTCAATGGGGGGAGGGAGATATTTTGCGGGGGAGTGGGGGTGTGTCGGTGTGTACTGGTGGGAGCGGGGGGAGGTTAAGGGGTGCGGGGTGGGCCGCAGCTGGGCCGGCCTGTGGCCTGCTGGGCCGAAGCCCGGGGGGTTCTGTTTTCCTTTTTTGTTAGTTTTGTTTTTCTATTTTTTGTATTTTCTTTTCTTTATTTAGTTTCTTTATTGTTTTAATTCATTTTAAATATTTAGGTCTTTTATAAAAGCATGGATCCCACACCATAAATTCCTAATCATTTATTTGCACACACCAAACATTTTTGTTTTAAATTTTGAAAACTTTTATTATTTAACTTTATTTTAAATTTGAATTTGAATTGGTTTTGAACTAACTCGAGATTAACTACAATGATAGAGGTGACATGGCATCATTAACGTGGGATTACTGTAGCATGATTATCCGGCGTTACAAAACTCCTCCACTACAAGAAATCTCGTCCCGAGATTTAGGAGGTAGAAGGAAACAGTGCGGGGTATTCATCACGCAGGCGGTCCTCGCGTTCCCAAGTGGCTTCGTCTTCTGAGTGATGCGACCACTGGACCTTGAGGAATTTGATCGCTTTCTGACGTGTGCGACATTCAGCTTGGTCGAGAATGCGGACCGGATGCTCTTTATAGGAGAGGTCCTGTTGCAATTCGAGCACTTCATGATCCACTGCTCGGATTGGGTCCTTGAAGCAACGGCGGAGCTGTGACACGTGGAACACATCGTGAACCTGAGAAAGGTTCGGCGGAAGCTCCAATTGATATGCCACTTTTCCACGCCTTTCAAGAATAGTGAAGGAACCGATATAGCGAGGAGCTAGCTTGCCCTTGATCCCCAAGCGGCGAGCACCCTTCATTGGTGTAACTCGAAGATAAGCCTTTTCGCCAGGTTGATAGACCATGTCTTTGTGATGACGGTCATACTAACTTTTCTGATGTGACTGAGCAGTCTTGAGATTCTCACGAATAATGCGGACTTGTTCTTCGGCCTGTTGGATAATATCCGGACCGAAGAGTGGACGTTCCCTAGTTTCTGACCAGTTCAGAGGGGTTCAACACTTTCGTCCATATAATACTTCGAAGGGGTACATCTTCAGACTAGCTTGATAGCTATTATTATAAGAGAACTCGGCATTCGGAAGAGATTCGTCCCATTTCTTGCCGAAGGAAATTACACAAGCTCGAATCATGTCTTCGAGAACCTAGTTGACACGTTCAACCTGCCCTTGCGACTGAGGATGAAACGCAGTACTGAACGACAGATGAGTTCCCATAGCTTCTTGGAAACTTGCCCAGAATCTTGAAGTAAACAAGTTGCCACGGTCTGAACTGATAACCAGTGGAATTCCATGAAGTGAAACAATTCTGGACATGTAGAGAGTTGCAAGCTGACTAGGAGTGATTGTTTCCTTGACCGCCATAAAATGTGCAACTTTGGAAAGCCAGTCAATGACGACAAGAATAGCATCATTACCTTTCTGCGATTTGGGAAATCCAGTGATGAAGTCCATTTCAACATGGTCCCATTTCCATTCAGGAATAGAGATAGGTTGCAGAGTTCCAGCAGGCCTTTGATGTTCTGCTTTGATACGATGGCAAACGTCACACTCAGCAACATAACGAGCAATGTCCTGCTTCGTATTAGACCACCAGAATCTCCGACGAATATCCTGATACATCTTTGTACTACCAGGATGGATGGACAGAGGCGTATCATGAGCTTCTTTCATAACCTTTTTAGTCTGATCCAGGTTTTTCCTCGAACATGGTACCACTAGGCGGCCTTTGAAGTACAAGGCGCCATCATCGGCGATAGTGAAGAACGAGGGCTTTCCTTCTGCTAGATGGAGTTTAATCTTCTGGACCTCAGAGTCATAACCTTGAATAGTCTTTATACCATCTACGAGATCTGGCATGACAGCCAGGGTATTTAGAGAACCCTTAGTAACAACATGAAGATTCATCTTTTGGAACTCTGGGGGAGGGGGAGCGAGTGCACCAGGGGGAACAATATGAAGGTTCAGCTTTTTGAATTCTTCAACAAGCGAGGGCTGAACCTTGTGAACCTGGAGGTGGTTGCAGTAAGACTTGCGGCTCAAGGCATCAGCCATTACATTAGCCTTGCCTGGGGTATAGGATATACCCATGTCAAAGTCTGCAATAGTCTTCATCCATCTCTACTGACGGAGGTTCAGGTCTGGCTGAGTAAATAGATACTTCAGACTTTGGTGGTCGGTGAAGATCTCGCAACGATTACCGAGAAGGTAATGTCGCCACTGCTTTAGAGCATGAATGACAGCAGCAAGCTCGAGGTCGTGAACCAGGTAGTTTTCTTCATGAGGGCGCAGTTGACGAGAGGCATAAGCAATCACTCTGCACTCTTGCATTAGGACACAGCCTAATCCTTGACGGGAAGCGTCGCAGTAAATGACGAAGTCCTTCTTAGTATCAGGTGGAGCAAGCACTGGGGCAGAAGTCAACTTGTCTTTGAGCGCCTGGAAACTTTCTTGACACTTGTCTCTCCATTGGAACTTGACGCCCTTATGCAATAGATTAGTCAGAGGCCTGGCAATCTTGTAGAAGTTCTCGATGAATCGACGGCAATAGCTGGCGAGACCGAGAAAACTTCGGACTTGCTTGACATTCTTCGGAGGAGTCCAATTGAGAATAGCCTGAACTCGTTCAGGGTTGACGGCAATACCATCCTTGGAGATGACATGCCCAAGATAGGTTACTTAGGGGAGCCAGAATTCACACTTGGAATACTTATCATAGAGTTGATGCTCTCGAAGCTTTTCCAGCACAAGACGAAGATGTTCAACATGTTCTTCTTTGTTCTTGGAAAATACCAGGATATCATCCAGATAAACCATGACAAACTTGTCGAGGTAATCCATGAATATGTAGTTCATCAGGCGAGAGAAGGTGGCTGGAGCATTTGTTAAGCCGGATGACATGACGATGTACTCGTATGATCCATACCGAGTCACGAAGGCGGTCTTTGGGATATCCTCTTCACGAACACGGATTTGGTGGTAACCCAACCTCAAGTCGAGTTTGGAGAACACTGATGAACCAGCCAGTTAATCATAAATATCATTGATCCGAGGAAGAGGATATTTATTCTGAATGGTAGCTTGGTTTATAGGACGGTAGTCTTGGACTAATCGGTTCGTCCCAACTTCTTCTTAACAAAGAGAGAAGGTGCTCCCCAAGGAGAGCAACTAGGGCGAATGAAAGCTTTGCTAAGAGATTTGTCGATTTCCTCCTTAAGCTCAATGAGTTCATGCGGCGGCATCTTGTAGGGTCGTTTGGCTATAGGGGTGGTGCCTGGTTTCAAGTCGATGATGAATTCGACAACTCTAGCAGGGGGAATCCCTGGAAGTTCTTCCGGGAAGACGTCTTGGAATTCATGAACGATGGGAATGTTTTCAATGCCCTCGAGTGGTGCAGCGTTCAACGCATTCAAGGCATAAAGCCATGCCTCGGCGTTCTGAACTAGATGATCTTGGTAAGCAATTATTTCATCAGAAGGGTGTAGCAGATGGACGATCTTAGTGGCGCAAACTATAGAAGCAGTATGCGCTTTCAACCAATCCATTCCCAGAATGAGGTCGATGCTATAGGACTTTAGTACGATGGGAGAGAAAAGGAATTCTAGTCCTTCGATTTCAACGGGAACGTCGTTGCAAATCATGGAGGTCCGACATTGGCCCGCGGGAGTGTGTACTAATAGTGAAGTGTTCATGTCCTCGCTGTTAATGCCATGCATGAATGCAAAATCCTCTGAACATGAATGAATGCGATGCACCTGTATCAAATAAAACGGATGCTGGTACTGAATTTACGAGGAGGGTACCCATCACAGTAGCAGGCTGGTCTTGAGCTTCGCTCAGATCAACGTGGTTGGCATGAACACGACCATAAGACTTGGCATTGTTGCTGCGGGGCTGGTTGCTTCCACGGCCAGTTGCTGGAAGGGCCAGTTGATTCTGGTTCTGGTTGCATTCCCTAGCACGATGCCCTGGTTGTCCACACCTGAAGCACAATCCATTATTGGGAGTGGGAACAGGAGCTTGTGGTGGTGGAGCTGGGAGTCTTGGCCGCCTAGTCGGAGGAGTAGGCAGACGAGGTGCAGCATAGGTCTGCCTTGGGGTAGGTGCATCCGGCTGGTACAAGCTATTGGGAATCCATATCTTGCGCTTCTGCGAGGACGGGCCCGAAGATGAGCCTGTGTCACGGTTGCGCCTGTGAGAGCTCTGGTATTCCTGCAGACCAGTTTCGACATTGATGGCTTTGTTCACCAGAGTGGCGAAATCAGCAAAATCATGCACTAGAAGTGCGAGTTTGATGTCAGCTTGAAGGCCATCCCGGAACTTCTCCTGTCTGCGTGCATCAGTTGCAATGTCCTCTTCAGCATAGCGGGACAAGTCCAGAAACTCCCGCTGATAAGCTTCCACAGTTTTGTTGCCTTGGGTGAGGTTGCGGAACTCACGCTTCTTCTGGTCCATAACTCCCTGAGGAATGAAGCGAGCACGGAAGGCAGCTTGGAAGTCTGGCCAGGTGATGATTGTTCCAGCTGGCAGCGTACGCCTGTGGCTATCCCACCATTGAGCTGCGGGTCCCTTCAGGAAGAAGGAAGCAAAGGTGACATAGCTGGCAGGGGCTACATCAGCAGACTCCATCTCATAGGTGATGTCACGGAGCCAGTCATCAGCATCCAGAGGCTGAGTTGAGCTGCGGTACACTGTTGGGTTCAGGCGCATGAAATCCTGCAGAGTTACTGGGGTTGGCTGCTGGTTCATATTGGGGCGAGGAAACTGAGCCATCATATTCTCCATGAACTGGCGATTCATCTCAAGCTGTTGGATCATACCAGCCATGTACTCAGGCGGTGGTGGGGCGTTGCCACCACGACCACGACCACCTGGTCTAACCATCCTGCTAATATTTAACAGGGGTAGTTCAGCATTGAGGAATTGTAAAAACAAGAATCATTCATGATGAAACATGCACAACGAAAGCAGCACGATAGATACCACATAGTAGTCGGCATATCTTACAAAAGAGATCATGCATAGAGTTCGTTACACAGTGTTCAGTACATAGACTAAGACATCATAGGCGGCACACAGGCTCGCGGTGAATGCATCTAACACTAATAAGCAAGTCTACGTCAGTCCCATGCGGTACTGCGGAGCTAGGTGTAGCCCGACAGCTGGTAGTGACGCGAAGGGAAGACCTCCACGCGAGTAGCCTGGGGTCCGCGGATACTCTGGTGCGGAACCCGATGCGCAGGTGGCAGGAGAGGGCCCAATGCAGGAGAGTAGCCTCCCACATCTGGCCAGCCGACGCCCTGGGGCATCACGGTCCGGGCAGGGTAGATCGCAGAACGCGACAGATTACCAGAGCGGACAGAGGGGTGCAACAGCGTCAGAGCACGATACAGGTGCTGACGGGTGGTGTACAACTCGTGGCGAAGAGCTCGGTTAGCTCTATCCAGCCCATCAGCATGCAGAACCAGGTTCTGATGGTAGAATGGCTCTCGGGTGACAGTGGAGTAGGCAGCAGTGTAGTAACCCTCCGCACCAACATCGGATGCATTAGCAATGTGCCTGAAGGGGGAGGTATCCAACTCCTGATACTCTCCACGAAGACGTGTCAGAGCAGCATAAGCAGCATCGTGGACCGCCATATCGATAGTCACTCCAACACCATGAGCAGTGTGCAGCACGGTAGTGGAGTCATACTCCCGAGAGTAGAGGTGGACGATGGCACGGTACTGCTCCTGGTTGAAGTCCTGATACTCCTCATAGACGGTGTACTCAGGGTGCCAGCGATAACCCAGATAGGTCATCATCTCAGCTAGCACGGCAGGTGATCCCGAGGTACCAATGGCCGTCGTGTGGCGCACGACCTGCCTCGTGGGTTCCATCTGAAAACAAAGATGTTTTCACAGGAGTCAAATGACAATGTGGATAATGTTCAAATACTACTCTAAAGAATAACTAGGGCTTATCCAACTTTGGGGTGAATGTCGTAACGGGATCCTAGTGTCAGAGTTAGTAAATTCGTTTAACCCGAGTAGGAGAGAGTTCAGAGTCCCAGAGTAAAGGTCGAGGAGTAAAAGATCCTAGCACCACCCGATGGCGACGTGGGCCCGTAAGGCACACAGCCAAGTTAGTAAAAGTTTTTGCAATGTCTAGACTCGACTTCGGCCAAGGAGTGTGGAAGGGGGGTTCCTACAGGCAGTCGGCTCTGATACCAACTTGTGACGCCCCCGATTCAACCGTACACTAATCATGCACGCAAATGTGTACGATCAAGATCAAGGACTCACGGGAAGATATCACAACGCAACTCTACAATTAAAAAAAAGGCATACAAGCATCATATTACAAGCCAGGGGCCTCCAGGGCTCGAATACAAGAGATCGATCATAGACGAGTCAGCGGAAGCAACAATATCTGAGTACAGACATAAGTTAAACAAGCTTGCCTTAAGAAAGCAAGCACAAACTGGGATACAGATCGAAAGAGGCGCAGGCCTCCTGCCTGGGATCCTCCTAACTACTCCTGGTCGTCGTCAGCGGGCACCACGTAGTAGTAGGCACCTCCGGTGTAGTAGGAGTCGTCGTCGACGGTGGCGTCTGGCTCCTGGACTCCAGCATCTGGTTGCGACAACCAGAATGAAAGGAAAGGGGGAAAAGGGGGAGAAAGCAACCGTGAGTACTCATCCAAAGTACTCGCAAGCAAGGAGCTACACTACATATGCATGGGTATCAAATGGAGTAAGGGTATCATATGTGG
This sequence comes from Triticum urartu, assembly GCF_003073215.2. NCBI lineage: Eukaryota > Viridiplantae > Streptophyta > Magnoliopsida > Poales > Poaceae > Triticum > Triticum urartu. Next base: position 10,196,787 of record NC_053025.1, read on the forward strand.
ACTGAACTGCAGGATGCCGGAATAAGAGGGGGATAGCTAGTCCTATCGAAGACTACGCTTCTGGCCACCTCCATCTTGCAGCATGCAGAAGAGAGCAAAAGGTAAGTTCACCCAGTAACATCGCATAGCATAATCCTAACCGATGATCCTCCCCTCGTCGCCCTGTGAGAGAGCGACCACCGGTTGTATCTGGCACTTGGAAGGGTGTGTTTTATTAAGTATCCGGTTCTAGTTGTCATAAGGTCAAGGTACAACTCCAAGTCGTCCTGTTACCGAAGATCACGGCTATTCGAATAGATTAACTTCCCTGCAGGGGTGCACCA
>NC_053025.1:10198109-10440477 GCF_003073215.2 Triticum urartu
GTTCCGAGCGAGGAGCCGAATTGGGTTTCTTTTTTCTGGGATAGTGATGTAGTCGGTGTCGGGCAGGGCCTGTCAGGCGGACACGTCCGGGCATGCCAGGACCGACCCAATATCCGCCTTACGTTTGGGCTGGATATGAGAGGGTGTCGAACAGTCAGGTCGTTTGGGGCCGATTCAAGGCGCCAGCTGGATCGATTTTTTATGACCGGCTATTGACCGTCTGCCTGTCCGGGCGTTTGAGACAGGTTTAGAATGCCCGGATGTGGATACTCTAATAACTGTGCTATGTCATGGTAAAATCGCAGGAGGCGCCACAGAAGATCCGATCAAGCAACTCATTGCCTATCTCGTTCAGATTCCATTCCGTCACACACCAACATCATCAGCAGACAAGGCCGTGTAGACCCAGCTAAATGCGTACGAAATTAGCTTGCCTCATCGATTACCTCATGCGGTCATGGGTCAATGAATTCTCGTTCAGATTCAGTTTCGTCGCACCATCAGCGCACACGCACGGCCGCGAAGACCCGCCGACCCGCCGACCTCAGCGGTCTTTCAAATTCCACAGAATTGTGGAAAATCATAGAAACCTGTCAAGCCTCGTGCTTTGACGATGGATCCGTGGAATCTGTCAAAGCTCATGCTTTGAATTGACATACCACTTCTCCTTTTTGTGCCGGCAAGATTCACGGTCATTCAAAAAGGAAACAACCAAACACCGATTTTCTCGTTGACCGGCTTCGCAAATTCAGGCATGCGCATCCGGACGGCCCTCATATCTCATGTCCGACATTCACATATTTTAAATTCGGACTCTCAAATCCATACATGTTCATCATACACGTCAATGTCACGCGTAATAACGAATGTTGGTACCAAAAATACATAGTTATTACACAAATCTATTGCCAATGACCTCAATGTGCTTTCATTGTCCATGCATGCAGTCAATTGATCTAAGCATTTTCAGAAATCCTCTAGCCTCTTCAATAGCCAATAATTATTTTTACCTGCGCATTTGGTTCTCTCCGATACTCTGCTCCAAACACCTTCATCACGGCGCGGGCAAACTTAATAGTAGTCTTCAGGCATGTGCTTTGCCCCATCCGGACCGGCTCACCAACGGCATTTGCGGCAGTACCAAGTGCAAGCATCCTCAGAGCAGCCATGTGTTTCTGCTTAGCACAGAAAGAAAATTGGCCTCAACAATCCCTTTTCATCTTGAAATAGTCATCGTGTTCCTTCATTCCTTCCACAATGCGCAAAAACAATGGCTTCTGCATGCGAAAACTACGATGAAACTATAGATCATCTGAGAAAGTTGGGATCATAGCAAAGTAGTCCTTGTGCACTAGCCGTGCTCTGGACACCCTATCGCAATTGATCACTCTTCTCCCTTTGATTGAGTCCTGGAAGTTGAGAATATGCTCCACCTGCCGGTTCATTTCCTCTTGCATGCTTATAAGCATAATCATGTCCACTTTTGTCATGGTGAAATCACGGCAGATGCCATGAGATGGCTAACAGTGGGGGGCTGCGTGAGGACGTCGGTGGGTTCCGGAGGCGAGGTTGGCACGCGCGAGTGTGTGATAGAAGACGTACCCAGGTGGCCCTTCGAAGGAGGTAACACCCCTAGTCCTGAGGGCTCCTGGGGGGGTCTTATGGGCCGACCCCCCAGGGATACAATGGTAAAGTTATAGGGGCGCGGGGCCCTGGTGTCATCGTCTGGAACCGATGGTGGGGTCCGCTAGGTCGCAGGGCCTGCCGGGTGTGGGTCCCGCTGGCTACACGGCGCTGCTGCCTGTCTCGTCCCGCGCCACGGAATGGTTGGTGTCGTGGGGCTACAGTGGCGGGCCATGCCGACGTAGGTCGCCCGGGTCAGCGGGTACGGCCACACTGTAGCCACGGTCTCCCGTCATGGGATGGTTGTCTTGTTGTATGGCTGGACGAGACGACCACTGACCCTCTACCAGCCGGCCCGCACCAGGAAGCCGGATGGAGGGCCAACCGGACTTAGGGGCGCCAGCCGGCATGATGTTTTGAAAAGATGCCTTGGATTTGTACCGGGCTCCGGTGCCTACCCGGGGGTCATCCCGCCGATAGAGCGCAACACTAGTCTTTCCTCACTAGTAGAAAACAGGGCTTTGGTTCGGGCCTGGCCAGCCCATTAGTCCTGGTTCAGTCACGAATCGGGACCCATGGGGGGCATACGTCCCGGTTCGTGAGCCCAGGGGGCCGGCCGGGGCCTCGTGGGCATTGGTCCCGGTTCGTGTGGACCCATTTGTCCCGGTTCTAGGCACGAACCGGGACGGAAGGGGGTCCTTTAGTCCCGGTTCCAGCCACGAACCGGGACTAATGGTTTGCCTATATATACCCCTCGCCCGCGAGCAGAGCACTCCAAAATGCTCTGTTTTTTCTGGCCGACGGGGGGAGAGCTTTGTGGTGCTCTAGCTCACCTCCTATGCACATGAGGTGTTCGATGAAATGCCTAAGCCACACTAGTTAAGCTTTCTCCTCTCAAAGCTCGACCTCCAAACTCCATTTTCCCCGAGATTTGTCTAGGTTTAGCGGTCTGTCACGTCCCGTCCCCGTCTTCACCGTCGTCGATCGCCCGCGCCGATCTCGTCGCGGGCACCACCGTGGTGAGCCTCTTGTTCTTATCTTCTTCTGAAAGAAAGAAATTCTTACTTTAAATAGATACTTGTCTAATTTTCTTACTTTTATTATTGCTTGTTATTATATAGTGCGATGGTTTTGGTATCCGCCCCCGTCAGCCCTCGTCCTGGCTATGATTCAGATGTGGTATATATTATCTTTTATAACTATTTGGTTCATTTATTGTTTATGACAATTATTTCCATCAAGTTGACATAGATTTTATTTATCTAGGAGGTAGTTGAACCGGAAATTCCAACCGAACCTATTGTCGAGAGGTTAAATTTAGTTGAAGAACAAAACAATTACTTGAAGGAAAAAAACAAGGAGGAGAAGATGATATTGGAGTTGCATGTTGCGGATGTCGTTGATGATGAGAAGATCAAGATGGATGCAATGCGGTTGAAGATTAGAAAGATTAGAAAATATGTCATTCATACCGAGGCTTGGTATCATTATGCCGTGGGATCAATTGTTACCTTGGTTGTGATTATGATCGCATTTGTTGTTGCATTGAAAGGTTTTACATAGTTTCAATGTATGGTTTAACTAGATGCTCTGGAGAGCTATATGTTGTTCAATTTGAACTATGTATGTACTTTGGTTTTAATGTGATGATGAATTTCTATTAATTTGGTCACTTATCTATCCATGTGAATCTGTAATGGTTTTTGACACACATAATTATATGTAATGCACGCAGATGAACCGGAGTGGATGTACGGTGACAGACACACCTCCGAGTACATTAAGGGCCTGCATAATTTTCTCGAAGTGGCTGAGGCAAACAAGCAGAATGGTTTTATGTGTTGTCCATGCCCTAACCCTCTCAACTTTTTAGCACATGCTATGTGGGTGAAATGATGATACCATGCCAACTTTCAACCTTTTCAGAGTTCATTTGAAATGCTTTTGAATTTCAGGGTCTTATAGCTCAAAAAAAATTAATAAATAGATGAAAAATAACAAATGAAGTCAGAAAGGGTTAAAAATTGATGATGTGGCTTTAAATGGTGCATTTTGAACACAGAAAAAGTCTGGAGTTTAAATAAATTCAAAAAATGAAATCCCTTTGTAACAGATGAGTTTCCGTATGAAACCCTGATACTTCGAAATAGATTGTCCGTTTTGTACACGAAGTGCATCTACTTTGTCGTAACCCTCTCAACTTTTTTGCACATGCTATGTGGATGAAATGATGATACCATGCCAACTTTCAACCTTTTCAGAGTTCATTTGAAATGCTTTTGAATTACAGGGTCTTATAGCTCAAAAAAACAGTAAATGCATGAAAAATAACAAATGAAGTCAGAAAGGGTTGAAAATTGATGATGTGGCTTTGAATGGTGCATTTTGAACACACAAAAAGTCTAGAGTTCAAATAAGTTCTAGTATTATTGAAACTAAAATTATATAAAATGTATGTAACTAAAATTATCAAAGTATTTTCTATTCAAAACATTAAAAGGAAAAAATGAATTTTCATAAAATAAATAAAAAAGCAAAAATAAAATAAAATAAATAAGTAGAAACAAAATAAACTTTAAGAAATAAGTAGAAACAAAACAAAATAAAATAAAATAAATAAGTAGAAACAAAATAAAATAAAATAAAACTATAATAAAATAAATAAGTAGAAACAAAATAAAATAAAATAAACTTTTATAAAATAAATAAGTAGAAACAAAATAAAATAAAATAAAATTTAATAAAATAAATAAAAATAGCAACAGTAAGTATTTTGTTGTAAGTAGAAACAAAATAAAAAATAAATCAACAAAGAAAACAAAAAAATGGAAAAAAATAAAGAAAATGCCACCTACTGGGCCACCACGGCCTGAATATGACTAGAAACCCCATTGGGCCAGGATTCAGGCCCGCAGCAGGCCCACAGGCAGAACAGAGACAAGTTTAGGCCAGAAGGCCTGCAATAGTGAGGAGTTCGAATGGGATGGCACATCAGCGCTTATAAACAGGTGTCGGAGCTCCTCAACTAGCGAGGTGGGACTAAACTTCCCACCACACCGCGCCAGTACTAGGCCATTGGTCCCGGTTGGTAGCACCAACCGGGACTAAAGGGGTGCATTAGTCCCATTTGGTAGCACCAACCGGGACCAAAAGTCTCTACTTCCCGCCCTTTCGGCTGCTGAAAAGAGACCTTTGGTCCCGGTTGGTGGCACCAACCGGGACCAAAGGGGGGGTATTCGTCCCGGTTCCTGCCTCTAACCGGGACCAATGCTGAGTGTATATAGGCAGCACTTGTCAAATTTTTCATTCAGTTCTTCGATCTGCCTCTCCGCGCCCTGCCTCTCTGTCGCCGAACACCTCGACGCCGCCAGGCTGCCGGACCTCGACACTGACGCCGTCGCCGCATCCTGCCTGCCCCGACGCCGTCGTGCCCCTGCCTGCCCCGACGCCGCCGCGCCCCTGCCCTGCCCCGACACAAACGCCGTGCACCCCTGCCCTGCCCCGATGCCAACGCCGTGCATCCCTGCCCTGCCCCGATGCCGACGTCGTGCATCCCTGCCCTGCCCCGACGCCGACGTCGTGCGCCCCTGCCCTGCCCCGACGCTGACGCCGTGCGCCCCTGCATCGTCCCGACGCCATCGTGCCCCTGCCCTGCCCGATAACGCCGCCGTGCGCCCCTGCCTCGACCTCGCCGCCAACGCCGCTGCGCCCCTGCCCTGCCCCGACGTTGCGCCACGCCCCTGCCCTACCGTCAACGCCGCCGCACCACTACCCGCCGGACAGGCCGGTACTCCCTCCTCCCTCCCACCCCTCTCCTCTGTCCTTCCTCCATGTATGTGATGATGCTGAAGTTGGTTCAGTGCAAAATTTCAAAGAATTGCATGTTTTCAGCCATGTCCACAAAGTGTTTGATCAAATGCTAGGGGTAGCTATGGAACTTTGTTTTATGTGAAACTTGGCAAGATGATGTCTCCCTAGATGTTAGTGAAGATGGTCAAGTTGGTTTGATAAAAGGAAAAACTTGTTAGTGCAAGTTTTATTACAATTTAATGCTGGACAGAAACTACATGATTTTTTTTGGTGGACTTGCTAGATGAAATTGGAGCTGCCCTTCTGGACTTAAAGCTTTAGTTCGAAGGACTACAAGATGTAAAAATTTCAGAATTTTTTTAGCAAGGAAAAATAGGGTTGTAGTTCAATGCCAAGATTGGACCAAAATTGAAAAATGGAAGTTGTGCTCAAAATTCTCAAATGACCAAAGTGGGTTTTTGCATAAAAATGATCTATAAGCATCAGAGGACTTCTCCAAATTTTTGTGGCATTTGAAAAGAATTATTTGAAATAGTTCTAGCGCAAAAGGGTTATTCTAGAGTTTGAAAATACTAATAAAAGATTTTTTGAGGCCAAATCATTATAAAAATAATTACTACTGATGTTTTTTTCATAACATATTTTTGTCCATGTATGTATGTATGTATGGACGGGTTGATATGGATGTATATACAAAATGTTCATATATGATGTTTTTTTTGTTCATAGCAATTTTTTTTCCGTGTATGTATAATTTATGTATGTATGTTCATATATGCAAAAGTTACATTTAAGAAAAAAATAAGAAAATGTATGTATGTTCATATGCAAAGAATATGCAAAAGTTAGAATTTTTATGTTGATAGAATTTTTATGATTTTTTTGTTCATAGAATTTTCTTTGTCAATTTATGTATATGTTCATATTGTGTATGTATAGGAACATTGTGTATGATCAAAGGAATTTATGTATATGTTTGTATTGTGTATGTATAGGAAATTTGTGTATGATCAAAGTCATTTATGTATATGTTCATATTTAGAAGAAAAAGAAGGAGAGGAAAAAAGAAAATAAGAAGAGGAAGAAGGAGAAGAAGAGGAGAGGAAGAATAGGAGAAATAAATAAGAAGAGAAAAAAGAAGAAAAAGAAAGAGGAGAAGAAGAAAGGAATAGAGGAGAAGATCTTTGGACTGCGCGGAAGGCAAATTTCACCCTACCGCCAGAGGAGAATCCGGAGAAGCCAGTTAAAGAGCAATTGATCAAATCTCGTGCTCTTAAGAAGATGGCAGATCTATTCAGGAGGTGGAAGAATAAGCTGAAAACATCGTTTGTCGACCAAGAAAAGACACCAGAATTCATTGGCCGGTATGAGAATATCAGATATCACTGGCCCGCATTTGTGGCCCATAAGACATCGGACAAGAGTAAGAAGATGTCAGCGACAAACAAGAAAAATGCTGCGAAGAAGCAGCTTCACCATCGCACAGGGTTAGGTGGCTACCTCAAAGCCCGGCTGTTGGGCCAAGGCTGAGAATGACTTGCTTCATAAAGGGGTCGAACCAGAGACATTGAACTGGCCAGACCGTTGCCGGACTTGGTTCTTCAGGGTTGGCAGAACCTTGGACCCTGTATCGGGGAAGTGCGTTTGGACGAATGACCAACTTGAAATACCCATCAAGAACCTTCAGCAGTATATTGATGCAGCGCAGCAAGGGACGTTCCTTCCAGACAGATAGAACGACGAGCTCACAATGGCCCTCAGGAATCCTGAGCACCCTGGACGGACACGAGGCACACCAGGCTCCGTTCCGTGGAAGGCTGGGTTTCCTAACGCAGGCGGTTACAAATGCCAGGAGAGGAGGAAGAAAGCGGAGCAGACCCAACTCCAGGCGCTGCACGCAAGGGTACAAGGGCTAGAGGAACGAGAAGCAGTTCGCAGCAAGCGACCTGCGGAAGCTACCCCCGAAGATACCCCGCCATCTCAGCGGAGAAGCAGTGTGGCTTCCACCGAGCTGCTTCAGCTGGAGCCTGTCTTCACGGCTCCTGTTAGCTACCCCGTGGATGCTATCACGGAGTCTCAACATTGCCACCTTATGACGCAATGGAACAACTTTAAAGTCAAGGCGGCTGTCGGCTCTGTTCGACCTCCTGAACCCAACGCAATTTTTCATTGTCGTCCAATTCCAGAAGGATATGCTAGGGTGACGGTGGACGAAATAACGGAGGGATTTGAGGACCTCGAGCTTGACCACCCTACCGGTGAAGGGGAGACTCGGCTGGGTTCTGCTCTGAAGACTACATGCCTATGGCGGAAGGAGCTCATCAACCTTCCAAACTGGACGCCTCCGCCTCCTCCTCCTCCGGCGAGTCAGGGCACTCCGCCTCCTCCTCCGCCTCCTCCTCGGCGAGTGATCAGGGCACTCAACCTCCTTCTTCGGCGCGTGGCGGCACTCTACCTCCATCTCCGCCTGCGCCGGCGCGCCCGAGCAGCCAGCCTCCTCCTTCTCCGCCTCGTCAGCAAGGGCGGAAGGGACTCACCGCTGCTCCGGCTGCTCTGACGCGTCGTAGTCCTTCTCCTCCGCCTCGTAAGCAAGGAAAGCAGACAGCCGCAGTCGCTCTGTCTGCTCCGGCGTCTAGCAGTACAGCCAGAGGCGGGAGGTGTTGGAAATATGCCCTAGAGGTAATAATAAAATGGTTATTATTATATTTCTTTGTTCATGATAATTGTCGATTGTTCATGCTATAATTGTGTTATCCGGAAATCGTAATACATGTGTGAATACATAGACCACAACACGTCCCTAGTGAGCCTCTAGTTGACTAGCTCGTTGATCAAAAGATAGTCATAGTTTCCTAACTATGGACATTGGATGTCATTGATAACGGGATCACATCATTAGGAGAATGATGTGATGGACAAGACCCAATCCTAAGCATAGCTCAAAGATCGTGTAGTTCGTTTGTTGTAGCTTTTCCGAATGTCAAGTATCATTTCCTTAGACCATGAGATTGTGCAACTCCCGGATACCGTAGGAGTGCTTTGGGTGTGCCAAACGTCACAATGTAACTGGGTGACTATAAAGGTACACTACAGGTATCTCCGAAAGTGTCTGTTGGGTTGGCACGAATCGAGACTGGGATTTGTCACTCCGTATGACGGAGAGGTATCTCTGGGCCCACTCAGTAATGCATCATCATAATGAGCTCAATGTGACCAAGTGGTTGATCACGGGATCATGCATTACGGCACGAGTAAAGTGACTTGCCAGTAACGAGATTGAACAAGGTATTGGGATACCGACGATTGAGTCTCGAGCAAGTAACGTACCGATTGACAAAGGGAATTGTATACGGATTGATTGAATCCTCGACATTGTGGTTCATCCGATGAGATCATCGTGGAGCATGTGGGAGCCAACATGGGTATCCAGATCCCGTTATTGGTTATTGACCGGAGAGGCGTCTCGGTCATGTCTGCATGTCTCCCGAACCCGTAGGGTCTACACACTTAAGGTTCGGTGACGCTAGGGTTGTAGAGATATAAGTATGCAATAACCCGAAAGTTGTTCGGAGTCCCGGATGAGATCCTGGACGTCACGAGGAGTTCCGGAATGGTCCGGAGGTAAAGATTTATATATAGGAAGTCAAGTTTCGGCCATCGGGAAGGTTTCGGGGTTCGCTGGTATTGTACCGGGACCACCGGAAGGGTCCCGGGGGTCCACCGGGTGGGGCCACCCATCCCGAAGGGCCCCATGGGCTGAATTGGGAGGGGAACCAGCCCCTAGTGGGCTGGTGCGCCGCCCTTGGGCCTCCCCTATGCCTAGGGTTGGGAAACCCTAGGGGTGGGGGCGCCCCCCACTTGGCTTGGGGGGAAGCCACCCCTTGGCCGCCGCCCCCCTTGGAGATCCATCTCCTAGGGCCGGCGCCCCCCCCAAGGCCCCTATATAAGGAGGGGGGAAGGGAGGGCAGCCGCACCCTTGCTCCGGGATCCTGCTGCATCCACCACCACGCCGTCGTGCTGCTGGATCTTCATCAACCTCTCCTTCCCCCTTGCTGGATCAAGAAGGAGGAGACGTCTTCCCAACCATACGTGTGTTGAACGTGGAGGTGCCGTCCGTTCGGCACTAGGTCATCGGTGATTTGGATCACGTCGAGTACGACTCCATCAACCCCGTTCTCTTGAACGCTTCCGCGCGCGATCTACAAGGGTATATAGATGCATTCCTCTCTCCCGCGTTGCTAGATGACTCCATAGATTGATCTTGGTGATGTGTAGAAAATTTTAAAATTCTGCTACATTCTCCAACAGTGGCATCATGAGCTAGGTCTATTCGTAGTTTCTATGCACGAGTAGAACACAAAGTAGTTGTGGGCGTCGATATTGTCAATTATCTTGTCGTTACTAGTATTATCTTGATTCGGCGGTATTGATGGATGAAGCGGCCCGGACCAACCTTACACGTACGCTTACGTGAGACCGGTTCCACCGACTAACATGCACTAGTTGCATAAGGTGGCTAGCGGGTGTCTGTCTCTCCCACTTTAGTCGGATCGGATTCGATGAACAGGGTCCTTATGAAGGGTAAATAGAAATTGGCATATCACGTTGTGGTTTTGGCGTAGGTAAGAAACGTTCTTGCTAGAAACCTATAGCAGCCACGTAAAAACTTGCAACAACAATTAGAGGACGTCTAACTTGTTTTTGCAGCATGTGTCGTGTGATGTGATATGGCCAAAAGGATGTGATGAATGATATATGTGATGTATGAGATTGATCATGTTCTTGTAATAGGAATCACGACTTGCATGTCGATGAGTATGACAAACGGCAAGAGCCATAGGAGTTGTCTTTATTTATTTATGACCTGCGTGTCAACATAAACGTCATGTAATTACTTTACTTTATTGCTAAAGCGTTAGCCATAGTAGTAGAAGTAATAGATGACGAGACAACTTCAAGAAGACACGATGATGGAGATCATGATGATGGAGATCATGGTGTCATGCCGGTGACAACGATGATCATGGAGCCCCGAAGATGGAGATCAAAAGGAGCAAATGATATTGGCCATATCATGTCACTATTTGATTGCATGTGATGTTTATCATGTTTTACATCTTATTTGCTTAGAACGACGGTAGCTTAAATAAGATGATCCCTCGTGATAATTTCAAGAAAGTGTTCCCCCTAACTGTGCACCGTTGCGATGGTTCGTTGTTTCGAAGCACCACGTGATGATCGGGTGTGATAGATTCTAAAGTTCGAATACAACGGGTGTAAGCCAGATTTACACACGCAATACACTTAGGTTGACTTGATGAGCCTAGCATGTACAGACATGGCCTCGGAACACAGAAGGCTGAAAGGTCAAGCATGAGTCGTATAGAAGATACGATCAACATGAAGATGTTCACCGATGTTGACTAGTCTGTCTCACGTGATGATCGGACACGGCCTAGTTGACTCGGATCATGTTTCACTTAGATGACTAGAGGGATGTCTATCTGAGTGGGATTTCATTGAGTAATTTGATTAGATGAACTTAATTATCATGAACTTAGTCAAAAATCTTTACAATATGTCTTGTAGATCAAATGGCCCACGTTGTCCTCAACTTCAATGCGTTCCTAGAGAAAACCAAGATGAAAGATGATGGCAGCAACTATACGGACTGGGTCCGAAACCTGAGGATCATCCTCATAGCTGCCAAGAAAGATTATGTCCTGGAAGCACCACTAGGTAACACACCTGTCCCAGAGAACCAAGAAGTTATGAACGCTTGGCAGTCACGTGCTGAAGATTACTCCCTCGTTCAGTGCGGCATGCTTTACAGGTTAGAACCGGGGCTCCAAAAGCGTTTTGAGAGACACGGAGCATATGAGATGTTCGAAGAGCTGAAAATGGTTCTCCAAGCTCATTCCCGGGTCGAGAGATATGAAGTCTCCGACAAGTTCTTCAGCTGTAAGATGGAGGAAAATAGTTCTGTCAGTGAGCACATACTCAAAATGTCTGGATTGCATAACCGCTTGACTCAGCTGGGAGTTAATCTCCCGGATGACGCGGTCATTGATAGAATCCTTCAGTCGCTTCCACCGAGCTACAAGAGCTTTGTGATGAACTTCAATATGCAGGGGATGGAAAAAGACCATTCCTGAGGTATATTCAATGCTGAAATCAGCAGAGGTGGAAATCAAAAAGGAACATCAAGTGTTGATGGTGAATAAAACCACTAAGTTCAAGAAAGGCAAGGGTAAGAAGAACTTCAAGAAGGACGGCAAGGGAGTTGCCACGCCCGGTAAGCAAGCTGTCGGGAAGAAGCCAAAGAGTGGACCCAAGCTTGAGACTGAGTGTTTTTATTGCAAGGGATGTGGTCACTGGAAGCGGAACTGCCCCAAATACTTAGCGGACAAGAAGGCCGGCAACACTAAAGGCATATGTGATATACATGTAATTGATGTGTACCTTACCAGTACTCGTAGTAGCTCCTGGGTATTTGATACCGGTGCGGTTGCTCACATTTGTAACTCAAAGCAGGAGCTGCGGAATAAACGGAGACTGGCGAAGGACGAGGTGACGATGCGCATCGGGAATGGTTCCAAGGTCGATGTGATCACCGTCGTCACGCTACCTCTACATTTACCTACGGGATTAGTTTTAAACCTCAATAATTGTTATTTAGTGCCAGCTTTGAGCATGAACATTGTATCAGGATCTCGTTTAATTCGAGATGGCTACTCATTTAAATCCGAGAATAATGATTGTTCTATTTATATGAGAGATATGTTTTATGGTCATGCTCCATTGGTGAATGGTTTATTCTTAATGAATCTCGAGCGTAATGTTACACATATTCATAGTGTGAATACCAAAAGATGTAAGGTTGATAATGATAGTCCCACATACATGTGGCACTGCCGCCTTGGTCACATAGGTGTCAAACGCATGAAGAATCTCCATGCAGATGGACTTTTAGAGTCTCTTGATTACGAATCATTTGACACGTGCGAACCATGCCTCATGGGTAAAATGACCAAGACTCTGTTCTCAGGAACAATGGAGCGAACAACCAACTTATTGGAAATCATACATACTGATGTGTGCGGTCCAATGAGTGTTGAGGCTCACGATGGCTATCGTTATGTTTTCACCCTCACTAATGACTTGAGTAGATATGGGTATGTCTACTTAATGAAACACAAGTCTGAGACCTTTGAAAAGTTCAAGGAATTTCAGAGTGAGGTTGAGAATCAACGTGACAGGAAAATCAAGTTCTTGCGATCAGATCGTGGGGGAGAATACTTGAGTCACGAATTTGGCACACACTTAAAAAAATGTGGAATAGTTTCACAACTCACGCCGCCTGGAACACCTCAGCGTAATGGTGTGTCTGAACGTCGTAATCGCACTCTATTGGATATGGTGCGATCTATGATGTCTCTTACCGATCTACCGCTATCATTTTGGGGCTATGCTTTAGAGACTGCCGCATTCACTTTAAATAGGGCTCCGTCGAAATCCGTTGAGACGACACCGTATGAATTATGGTTTGGGAAGAAACCTAAGCTGTCGTTTCTAAAAGTTTGGGGATGCGATGCTTATGTCAAGAAACTTCAACCTGAAAAGCTCGAACCCAAATCGGAAAATTGCGTCTTCATAGGATACCCTAAAGAAACTATTGGGTATACCTTCTACCTCAGATCCGAAGGCAAGATCTTTGTTGCCAAGAATGGGTCCTTTCTAGAGAAAGAGTTTCTCTCGAAAGAAATAAGTGGGAGGAAAGTAGAACTTGATGAAGTATTACCTCTTGAACCGGTAAGTGGCGCAGCTCAAGAAAATGTTCCTGAGGTGCCTGCACCGACTAGAGAGGAAGTTGATGATGATGATCATAAAACTTCAGATCAAGTTGCTACTGAACTTCGTAGGTCCACGAGGACACGTTCCGCACCAGAGTGGTACGGCAACCCTGTCTTGGAAATCATGTTGTTAAACAACGGTGAACCTTCGAACTATGAAGAAGAGATGGCGGGCCCGGATTCCGACAAATGGCTGGAAGCCATGAAATCCGAGATAGGATCCATGTATGAAAACGAAGTATGGACTTTGACTGACTTGCCCGATGATCGGCGAGCCATAGAAATAAATGGACCTTTAAGAAGAAGACAGACACGGATGGTAATGTGACCATCTATAAAGCTCGGCTTGTCGCTAAGGGTTATCGACAAGTTCAAGGGGTTGACTACGATGAGACTTCCTCACCCGTAGCGAAGCTGAAGTCCGTCCGAATCATGTTAGCAATTGCCGCATTCTATGATTATGAGATATGGCAAATGGACGTCAAAACGGCATTCCTTAATGGTTTCCTTAAGGAAGAATTGTATATGATGCAGCCGGAAGGTTTTGTCGATCCTAAGAATGCTGACAAGGTGTGCAAGCTCCAACGCTCGATTTATGGGCTGGTGCAAGCATCTCGGAGTTGGAACATTCGTTTTGATGAGATGATCAAAGCGTTTAGGTTTACGCAGACTTATGGAGAAGCCTGCATTTACAAGAAAGTGAGTGGGAGCTCTGTAGCATTTCTCATATTGTATGTGGATGACATACTGTTGATGGGAAATGATATAGAATTCTTGGAAAGCATAAAGGCCTACTTGAACAAGTGTTTTTCATTGAAGGACCTTGGAGAAGCTGCTTATATATTAGGCATCAAGATCTATAGAGATAGATCGAGACGCCTCATTGGTCTTTCACAGAGTACGTACCTTGACAAGATATTGAAGAAGTTCAAAATGGATCAGTCAAAGAAGGGGTTCTTGCCTGTATTGCAAGGTACGAGATTGAGCACGGCTCAATGCCCGACCACGGCAAAAGATAGAGAAAAGATGAGTGTCGTCCCCTATGCCTCGGCCATAGGGTCTATCATGTATGCTATGCTGTGTACCAGACCTGATGTAAACCTTGCCGTGAGTTTGGTAGGAAGGTACCAAAGTAATCCTGGCATGGAACACTGGACAGCGGTCAAGAATATCATGAAGTACCTGAAAAGGACTAAGGATATGTTTCTCGTTTATGGAGGTGACGAAGAGCTCGTCCTAAAGGGTTACGTCGATGCTAGCTTCGACACAGATCTGGATGACTCTAAGTCACAAACCGGATACGTGTATATTTTGAATGGTGGGGCAGTAAGCTGGTGCAGTTGCAAGCAGAGCATTGTGGCGGGATCTACATGTGAAGCGGAGTACATGGCAGCCTCGGAGGCAGCACAAGAAGCTGTCTGGGTGAAGGAGTTCATTACCGACCTAGGAGTCATACCCAATGCGTCGGGCCCGATGACTCTCTTCTGTGATAACACTGGAGCTATTGCCCTTGCCAAGGAGCCCAGGTTTCACAGGAAGACCAGGCATATCAAGCGTCGCTTCAACTCCATTCGTGAAAGTGTTCAAAATGGAGACATAGAGATTTGTAAAGTACATACGGACCTGAATGTGGAAGATCCGTTGACTAAACCTCTCCCTAGAGCAAAACATGATCAACACCAGAACTGCATGGGTGTTTGATTCATCACAATGTAACTAGAATATTGACTCTAGTGCAAGTGGGAGACTGTTGGAAATATGCCCTAGAGGCAATAATAAAATGGTTATTATTATATTTCTTTGTTCATGATAATTGTCTATTGCTCATGCTATAATTGTGTTATCTGGAAATCGTAATACATGTGTGAATACATAGACCACAACACGTCCCTAGTGAGCCTCTAGTTGACTAGCTCGTTGATCAAAAGATAGTCATGGTTTCCTGACTATGGACATTGGATGTCATTGATAACGGGATCACATCATTAGGAGAATGATGTGATGGACAAGACCCAATCCTAAGCATAGCTCAAAGATCGTGTAGTTCGTTTGCTGTAGCTTTTCCGAATGTCAAGTATCATTTCCTTAGAGCATGAGATTGTGCAACTCCCGGATACCGTAGGAGTGCTTTGGGTGTGCCAAACGTCACAATGTAACTGGGTGACTATAAAGGTACACTACAGGTATCTCCGAAAGTGTCTGTTGGGTTGGCACGAATCGAGACTGGGATTTGTCACTCCGTATGACGGAGAGGTATCTCTGGGCCCACTCGGTAATGCATCATCATAATGAGCTCAATGTGACCAAGTGGTTGATCACGGGATCATGCATTACGGCACAAGTAAAGTGACTTGCCGGTAACGAGATTGAACAAGGTATTGGGATACCGACGACCGAGTCTCGGGCAAGTAACGTACCGATTGACAAAGGGAATTGTATACGGATTGATTGAATCCTCGACATCATGGTTCATCCGATGAGATCATCGTGGAGCATCTGGGAGCCAACATGGGTATCCAGATCCCGCTGTTGGTTATTGACCGGAGAGGCGTCTCGGTCATGTCTGCATGTCTCCCGAACCCGTAGGGTCTACACACTTAAGGTTCGGTGACGCTAGGGTTGTAGAGATATAAGTATGCAGTAACCCGAAAGTTGTTCAAGGTCCCGGATGAGATCCCGGACGTCACGAGGAGTTCCGAAATGGTCTGGAGGTAAAGATTTATATATAGGAAGTCCAGTTTCGGCCATCGGGAAGGTTTCGGGGTTCGCCGGTATTGTACCGGGACCACCGGAAGGGTCCCGGGGGTCCATCGGGTGGGGCCACCCATCCCAGAGGGCCCCATGGGCTGAATTGGGAGGGGAACCAGCCCCTAGTGGGCTGGTGCGCCCCCCCCCCTTGGGCCTCCCCTGCGCCTAGGGTTGGGAAACCCTAGGGGTGGGGGCGCCCCCCACTTGGCTTGGGGGGGAAGCCACCCCTTGGCCGCCGCCCCCCTTGGAGATCCATCTCCTAGGGCCGGCGCCCCCCCCAAGGCCCGTATATAAAGAGGGGGGAAGGGAGGGAAGCCACACCCTTGCTCTTGGCGCCTCCCTCTCCCTCCGTAACACCTCTCCTCCCCGCTTGCGCTTGGAGAAGCCCTGCCGGGATCCTGCTGCATCCACCACCACGCCGTCGTGCTGCTGGATCTTCATCAACCTCTCCTTCCCCCTTGATGGATCAAGAAGGAGGAGACGTCTTCCCAACCGTAGGTGTGTTGAACGCGGAGGTGTCGTCCGTTCAGCACTAGGTCATCGGTGATTTGGATCACGTCGAGTACGACTCCATCAACCCCGTTCTCTTGAACGCTTCCGCGCGCGATCTATAAGGGTATGTAGATGCACTCCTCTCTCCCTCGTTGCTAGATGACTCCATAGATTGATCTTGGTGATGCGTAGAAAATTTTAAAATTCTGCTACGTTCCCCAACAGGAGGCAATACAGATTCGGTCCATCTCTCAAGCCTATAAAGAAGTTACCATACGAGATGACCGAACAGGAAAACACGGAGATCGTGCAAGCCGAAGTGAGGGACTTCTTTGAAGCGGTGAAAGCAAAGAGACATCCACCTCCGGAGGAGAAGATTGATCTGGTGAAAGTAAAGCGCACTATCGATGCCCTGAAGAAACCACCACCTCTCCGCCAAAAAACAACTATGAGCGCATTACTGAAAAGGTATATAAGGAAGCGGAGCGGTCGGGAAGTACTATCAGTGATCGAAGGTTAGCAGAACGATGAGCTGGGAAAAAAATTGCCCAGCTCAGCGAACACGCGAACCAATCGTGCCCCCCCCCGCCGCTCAATGTGTCTAGCGATATCGTCGCTAATCATCCGGAGATTTTTCCCAATACCTATCTTGGAGATTACCTGCCCGACGATGTACATTATGATTTCTTGGAGATGGACGAACACAAATACCATTACGGGAAGCCTCTCGTCAAAGATGAAAGATCTCTAACAACGATGATGCGAAGATTCCATGATTGGTACATGGAAACCTGCAGAGAGTCTGGGGGGACGAATACTTTGACGCTGAGAGTTAAAGAGGAGTACCACCTCATTGGAATTGATCTGTTGTCTATTCCATTTGAGGAGTTCTTCCAGTTTTTCAATCAAAAGGCCCTCGATAAATTAACGGTCACTTGCTACTGTCTGTAAGTACTACTTCTGTCATCAAGTCTCTATATATAGCTCAGCTCTTTCATTTCATGTATTTATAATTATCCTCACTATATCATGCAGATTGAAGATCGTCGAATGCAGAAAAGCAGAAATGTATGATATTGGGTTCATTAACATAAATCTCATAGATGAATTTACGGTTAAATTTAAAGCCAAAGAAACCAAGGCCAACTTGCTCAAATCGTTGGTAAAAAATCAAAACAAAGATAAAATACTCTTTCCTTACGAATTCAAGTGAGTGTTACTGTCTTGTGCATATTCGCTTTCCCTTATTACTCGAGGTTATAGTAATGTAATTGATGAGTTATGCATGCATGCGCAGCTACCACTATATTCTCCTGGAGATTAAGCTTGAGCAGGGACTAGTAACCGTCTTAGACTCGAGACGAAAAGATCCCGAGACCTATGCGGACATGACTAAAATTCTCAAGAAGTAAGTTCAATCGATCATTATCGCACCATATCAGCAACTTTTTGTTCATTTCCTGATATCAAGTAATTATTTTCTTTGTCTCGCGGGGTTTGGAAAGTATTCACCACACAATCTCCAAGACTGCCGAGGGAGCTGCGATTTACATACCCAAAAGTAAGTACTACTAGCTAGCTAGTTCCGCGTATCTCCCGTTGATTCTAGCTACTTTCATTAATGTCATTTATAATGCTATCATTATCAGTTTGGTTGACCTCTATTTCTCGTAAAGTTCTTGTGGCAGGAACAAGGGAATGATTACTGTGGATACTACGTGTGCGAGTTCATCTACAACGCGACTTGCAAAAATCAGCGGGGCTACTCTAAAAGCCAATATGGGGTGCGTAAGCAATAATATTCACAATTTCATTTTATTACACCATCATTTCTGTTGAGTTTCATTCATATATATGTATTAACCCCCTTCTTCAAATTAGACGTGGCAGATGCGGAATGAACTCCTACCACAAGATCGCATGAAAGCAATTCAAGAGGAATTGGCGGGATTCTTTCTTGACCACGTCATCAATAAAGACGGAGAATACCATGTTGCAGCTGAGTTCATATATAATTAGGGGATTATATTGTAAGAGATCTTAATATTGTATATATGTAGCCAGTAGCGTCAGATAGATATACAAAAACTTGTTGTTCGCCCAATCTCTCGTAGAAGCAGAGGTCGATATCACTTCTCTCAGTATGCATATGTTCATGACGAACTTCTGTACTTAATGGTTTCCTTCATTTGCTTACTAGCTAGCGTGTCGAGGGCCTCTCTATACGTATAGTACGTAGCGTCGACCAAGCACGGAGATAAGAGAGGACACTTCTCTCTATTAGCTAGCTAACACCCTAAATTAACCCCCCTAAACCCCCCTAAACCACCCTCTTTCAAAAAAAACCTCAACTCCTGCCAACTGCTGACGTGTGGATGCCTTTTGGTCCCGGTTGGTGCTACCAACCGGGAACAAAGGCCCTCCTGCCTGGGCTCGCCGCAGCGGCCACGTGGAGGCCCATCTGTCCCGGTTGGTGTAAGAACCGGGACTAAAGGTATAGGGCTTTAGTACCGACCCTTTAGTCCCGGTTCCCCAACCGGGACAAATGGGCCTTACGAACCGGGACAAATGGCCATTTTTCTACTAGTGCATGCGTACTTTGTCCTCACTCATGCGCACCTGGGACCAACTTCCTAGTCGGTCACCCATCCTATAATTGCTCCAAGCTGAGCACACTTAACTTTGGAGTTCTTTTCGAATGGGCTCCTGGAAAAGAAGGAATTCCTTGTTGATATGAGTAGTCTATCATCGCTAATAAGCCAGGCTCTCACACATCGGTCCATACTCCTCACCCATCGAGTGATCAAAATTTATCATTTTCCATGCTATTAAATTACAAAAAAATGGTTTGGATAATGTGTCGAAAACATAGAGTGCAAGAAGCAGCTTGAGAGTTGCTGAACGTACCGCGGTGGCGCCCGGGCCGGCGACGACCTCCTAGGCGCCGAGGAAGGGAGAGAGAACTGTTGTGCCGGTGCTGGCAGCAAAAGTCTCGAAACGGCTGCGGAGCAATGGGGGCGACGGAGCTGCGAGACGTCCGTCGCAAAGAAGAAAAAAGAGAGGATAGAGAAAATGGATCTGATAGGTTGAGGGGATGGATTTGGTGCAATTATTGATGGGTAGGACTGTCAGGTTCGACGAGGCGGATGCGCCCGGGCGCCCCATATTCACCGTATATTTGGGCTGAATATAAGGGGTGCGGCCAGCCCGGACGTTTGAGACGCCCGTCTTGGTCACTTTTTGTGACTGGTCACTTGACCGAGCCGTCCGGCCAAGCGTATGAAGGGGCTTTAGGGTGCCCGGCTGTAGATGCTCCTAGTGACCCACAAATTCTTGATACATTGGCTATTAGTGAGGTTCAATCGCTTGGTGATGACCTATATATTCCTGGGTTCTTTTTTGTATCAGATTGTACGGTGGCAGCGGATGCTATCAAAGGAAGTTGTGCAAATTTCGTTGCTATATTCATGAAATCGCAGCTAAGGCTAATGAGTTTTCAGTTTTGTGCTTTAGCCATGAGTTTAGTACCTCTCATGTGGAGACTCATAATCTCCCAAATTATGCATTATCTCTAGGGTTTAGTCGTCATGTTTGCCTAGGGCAACCTGGCGATCTCGATTTTGTCTCAATAAACATTGTGACATTGTGATGCTGTAATAAGGCTTTGTGAGATTCTAATAAAAAATTGCAATTCATGAGGTAACACATGTTCCATGACACCAAATATATCTATATCTCTACCTACTAATAAAGTAACGAATGTTTCTCTAATTTTTATCCGTTCATCGCCGAAAATATTTTTTTCAATATTAGGTGGTACTAAATTTTTGTGCCTCTATCTGTTTTTTTAGAAACACATGTAATTTTATTCATACTCATAACAATTACAAGTAAATAGATTCGAATCTAAGATCCAAAAAAACACAAAGTAACTCCTCTGACTAAGAATTACAATGAAATCTCTTGAAAACAACTTTTCCCCTGCATCAATCTCTGTTAGAAGAAATACTCCAAAGACTTCGGTAAAAAGGCTGCAATTGGACTGGGGCAACGATGTTGTCACTCTTTCACCCGCACGAACCTTACCAATAATGATTTTTGAAAGCACCTTGAGTCGCCCATCCAAAAAGATGGGAAGCCTTGATCGGTGAACGTACTTGGGCCGCGGTTGATCCCCTAGATGTGTAGGACGTCGGATCACAATATCTTCACCATGATGTCGCTGAAACACTTCAACTTCACAAAGAATCAAATCAACATAAAATTTTGACACACCAACCTAAAGTCATCAGATCTGAATAATCAGATCTTTGAGGACATAAAATTCTCTAACCTCATGGCAGCGCCAAAAGAACCAGAGTAAATTTATTCTCACAAAATATGATGATCACTAAATGATGAGAAAGACCGTAGCACTCTAAAGATGCAAGGTCCCCCCACCTCTAGGCGCGAAAATGGCAGCCGGAGGCGAGGGGACCAAAAGATTCCTTGTGGCGCCGACGGCGGCGGATGCAGCCTAAACGAAACCCTACATCCAGGCAAATGTGAGGGCTGATTTGTTTGTGCCTCCGTCTCTGCTAGAAAGGAAAAAGTTGTACAGAATTTTGTACGTGGGCTGCGCGCGCTGTGGCCCAGCGAATCCAGCCCACTAGCTAGCCCACTTATTTTCATGTCTACGCAGATGGAAAAATCTTATTTGCCGCACGCCGAGGCTAATAGTCGAAACTTCGCACATGGCGCCCAATACTGGGACAACCCGTTTTTTTTCTTTTTTCCTGTGTTCTATTTATATTCCTGTTTTTCTTTTTCCGTTTGTTTCTCTTTTTCTCTCCTTATTATTTTTTATTATTTCATTTCAAATTTATTATTCTCCATTTTTTAAATTCATAATTTTCCAAAACGTTAAGAATTTCATTTTTGTTAAAATTTCCAAAAAAAATAATAATTCCAAATTTTGGTTCCAGTTTTGAATTTTTTTGTACTTTTTTCGAAATTTTTCCAAAATGAAAAAATGTTCCCATTTTTTCACAAACTAAAGCAAGATGTTTTTATCCAATTTTTTCATCCTTCACCGCTGATTTTTTAAAAATCCGAGGTGGTACTAAATTTTTTGCTGGAAAGGAAAAATAGTTTGTATAGAATTTTGTACATGGGCCACGCATTGTGGCCCCGTGAAGCCAGCCCACTTATTTTCCTGCCCAAGCAGCTGGGGAAATGCGATTTGCCGCATTGCGGCCTATAGTTGTAGCTTAGCATAGGGCGCCCAATACTGGGCTGGCCCGTTTTCATCTTTTTTTGTGTTCTATTTCTATTTTTGTCTCTATTTTTGTTCCTTTATATTTTTATTTTCTATTTCAAATTTCTTATTTTTTCCTTTTTTCGTTAATTAATAATTTTCTAAAAACGTTTAAATTTCAATTTAGTTCAATTTTTCAAAACATTTTTTGTATTTTAAATTTCGGTTCCTACTTTGGAAAAATGTTCAGACCTTAACTTTTTTTCTCGTTACCAAATTTGTTTAAAATGCAAAATATGTTCCCATTTTATAATAAAATGTTTGGGTTTTCCAAAATTGTGAGAGATATTCAGGAAAAATTTGCATTTAAAGAATGTTCCAAATTCGACCATTATTATTGTTTTACTGAAATATTCACAAATTCAAAATAATATTCACATTTTAAAAACACATTTTCAAAAATTGTTCTGAATGTTCCAAACATGCTCCCATTTTCAAAAATTGTTCACAAATTCAAAAAATGTCCGTGTTTTTACAAAAGGTTCATGTTTTGAAGAAATATTGTCATTTAATTTTTATTCGTGTTTTTCTTAAAAATGTATGACATTTAAAAAATTGGATTTCAATTTCTTTATGTTTCTAAGAATATTCATAAATTAATTCTTATATCATTTGAAATTTTCAAAAAAGAACTTTTTTTCTTCGAAACTGACACTGTAGTATGTTCTTCAATTTTCGTGCTGGCCATTGGTTAGTAGGACAAATTTGTTCGAGTGGCTAGCAGCACGTGGTTGGGTCTTTGACATCGTGAGGTCGATCCTTCAACTCGTTCTTTTTTTTGGATTTTTACTCGCCCCTTACAAACACATGTTGCTTCGGTGTCGGCTAGTGTGTGGCGCCCCACCCACTATTTGATGCAACTAGCGTCATATAGTAGCTCCCAAGCAGCTGGCCCAAGAAAAAGCAAACATATTTTTTTAAGACAAAAAAGAAAAATGATTGCTCTATCGCCCAGGCTGTATTGGGCCTTAGCCACACTCTGCTACTGCAACGCATTCGGTCCATCGATCCTCGCTGATAAAGAAGGAACATTCATGCCTGATTATGATAATGAAACGGGATTTATGCACTGCAAGTTGGTAACTTATCCGGCAAGCATTTCTACAACCTCTAACCTTTGCCCTAAGATGGCAAGGTTTCTGCCGGAGATGGTGGCTGCCCTAGCTCCGGCGCGGTTGACACGGTAGGATTCAATTGCTTTTACCTTTTCTTCTAAGGTCCTATTTGCAAAAAGGGAGGATGTGTAAAGTTTATTTCTTTCAGGGTCCTTCGTTAGTGCACTATCATTTCAAATAGATGCAGTAGTTTCGGGAACCTTATGGTCCCTTCTCGTGTTAAAAAAGGTCACAACTTTGCATGTTCACTAAGAACATGACATGAAAATTTCAAACTATAGATACATTTAAGACATATATATCAATCACCCCTAAGGAATTGTATAAATTACCAACGATATGAATTATCTACATAACATAAATTGGTAAGAGTAATATTTCTATTGCCACTAATACTCTTATCGCGTTCCAATCTCATAACTATACATATCATGAGATTAGCGCTAATGTCTATGATGAGGACAAACATGTTTAAATCAGGCTATATTTACAGTTCATATTTCAACAAATAATTAAAATGCGCACTAAAAAGAATCATGTGAGATATGTCTCACCTCAATAATGCTAAACCACCAGGTGTGATTTGTTTTCCGAGATGTGAAACTCTACTGGTTATGATATCTACATTTAATTTCGGTACAGTTGTGAAGATTGAACGGATGTGATCAGTTTAGGTATAACTACATGGATCTAACGAATCGACGATTGAATGTTTTGCTTTTTTCTTTTAGGAACTTTTAGCACATCTTTGTATCAGTCTTTAGTACTCCCTCCGTCACGGTTTAAAGGCACAGTTAAATTTGCGTGCGTTTTCACAATAGACAAAGTTTAAGGCGCATTGCATTTATTTCTAATAGCTAATCCGTACTATTTCTATATGCATGCGTAGTGTGAATGCTTTTTTTTAGCCCATCTCTATATGCATGCGTAGTGTGAATGCTATTTTTTAGCCCATCTCATAACCAATAGATAACCACCTAGGTCTCAGAGAATTTTCAACCGCGCCTTCTAAACCGTGACGGAGGTAGTATTGTGCTTTTAGTATATAATAGAATACTCCTATTTAAGAGTGGAATAGATGATTTCATGATTTTTTAAATATGTCATATAATGTAAAAGGTCCTCTTGAAATTGTGATTTTGCAAAATTAACTCATACCTTTTCTGCTTGCTAGCTCACGACAGTGCAACTATGCACTTCATGAACAGCGCACTTAACAGCGACCATGTTGTTCCTTCGATTATTGGACCCTTTTCCTCCTCACATATGACTGTCGAGCTACTGTGCTTCCCGGACAGTAACTGCAAACCAGACGCACGCACACAAATCGATCCAGAATTTAAGGCAACAAAATAGACAACCTCCGTTTGCCCTAAGAGGGTGCTTGGATCCAAGGGACTATTTTTAGTCTGACAAAAAAAAAATTTAGAGGCTAAAGTTCCAAGCACCCCTGACTAAAGAGAGGCTAGGACTAGTCTTGAGGCTAAAAAATTTTAGTCATAGGAAACCTACTAAAATATGTATTAGGCCTCTCTCTCCTCATTTAATTCCTCTTCTTTAACACATGCGAGTTTTGGATTGGAGGGTTTGAAGGATAATAAATGCTCAATAACTTGATTTTAGTCTTTTTAGTATTTGGATCCAAGCATGGGTGAGACTAGCAAATTTTAGTCCCACTACTTTTAGTCATGAAACTAAAACGTATCCAAGCACCCTCTAAATAGACCTCCTCCGACGATTAGACCTCGCCGGACAACCAACGCATGGATCAGCTCCCTCTTCAGCCATTACCGGCAATGCATTAGCTCCCTCCTTCGTCGCGATGGATCAGCACGCAGCCTCTACATCCACTTCACCACTGGAAAAGGCGCCGCCGGCGACGCCGTTCCGGGCCCCGGAACACCGTGGAAAGTCCAACTACAACAGGAGATCATCTGACACGATCAAGGGCAAGATCATGTCGCACCCTCTCTATCCGGCTCTCCTCGGAGCCTTCATAGACTGCCGGAGAGTACGTGCATAGCCGAACACAGCTTGTATATATCTTGCTGCCCTGCGACTGCTGTTTCTCATCTTGTTATTTGCTCTGCCCCAAGGTCGGAGCGCCGCCCGAAGTTGTTGGTCGGCTCTCCTCCCTCGTCGACGAGCTCCAGCCGAGTTCAGATGACATGCAGGAACAGCCAGCGGACCCAGAACTCGACCAGTTTCATGGTAATATGATTAGCTTCTTAGCTGGCTGAATTATTTGCATACATGGATCTAGCGATATGCTTTTTTTTTAAAAAAAATGGATCTAGCGATATGCTTTTGTGTGTATGTGCAGGAGACCTACCGTGATATGCTGGTGGTGTACAGTCAGGAGCTCACGAGGCAAATCCAAGAAGCCAGTGAGTTCTTGAGGAGCGCTGAGGCCCATATCGACTCGTTTGCAGTAGGTGTGTGCATACTCCTACTTAATTACACTAAGTTGTTTTTGCGGGTTTGTCTTTTTCGGTTTGAGAGTTTCGAACAGGGACAAGACACAGATAATTCCGTTCCGAATCTACATCGGCAGCCGTTTTTAAGGATATGGTACACACTTACACTTACACGAGTCCGCCGGATATGGACGCTGATACGGATTTTGGTCAACCGGATATTGGACGGATCTGGTAACGGTTATATCCGATGAATGTGGATTATCCAGTACTTTTTGAGGATTATTTGAGGCTATCAAATAGGATTATCAGATAAACTTATCCTGATTGGCAAGGACAAATACCCGATTAGCCAACCAATTAGAATCACCGCATTTAAATTGTTGCCGTATTGGTGTGAGTTATGACTTTAAACGCACGACCACTCTGTAGTGTTATGTGATTGGTTAAAAATTTGTGTTCTTATTGTTTGCATAGTAGAAATAAAATCATGTTTCGTTGCACGTATGACCGGTATTTTTCATTCATTTCCGGTTGGAATCGGTTTTGTTTACACCACGAATCCGTAGTCCGGTAAAATCCGCATTCGAATTCGTATCCGGCCATTATCTGCTCTGTTCCGATTCCAACAAAAAATATATGGCAAAAGATACGAGAAAAGCATTATTTGATCCGCTCTGATCCGTTTACGTCCCTGCCTAAATGGGTACCCATTTGTACGTCTATCCTGATTGTCTGCTTACACCGCATACACGCGACAGTGAACACCTTCATGTGCTCCACCCACTGAAGCACATACCATTTACGAACCAATACTTACATGAGTATATAACCTGCAAAGGAGTGCAAGCCTTCTTCTTGTAAAAAATCACATTATTGTTGGATAATAAAAGAAACCAACATAAGGCAACACTCCCATTAGGATATGAGTGAAAAGCTTCTTATTGATACCTACAACTAGGTGCCAAAAATATTAGAGTTCCGCTTCGGTACAACCCCCTCATAAAACGTATAAAGGATACTATGGACTTTTGACAATTTGTATCTACTTTTATATGTACGTATACGCTCACTTGGGCCGGCCCATTTGCGGTACATGTGATGACAAATATATGGAAAAAAGGATAGAACGTCTGGGAGTCGAACCCGTGACCACCTAAAACATAACTGCTGTCCACAACCACTGGAATAACAAGCCTCCGGTGAAATATGTAAAGCCAGACGCTTTAAGTAACAGAAGGGTTAGGAATTTTAAAAAGGTTTTAGGAACACTTTGTGAACCGGTTCCTTTTTCCATAGTTTTTTTCCTGTTACATTTCTTCTTTCTTTTTCAAAAAATGGTTGCGCTTTCAAAATGCTGTTCAAATTTTCAAAACGTTTTTTATTTCCAAATTTGGTTCATAAATTAAAAAATATTTGCATTTTCGAAAATTGCAACGTAACTTCAAAAAATATTCGTGTGTTTAAAAAATTGTTCAGAATATCAAAACATGAATAGTTTTTGGAAAAGCACGAACAAAATTGTGAAGACAAACATTTGAACAGGAATACAAATTTAAATTCCAAAAGATTTTTTAGAAATGCAAAACAACACATGATGTCAAAAAAGTGTTGTAAATTTTCCTGAATATTTTTTCAACTTGGGAACAATATTTATTTAAAATAGATTCATTTTTTAATTATGAACAAATTCCAATAGGCGCCCGACCGGAGGATGACGTCGCTTAGTTGGGCAAGGCCTAAGATTTCATTTTCTTTTCTTAAAAAAATTGAAATGCCAAAATAACAGTTTTAAGTAACTACTTTAAATTATGTTTCCTATGCTTTAGGAAAGCATTTACTGTTTTCAGTTCTATAATTTTGTATTTATTAGTTATGTTAAAAACTTAAAATAAGAGTTTTAAGTACATATATAAATTATGATTTTAAATATCCTTTTCCATCGAACCTGGCATGGATGCCTACTCAGACATGCTACGCGGGACATGGTGTTTTTTGGACATTCTTGAAATGACCCTAACTTTTGCCAGTAGGTGGCATGCCCATCATAGGCATCCATGCCCCCAATTTTTTTTCATGGTCTTGTATAACCAATTCAAAGCACCAAGCCAAGTTGCTTGGGTTTTTTGACAAGTTTTGTATTTTTCTTGAAATGACCCCATTTTTTCATGGGCTTGTATGACCAATATTCAAGGCACCATGCAAAATTGTTTGTGTTTTCAAACAGTTTTGCATTTTCTGAAGTTTTTTTTTTGGTTAAAAAGGACGATAAATGGCCGGACGTGTTACCGAAAATCGTCCGAACTAGGTATGTGCCTACCTTCTTGCAAAAGTGGGGTTCATTTCAAAGATGCCAAAAAAAGACTATGTTCAACGGAGGGTGTTCGCTTAGGCCAGAAGGGTCTTTTTGAAAGCTCATTGTTTTTCGATATCCGTTAAATGACAAATGTATTCCACCAGCTTCTACAACCAATTTAAGGCACCATGCCAAGTTATTTAGATTTTTGAAAAGTTTTGCATTTTCTGGAGTTTTCTCGGTGAAACTAGGCCCATAAATGGTCGGACGCGCCACAACATGTAAATAGTGTCGGAAGTTGTTCGAACGTAGCATGGATGCCTCATATGCATGTGCCAGGATGTTACAAGAAGCTGGGATCATTTATCCATGGACTTACAAGTTTAGATGAGTGTATTTGTAATTTATGTCATTTACAATCAACACAAAAAAATTTCTTTTGTCCTAGAAATTTCTTGAAATTTATCAACAATTTTGGAATTACAAAGTGTGTATGACAATGTTACAAACTAGAAAACTTTTTCCAAAATTGTTAAGATATTACGAAAATCTGATGGAAATTTCGAACAAAATGGCAAACCACATACTTTAAAAAAAATAACAACTTTTCTGAAACACATACATTTATTAAATTTGTGAACAAAACAATTCAAAAACTGAACATTTTATGAAATTTCCGAACCTTTTTTGAAATTAAAAATAATATTTTATGTTATACCAAACAATTTTTCAAATTTTTGAACAAGTTCACAAAGAATAATAAAGTTCAAAAGTAGAAAAATGAATTAACAAAAAGAGAGGAAAACGGAAAAAAATCGAAAATAAAAAATGCTTAGGCCCTAGAAATTGAAAATTGTTTTCAGATAATGTTAGTATAGTTGAAAAATATTCATAAATTTGAGAAAATGTTTGCGTTTTCGAATAAAGCTCACAAATTTGAAAAAGTAGTGGCATTTTGAAAAGAAATGTTCGAAAATTTAAAAATTGTTCGTGTTTTCAAGAAAATATTCATACGTTTGATAATTTATTGTAATTTTGGAAAACATATGTTTGCAGTTTCACAAGAATGTTTACAATTCTGAAAAGAATGTTCTTAAATTTGAAAAATATTCATAAAATCAAATTATTTTTCATAAAAAATCGCACATTTGAAAGAAAAACCCACGTTTCCCTAAGAAGTTCAAATTTTGGAAAATGTTTCATTTTTAAAAAATATTCATGTTTTAAAAAAATTCCAAAAGATTAAAAACACATTACTTTTTGTTGAGCTATAAAAAACGATTTAGCTACAATGCCCCGTGTTGGTCGCTACAGTGTCCATCCAGGTTGTACAGTATCAATCTGTTCTGTGACAGTATTTCTAAGAGAAAAACTCCTATAATATGTCCAGTTAGGTCATAAGAAACTGCGCTGCAATTGTATCAGCAAATCGTGTTTGTTCTGGTGGTATTAGCAAGGTCACCTCCACCTGAGGTCCTGAGTTCGAAGCCTAACAGGCAGAAGATTATTTTTGGATTTTCGAACCTTGCTACAGTACATACTCACTAATGGGCCGGCCCAAGGCGGACTCAGAAATATCTTCACGAGTATTTTCTGGAAAGACCATCCTACCCTTTATTATGAAGGGGTATTAACAGATCTCGTCCGTTGATGTATTTAGGGGGGTATTATGAAGGGGTATTAACAGATCTCGTCCGTTGATGTATTTAGAGGGGTTGTACCGAAGAAGAAGTGAAAATATTATGCACATTACAAGACGAATATAAATTTAAGCCACCTTTTCTATAGATCAAACAACTCGAGCGAACTTGTATTCTGGTCACAATAAAGGACTAGAGTTTGGCAAAATAAAATAAAAATACAGTACATACTCACTAATGGGCCGGCCCAAGGCGGACTCAGAAATATCTTCACGAGTATTTTCTGGAAAGACCATCCTACCCTTTATTATGAAGGGGTATTAACAGATCTCGTCCGTTGATGTATTTAGGGGGGTATTATGAATGGGTATTAACAGATCTCGTCCGTTGATGTATTTAGAGGGGTTGTACCGAAGAAGAAGTGAAAATATTATGCACATTACAAGACGAATATAAATTTAAGCCACCTTTTCTATAGATCAAACAACTCGAGCGAACTTGTATTCTGGTCACAATAAAGGACTAGAGTTTGGCAAAATAAAATAAAAATATATGCACCTTCAGTGTAGAAATATTCAATCGTGCATGAATTTACTTTTAGAAACATGTAAATACCAAATTTTCATTAGATGCAAAATCCACCGAGCCCTTGATTTAGAAAGAAGTATCTCTTGTCAACTTCGCAACATATATGCACCCTTGTTTCATTTATTTGTTGTAGCTATCTATGAAGCCACTGTTGAACTGGGACATAATCGGGCTATAAGAGTTGTCACCTCAGATTTTTAATGAGCCGGGGAGAGAGAAGAGGAGTGGATCATAAACTTATACTACCTTCATCCTGGTTTATTGGTACTCACTAATGGGCAGGCCCAAGGCGGACTCAGAAATATCTTCACGAGTATTTTCTGGAAAGACCATCCTACCCTTTATTATGAAGGGGTATTAACAGATCTCGTCCGTTGATGTATTTAGGGGGGTATTATGAAGGGGTATTAACAGATCTCGTCCGTTGATGTATTTAGGGGGGTTGTACCGAAGAAGAAGTGAAAATATTATGCACATTACAAGACGAATATAAATTTAAGCCACCTTTTCTATAGATCAAACAACTCGAGCGAACTTGTATTCTGGTCACAATAAAGGACTAGAGTTTGGCAAAATAAAATAAAAATATATGCACCTTCAGTGTAGAAATATTCAATCATGCATGAATTTACTTTTAGAAACATGTAAATACCAAATTTTCATTAGATGCAAAATCCACCGAGCCCTTGATTTAGAAAGAAGTATCTCTTGTCAACTTCGCAACATATATGCACCCTTGTTTCATTTATTTGTTGTAGCTATCTATGAAGCCACTGTTGAACTGGGACATAATCGGGCTATAAGAGTTGTCACCTCAGATTTTTAATGAGCCGGGGAGAGAGAAGAGGAGTGGATCATAAACTTATAGGGAGAGAGAAGAGGAGTGGATCATAAACTTATACTACCTTATAGCTAGCGTCTACCATAAGGATATTCTTTTAGATTGACTATATATATGATGTGGCGAAATAGAGCATTAGCCTAGGGAAAATACACATGAGCTCCTGGGTGCTCCACACCCCTATACGAATATTAAACCTAAAAAATACCAATTTTTTAAAAGAATCTGAATTTTG
The DNA here is from genome assembly GCF_003073215.2 of Triticum urartu. NCBI lineage: Eukaryota > Viridiplantae > Streptophyta > Magnoliopsida > Poales > Poaceae > Triticum > Triticum urartu. The sequence continues at coordinate 10,229,064 of NC_053025.1, forward strand.
GGATATCAAACCAGGTTCTCAATCTACTCCCATAGCTACGGTCATCAACACACTTTATGAGAGAAGAAGATGTGTAAGGCCTCTTCCAATGCATCGGTGATTACATGAGGTGCTAAATAGATTAAAAACTTTAGCAGCTAAAGCCCTCAATGCATAGTGCTTAATTTGTTGGTGCTAAGCATCCTTCATTTAATGATTTGCAACTAAAGTTTTTCATGCATTGGTGGGTTTCTTTCATTTAAGTGTTTTGCCTAAGTTCTCGCGCTTGGCATTGTTTCCTCCTGGGGTCACCACACTCATCTCTCTCTTCTTAATTACCTTGCCACATCAGATTTTTTGCCTATGTGACAGTCTTAGCACCTGTACAAGGTGGAGCATTGGGAGGGGTGGCATTAGCGACATAATATGTAGAGCTAGTGTGTACAATATGAATGTGCTTTTAGATTGACTATATATATGACGTGGTGAAATAGAGCATGCAGCTGGGTCTCTAATTAGCCTTGCTCTTAGAGCTAGGTTCATATATACCCCCTTCGTTTCAGTATACAAAACGTGTTGTTATTTTCAAAAGCCAAACATTTCTATGTTTGATCAAGTTTATAGAATGATCATATTAGCATCTACAATATCAAATAAAGAAAATATAAATATATTTATGGTGAATCTAATGATACTGATTTGACGTTGTAGATATTGCAAATCAAACACAAAAACTTAGTTGTCCCAAGTCTTGATTGCTAGCTAGATGTTCCATTATGAGAGTAAAAGCAAAAAAGGACATGAGGCGTACTGTATGAGACACCCGTTGCCTTTTTCTTGGAAAAGAGAAGCATGGAGGCACATGCATGCTGAAACGGCCCGTACGGCCACATGGCAAAGCAACTGCTGGCCAGCTACCCCGCTACCACACCACGGTTGCCATAGTTGAACGCTGCAACACGACAGACACGCACAGTGACATATGGATACTCCCGTGCGGAGACGCCCGTTGATGCATATGCACATGTCAGCCTTGGCGCTGCATGCATGCGGTTGCGATCTCGCCACGCATACATGATAGTACATGCATGGGCATGTGCTCGTCTGGCTGAAATGTTCTCTGCCTCCGTTGGCCGTACCGCCCGATTATTATCCAGCTTTTTGTGCCTGCATGATTGCATAGGATCAATTAGCTTGATCTGAAAGAGATCATGGTCAGTTCGATATTGGATGGTGTGGTGGTGGTGGACTGGTGGTGGGGCGTGCTACCATGCATGTTCTGTGGTGATCTGGTGGTTACATTACATGTGCAGCTAGCCAGCAGCCGATCGATCGACGATAGCAAAAGCAAACCGATCGATCTAGTGATAATATTTGCGTCAATTTATAGCACACTATCTTTCTAGCTAACGTTGGCTCGTTAGATGAAACTACTAATTACTGACCTATATATGTCTTTGGTTATTTGCTGGATCGTTGCCGTGTGTCTTAAGCAACTGGCGACAACAACGACGAGTGCGGGGGTGGTTATTTGCTGGATCGTTGCCGTGTGTCTTAAGCAACTGGCGACAACAACGACGAGTGCGGGGGTTCTTCTTCTGAAGATGAGCAGGAGACCTGCGACGTCGCCGGCCTGCCTTCCGGCAAGGGCAAGCAGCTGAAGAGCCAGCCCCTGGACAAGTACAGCGGCTACCTGAGAGGCCTCTGGAGGGAGCTCTCCGGGAAGAAGAAGAAGAAGAAGAGCGGGAGGCTGCCGAGGGAGGCGCGCCAGAGGCTCCTGCACTGGTGGCAGCTGCACCAGGGATGGCCCTACCCATCGGTACGTGCTTGGCTACGTACTTTGGGTTCATGCATGCATGCATGCATGCATACATGGAGATCGTTACGTACTCCTATCTTGGTTTTTGAGCTTCGTACTGATAGCTAATGGCGACATACGTAACGTGCATGCGTTCCAGGAACCGGAGAAGCAGGCGTTGGCTGAGTCGACGGGGCTCGACACGAGGCAGATCAACAACTGGTTCATCAACCAGAGGAAGCGGCACTGGAGGTAGGCGCCGCCGGCGACGAGCAGCAGGTTGCAGCATATCAACGCCGGTGCTTCCAGCAGCACCTCTCCTGCCGTCCTTGGGATGGAAGGCCAGCACTTCACCGGACGGAATGGGTATCCCGACGGTGGTCCGTTGAGACTCTGATCAGTGGGCATATACCATCGTATTCCACACACGTCCAGACGTGCCTGCGGTAGATTTGATTTATTGCAGAGTGAAGTTCATGATAGAGCGTAAACGTGATCAACTCAACAATAATTTTTCCAACCATAACTATAGTTAAATAATGAGGCCGGTATAAGCCATCATGCCCAGCTAGGTGTAAAAGAATGTATATTGGGCGGGGCCGGAATGGGCCAGGCCAAGTGAAAACACTTCATTCCTTCTCTCAAGGCTAATTTATGTGAATTGACAGAATAGAGAGATTGTCTAAAAAGAGAAATAATTGAGCGCGCGCGAGAGAGACACACACAGAGAGAGAGAGATTGACACGGTTTATTAAAAATAAAATGGATTTTGTGTTGTGCAATTTTTTAATAGGCCACATACATACATGGACCTCTAATTGGGGTTGCATTTTAGCATATTGTAAGTTTTTTTTAGAAAGGACCCTGGAACTATACTAAAATTAAGCAGTGATACAACGCAACCCAGAAAAGCAGGTCCCTGAAGGCATCTCCAGCCGTGCTCCAGGAAGGCCTCCCCAGGAGATTTTTTCACGTCGGCGCTGAAAAACGGCTCAGTCGCGTCCCCAGGAGCCCGATTTTCGCCGGCTTGGGTCGAAAACAGCGCCGGCGGACTCAGGCCAAACCCGGCGCGCTGGGGGGCGCCCGGGGGCGCCGGGGCGAGCTGTTTTGGCGCGAAAAAGCCGCGGGCCAGCCGCGTCAGCGACTCGGCGCCTTGTCTTCCCCCAACGGCCTCGGTTCCCGCGGAGAATCAATGGCAAGGCTGCCGTCGGTCAGCCTTGCCATTGATTCCTCACGGGCGGCGCGTCACGGGACGGCGCGCCGACGCCTCCCCTCCCTCGCACGCGTACACACGGACGCGGCGCGGCTATAAAAGCCGGTGGCCTCCACTCGCTTGTGCCCACACCAGCCCCGCCCCTCGCCGCCGTCCAGCCCCTCCCTCTCCCTACCTCTCCCGAGCGCCGCCGCCCAGCCCCTCCCTCTACCTCTCCCGAGCCCGCCCAGCCCCGCCGTCGCCATGGCAGAACGCTTCCCCGGAGACGAGGCGGTGGCCAACGGCTTCGGCCGCCGTTCGCTCCGCAAACAGGAGTCCTGACTCCTGTTCCAGGCGAACACCCCGGCGCCGCCGGACATGCGCGCCGAGCCAACGGGGTGGAGACTCAGCGCCGGGGGAGTGCCCATTCCCCCGTTGCCCGACGCCGCGGCGAAGCCGAAGTACTTCGCCGAGGAAGTCGAGGTCGTGCGGGCCTCCCTCACCGACGCGCAACTCTCCCTTCCCCAGTACGCCGCCGACAACCACGCGGCATGGGCGGCGTATTTCGAGCGCCGCCAGCAGCAGCGCTTGGCGTCCACCAACGGCGCGCCGGTGGTCGGCGGCCGGCAGAACAGCGAGGGGCGCCACCTGTGGTGGGGCGTCCCCGGCCGCATGCTCGAGGGCGTGCTCACGTACCTCGAGGGCGGCAACGACCCGCCGTTGGCGTACCCCCCGGCGAGGGTGGCCGCCCCGGCGCAGCACCGACGCGCCGGGCCGTGGGCGCCAAGGAGGTTCGGGTCCTTCTCCTCCTCTTCTTCCTCCCGATTCTCGCCGCACTCCTCCGGCACTCCGGCCCTGCTCGGCGTCAAGGCCGAGCCCGCGGCGGAGACGCCGCTCGGCCGGTGCACTCGCAGCGCCGGCACCGTCACCAACGAGGGCGGCCGGCGCGCCTCCCCCTCGTCGGCTCCTCCGCGCTTCGTCAAGCCAAAGACGGAGCCGGGGCTGGCGCCGGTGAAGGCGGAGTTCGAGGACGACGACGCGACCCTAGAATGGGCGCGCCAGGACTCCATTGCGATGGAGAAGGCGCGCTGGGAGAAGGCCGCGATGAAGGCGGGGTCGTCGTCTTATGCGACAGCGACGACGACGACGACGCGCCGCCGCCAGCCCGCCATGGCGACGCCGAGCAGGGGTCCAGCAGGGGCGCCCGCGTCAAGGAGGAGAAGGCCGACGACGACGATGGCGACGACGGCGGCGACGACTTCAGCCCCTTTTTTTTTAAATTAGGTTAATGTAATGAAAATGCGCAAATTTCGCCGAAATTTGTTGTGTTTGATTGAAATTTAACTAGTTTTTATCATAACTTCACCGAACGGTCTTTTTTTCTAATACGCGCCTGGAGGCGGCCCTGGGGGCCGACGGCTGGGGACCGACTCACCCCAGGGCCATTTTTTGCGCCAGCTCACCCCCAGTCGGCGCTTTTTGACGCCCCCTTGAGGGCCAACGGCTGGAGATGCCCTGAGTAACCGATCCAACATCGTCACCTACGCGAGATGAGGGTGCGCTGCTGTCGCTGTCGCCGCCGCCGCTCCCAGCGAAACCCTTAGTTGTGCATGCGGATTTTTGACGACGGGAAGTCTCCACCTTCAGTCTAAAGGACCAGCACGCCGGAGAAGAGCCAAAACCAGTACTGTGTCACAACTTGCGCCGGACAAACACCGGCGAGAGCACGTAGAACCAGAGACCAACAATCACTCTTGAAGATACAGTGAAGCCAGCCATCGACGTACAACACAATCTCCATGATGTTGGGTTCACCTCCAACACAACGCCCGCACCAGGAGAGAACACTGACGAGAGGGAGCACAGATCAGGAAGACCTCATTGGCTCAAGCGTTGCCGTCGCTCCCACAAAAGCGCCGCCACGAGCCACGTACACCCACACCCTATATACACACTAGACGCACAGATCCGGGGTTCCCCCACCATTCCGCTGCCGGAGCAGCCGAAGAAGGGAGGGGAACCCACGCGGTGCTGGGGAATTGGGTTGGAACTTGAATCGCCTTCCTGACGAGCGGTTACCTTTCCTCTAAGGCATATTGTAAGTTAACTCACTAGTATGTTTTGGCTAATGAGGCACTGAATCATTTTTTATTCACCTGCAAAAAAGGAAAATCTTTTTTTATGAATATATATCCTTCATAGATTTTTTTTTAAGAAACGTATCATCCAAAACTAAACCAGGGGTAAAGCCAGTTTTACCTCCTAGGCCGAAAAAAAGTTCGGTTTCATCCGAGCGTCAGGTTGTGTACCATGGGCGTGTCTGTTGGAATATGCCCTAGAGGATAAGAGTTCGTATTCTATGCTATAACTGCTATTATCCTGGAAATTGCGCTTCAATGGAAAACTCATAAGCACGTGTGGAATGATAAGCGGTAAAACCTGATTCCTAGTCTTGCCTCTAGGACTAGCTCAAGTGTTGTTTGTGATCGTGTTTTCCGGATATTGGGATATCGTTAAGTGTAATGATAGTCCAAAAACAACTTTGAGAATATGATGTTGGCAGAGCGATCATAGTGAATTGACCCAACTTGTTTCGTTATACTTTGAGATACTACCGTCACAAGTCAATCATTATATGACGGATAGTTAACATATGCTTTAGTTCCTTAGACCATGAGAGTATCGTAGTCACTTCTTACTGTACGACGGACTTTGGGGTTGCTCAAACATCATCTGTAACATGATGATCATAACGACAACTTACAGGTTCATCGGAAATTTTGATAAGGGCTAGATAGCTCAAGAGTGGGATTTTCTCCTTTGACGATGGAGAGATATTCTTAGGCCCTTTCGGTGTGACATCCATCATCGTCGGGCTAGATGCAAGTGACTAGGTCACGAGGATGTCGAACATGTCAACGAGAAAGAAGAACAAAACCGGTAACGAGGAGGTTGGTATAGTAGCATGAGTATGACTCAAGAGGATACTGATATATCTCATCTCGGGTGTTGTAAAGTATCAAGAAGCAAAGGGAATATCACATGAGAACCAATGGTTCACTCGAATGCCATTCGTGTATTCATAGGGATCAATATGGATGTCAACGGTTCCGCTATTGGCCATTGAACGAAATAGGTTTTGTTCATGTCTATGTTTTGCCGAACCTACAGGGTCACAAACTTAAGGGAATCACGATCTGTTGAGTGTTAGTGGAGTGAAAGTTATGAGAAAATATTCTCGGAATAGTTCTGGAATACAAGAAATATTTTTGAGAGAGTACCGAAAGAGTTTCAGATGTTTCCAAAAATGTTCTAGGAGGTTCTGGGAAGGTCCTAGGAACTGTTGGTGATTTCCAGAAGGTTATGGAACTGTCCGGATAAATCCAGAGGGTCCCTTGTGCAATGACACCTTGGATGGGCCAAGGGGTAAGGCCCACGAGGCTTTAGGTCTATGCAAAAGGGGTTTTGCAGAGGACAGGGGCCACACGTCGAGGTCCGTGGCGTTTCTAGAAACACCGGGAAACTTGGCATTTCGTGCTGGAATCCGAGGAGGACTCTTCCTTGCGATCCAAACTGACTTTTGGGAAGCCCCTTCCCCAAGTTGCGGCCTCAAGAATCAACATATAAATAGAGGGGCAGGGTAGCCCCTAGAACATAAGTTTTGGAGTCTCCTCTAGTTCTCTCTTGTTTGAGTTCTCGTCTACTTTGATCTAAACTAGATATAGTTCTAGTTCTGTGTGATTCTTAAAATAAAGAAGCCTATGCGGTTCTTTTCTTCTTCCTCCAATTTTTCGGTGACGATTAGCTCTGAACGGCGAAAAGCGCTCTCGGATCGTGAAACATGTACGCTTGCAATCTGTAGAGGGGCCGTGCTCTCTGTCTTTTGTTTGACGGATCGTCATGGACAGTTCGAGGGGGCTTCAAGCATGATCTACATGAACTCTTATTCCACCGCATCTCGAAGTTGGAAATGATCGAATCTAACATTGTATGCATCTTCATAGTGATCCGATACCTTTACTTAATATCATTTTACTTTTTTTTTTACTTTTTCTTACATTACAAAAATATTGTAAAAACATATTCCCCCGTCGCGAAATAAGTGTCGTTCATCTAGTACAACTTACACAAAAAGTTCATACTAAATCAGCAACACTTATTTTGGAACGGTAATATATATTTTAGAAAATTAATTCCTTAAACATTCATCATGCATTTAAAATTGTTAACACCGTGTAGAGCATTTATTCACACATTTTTATAGATTTTTTAGTATTATTCAAAACTAATCGTGATATTTTGAAAATGATCAAGCATTTCAAAAAAAGTTTCGTGACTTAAACCAATAATTATAGAAATTTTCAAAACTTCCAAATAATTACAGAATAAATAATTGAAAAAATGTTAATGAATTTTTAAAAAAAGTGTTCACGTGGTCAAATATATGTTCGTGACATTGTTAAAAATATTATAATGTAAAATAGTGGTCATATTTAAAAAATATATACCAACAGAAAATTATTAATCACTTATTGAAAATATATTTGACATGTATTTGAAAAGAAGTTCATAACATGGATTTGAAAAATGTTCAGTATCTATTTCAAAAATGTTCAATGTATATAAAAGAGGTCAATTTATAGAAAATGTACAATATGTATTGAAAAAAAGGATAGACATGTATTTGAAAAAGGAAAAGATATTAAAAATTTAATAAAAATGAAAAACCAAAAGACCTTAAAGGCAAACCGATCTAAACCGATCTACCAAAACTGCTGTACTGAGCCAGCCCACTAAGGAAAGACGCCGCAGAGTGCCCGATGCGAGCTAAGATAGGTCTGGTAATATTACACGTATAGCATTGGCGAGAGGTCCTTGCAGCGCTTTATGCGCGGCCAGCGAACACTCATAGCCCCGCTCGTGTGGCCGGACTCACCAAACGCAGATTACTGGTTAGCCCGGGTTGCCTCCCTCACTCGTTCGTTTGACACATAGACCGTTGATTTAAGAAAAGACATGTATCTGAGTAAATTTGTAATTTTGGAAAAAACGCAAATTTGGAGGTAGTTCATTAAATTGAAAAGGGTTCATGAATTTGATTTTTTTTCATGAAATTGAAAACTGTTCACGTCATTAAAAAAGTTCACAAAATTTGTTACAAAGTTCAAGAATTTTCAAATTTTCATAAATTTAGAATTCTTTTTGCAAATGTCTCAAACGTTCTCACATTTGATAACGGTTAATTTTTTTTAAAAAAATATGTATAATTGAAAGAGTTCTTGAAATTGAAAAAGGGCAGAAAAGTAAAAAGGGGGAAAAGAAAAGAGTAAATGAAATAGAGAATAATAAGGAAAAATGGAGAAACCAAAAAAAAGCCAGAGAGAAAACATCCAAAAGCTTCTCGAAACCCCAATACATATACCGGAGAGAAGTGTCATAAATGGGTCTGTCCATTGCGATCGAAAAGTCTGCATGACGTATGATTAACAGTACAAGTAACGCCTTAAGCGCTGAATAAGATCTGGCAGCATTGGCAGTGTACCATGGAGTAAAAGCATTGGAATTGAGCGTCGAGCAGATTCTTGCACATATTTTGTACCATGAACACACGACCTTATTTGTAAGAGGATGTCCTTTTTCTCAAGAAATTTTGATAACACTCCACTACAAAAATCAAGGTTTCTACACCCTCAAAAAGGTAATTATTAATTTGTCTTCATTCCAAGAACAACAATCCTACACGTACAAAGCTGTTACACGCGATTTAGGTAATCTTCCTCTTAAACCCCCCCCCCCCCCCCCCCCCCCCCCCCCCCCCCCCCCCCCCCCCACACACACACACACACACTCCAAATTCCATCGGGGTGGGCCGGCCGGAACTGTTTTGTCATTAACATGTATCCTTCATAGATTTATTTTGAGAAACATATCATCCAAATCAAAAAAGGGGGTCAACCAACTCTTATTCCAATGCATCTCGAAGTTGGTAATGAGGTTGTGCTTTCGGTCTTTTGTTTCAGGGATCGTCGTGGACGGTTCGAGGGACTTTAAGCACGATCTCCAGCAACTATTCTTCCTCCGCATCTTGAAATTCGTAATGATCGGATATAAAATTATATGCATCTTCATAGTGATCCTAGACATTTATCATAGGATGAAATATTTTGTTTGCTACTACGTTTCCCAACACTATCTTTTTTTGGAACATTCCTAACAACATCTAGGTCTCGCTTCGTGTGAGACCGACGGCGGCGTCGTCTCAACCATGGCGTACCATGGTAGGTTGGTTGGTTTCATTCTTTACTAAATATCATTCTTTTTTTTTACTTTTTTTTACATTTCAAAAATATTGTAAAAACATTTTCCATCTGTCCCAAATAAGTGCCGTTTATCTAGTACAACTTAAATAAAAAGTTGTACTAAATCAGCGACACTTTTTTGGAATGGTAAAATATTTCAAAAATTGATTCACTTAAACATTCATCATGCATTTAAAAATGTAAACACCGTGTAGAACGTTTATTCACAAAATTTTATAGATTTTTTAGTATTATTCAAAACTAATCGTGATATTTTGAAAATGTTCAAGCATTTCAGAAAACGTGTCGAGAGTTAAACCAATAATTACAGAAAATTTCTAAACTTCCAAACAATTACAAAATAAATAATTGAAAAAATGTTAATGACTTTTTAAAAAAGTGTTCACGTCGTCAAACATATGCTCGTGACATTGCCAAAAATATTATAATGTAAAATAGTGGTCAAATTTTAAAAACAATTCATACCAGCAGAAAATTATTAACCACTTATTGAAAATATATTTGACATGTATTTGAAAAGATGTTCATAACATTGACTTAAAAAATGTTCACTATCTATTAAAAAAATCAATGTATATAAAAAGATAAATTTATAGAAAAATGTACAATATGTATTAAAAAAGGATAGACATGTATTGGAAAAAGGAAAAGAGATTAAACATTTAATAAAAAAATGAAAAACCAAAAGACCTTAAGGCAAACCGGTCTACTAAAACTCCTCTACTGAGTAAGCCCACTAAGGAAAGACGTCGGAGAGTGCCCGATGCGAGCTAAGATAGGTCTGGCAATATTAGACGTATAGCATTGGCGAGAGGTCCTTGCAGCGATTTATGTGCGGCCAGCGAACACTCATAGCCCCGCTCATGTGGCTGGACTCACCAAACGCAGATTACTAGCTTGCCCGGGTTGCCTCCCTCACTCGTTCGTCTGACAGGTAGACCGTTGATTTAAGAAAAGAAATGTATCAGAATAAATTTGTAATTTTGGAAAAAATGCAAATTTGCAGATAGTTCATTAAATCGAAAAGGGTACATGAATTTAATTTTTTAATATAAATTTGATTTTTTTTCAAGAAATTGAAAATTGTTCACATCATTGAAAAGAGTTCAAAAGATTTGTTACAAACTTTAGGAATTTGCGTATTTTCATAAATTTAGAATTTGTTTTGCTAATGTCTCAAAAGTTCTCGCATTTGAGAAAGGTTACTTATTTTTTTAAAATATATGTATAATTAAAAAGAGTTCTTGAATTTGAAAAAAGGGCAGAAAAGTAAAAAAGGGGAAAAGAAAAGAGTAAATAAAATAGAGAATAATGAGGAAAAATGGAGAAACCGAACAAAAAGCCAGCAAGAAAACATCCAAAAGCTTCTCGAAACTCAAAACATATGCCGGAGATAAGTGTCATAAATGCGTCGGTCCATTGCGATCGAAAAGTCTGCATGAGGTATGATTAACGCTACAAGTAACGCCTTAAGCGCTGAATAATATCTGGCAGCATTGGCAGTGTACCATGGAGTAAAAGCCTTGGAATTGAGCGCTGAACAGATTCGTACACATATTTTGTAGCATGAACACACGACCTTATTCGTAAAGAAGATGTCCATTTTCTCAAGAAATTTTGACAACACTGCAGTACACAAATCAAGGTTTCTACACCCTAAAAAAGGTAATTATTAATTTTTCTTCATTCCAAGAACAATAACCCTACACGTACAAGGATAAATTTCACCGGGGTTGGCCGGCCGGAACTCTTTTGTCATTAACATATATCCTTCATAGATTTATTTTGAGAAACATATTATCCAAATCAAAAAAGGGGGTAAACCAACTTTTATTCCGCTGCATCTCGAAGTTGGTAATGAGAGGTCGTGTTTTCGGTCTTTTGTTTCAGGGATCATCGTGGGCGGTTCGAGGGACTTCAAGCACTATCTCCACCAACTATTCTTCCGCTGCATCTTGAAATTCGTAATGATCGGATCTAAAATTATATGCATCTTCATAGTGATCCTGGACATTTATCATAGGATGAAATATTTTGTTTGCTACTGCATTTCCCAACACTATCTTTTTTAGGAACATTCCTAACAACATCTAGGTCTCGCTTTGTGTGAGACCGACGGCGTCGTCATCTCAAGCATGACGTACCATGGTAGGTTGGTTAGTTTCAATCTTTACTTAATATCATTCTTTTTTAACTTTTTTTACATTTCAAAAATATTGTAAAAACATATTCCATCCTTCCCAAATAAGTGCCGTTGATCTAGTATAACTTAGATAAAAAGTTGAACTAAATCAGCGACACTTATTTTGGAATGGTAAAATATTTCAAAAATTAATTCACTTAAACATTCATCATGCATTTAAAAATGTTAACACCGTGTAGAACATGTATTCACACAATTTTATAGATTTTTTTAGTATTATTCAAAACTAATCGTGATATTTTGAAAATGCTGAAGCATTTCAAAAAAAGTTTTGTGAGTTAAACCAATAATTATAGAAATTTTAAAAACTTCCAAACAATTACATAATAAATAATTGAAAAAAATGTTAATGGTTTTTTAAAAAAGTGTTCACGTGGTCAAACATATGTTCGTGACATTGCTAAAAATATTATAATGTAAAATAGTGGTCACATTTTAAAAACATTTCATACCAGCAGACAATTATTAACCACTTATTGAAAATATATTTGACATGTATTGGAAAATATGTTCATAACATGGATTTGAAAAATGTTCACTATCTATTTAAAAAATGTTCAATGTATATAAAAAAGGTCAATTTATAGAAAAATGTACAATATGTATTAAAAAAGGATAGACATGTATTGGAAAAACGAAAAGAGATTAAAGCATTTAATAAAAAATGAGAAACCAAAAGACCTTAAGGCAAACCAATCTAAACCGATCTACCAAAACTGGTCTACTGAGCAGGCCCACTAAGGAAAGACGCCGCAGAGTGCCCGATGCGAGCTAAGATAGGTCTGGCAATATTAGACGTATAGCATTGGCGAGAGGTCCTTGCAGTGATTTATGCGCGGCCAGCAAACACTCATAGCCCCGCTCGTGTGGCCGGACTCACCAAACGCAGATTACTGGCTTGCCTGGGTTGCCTCCCTCACTCGTTCATTTGGCAGGTAGACCGTTGATTTAAGAAAATACATGTATCTGAATAAATATGTAATTTTTGAAAAAAATGCAAATTTGGAGATAGTTCATTAAATTGCAAAGGGATCATGAATTTGATTTTTTTTATAAATTTTATTATTTTTTCATGAAATTGAAAATTGTTCACATCATTGAAAAAAGTTCAAAAAATTTGTTACAAATTTTCAGAATTTGCATATTTTCATAAATTTAGAATTCGTTTTGATAATGTCTCAAAAGTTCTCACATTTGAGAAAGGTTAAATTTTTAAAAATTATCTGTATAATTGAAAAGAGTTCTTGAATTTGAAAAAATTGCAGAAAAGTAAAAAAGGGGAAAAGAAAAGAGTAAATAAAATAGAGAATAATAAGGAAAAATGGAGGAACCGAACAAAAAGCCAGAAAGAAAACATCCAAAAGCTTCTCGAAACCCAAAACATATACCGGAGATAAGTGTCATAAATGGGTCGGTCCATTGCGATCGAAAAGTCTGCATGACGTATGATTAACGCTACAAATAACGCCATTAGCGCTGAATAAGATCTGGCAGCATTGGCAGTGTACCATGGAGTAAAAGTCTTGGAATTGAGCGTTGAGCAGATTCTTACACATATTTTGTACCATGAACACACGACCTTATTCGTAAAGAAGATGTCCATTTTCTCAAGAAATTTTGACAACACTCCACTACACAAATCAAGGTTTCTACACCCTAAAAAAGGTAATTATTAATTTGTCTTCATTCCAAGAACAATAACCCTACACGTACAAGGCTGTTACACGCGATTTAGGCAATCTTCCTCTTAATCGCCCCCCCCCCCCACCCCAAATTTCACTGGGGTTGGCCGGCCGGAACTCTTTTGTCATTAATATATATCCTTCATAGATTTATTTTAAGAAACATATCGTCCAAATCAAAAACGGGGGTAAACCAACCCTTGTTCCGCTGCATCTCGAAGTTCGTAATGAGAGGCCATGCTTTCGGTATGTTGTTTCAGGGGTCGTCGTGGACGGTTCGAGGGACTTCAAGCACGATCTCCACCAACTATTCTTCCGCTGCATCTTGAAATTCGTAATGATCGGATCTAAAATTATATGCATCTTCATAGTGATCCTGGACATTTATCATAGGATGAAATATTTTGTTTGCTACTACGTTTCCCAACACTATCTTTTTTTAGGAACATTCCTAACAGCATCTAGGTCTCGCTTCGTGTTGGGGATATAACTATTAGGTATGACCCGCCCAGGAGGGGCCGGGTCAGCCCTATGTCGATTCATCACAATGAAGCCCAAAATCATATGGCGGTTCATAGATAGGTTTGGTAGAGGGTCTAGACCCGAAGGCGGCTTAAGGCCCATGGATATAAACGGCCGTGTATGTAAACTTGTATTGTAAGCCACGTAAGAAAGGTCACCGAGCCGGATACGTTGTATAAGCCGGCTGGGACTCTGTAGCTCGCAGGGCGTCAACTCGTGTATATAAGGGGACGACCTAGCGACGGCTTTGGACAAGAAACAATAGATCGAGAGCCGGGTCAAGCGTATTCGCTCCCTGCTCATCGAAACCCTAGCAATACCATCTACAAACAGGACTAGGCTTTTACCTTCATCATAAGGGGCCGAACCAGTATAAACTGTGACGCCCCCGATTTGACCGTACACTAATCATGCACGCAAATGTGTACGATCAAGATCAAAGACTCATGGGAAGATATCACAACACAATTCTACAAATAAAATAAGTCATACAAGCATCATATTACAAGCCAGGGGCCTCGAGGGCTCGAATACAAGAGCTCGATCATAGACGAGTCAGCGAAAGCAACAATATCTGAGTACAGACATAAGTTAAACAAGTTTGCCTTAAGAAGGCTAGCACAAACTGGGATACAGATCAAAAGAGGCGCAAGCCTCCTGCCTGGGATCCTCCTAAACTACTCATGGTCGTCGTCAGCGGGCTACACGTAGTAGTAGGCACCTCCCGAGTAGTAGTAGTCGTCGTCGACGGTGGCGTCTGGCTCCTGGGGTCCAACGTCTGGTCGCAGCAATCGGGTATAGGAAGGGGGAAAAGGGGGAGTAAAGCAACCGTGAGTGCTCATCCAAAGTACTCGCAAGCAAGGAGCTACACTACATATGCATGGGTATATGTGTAAAGGGGCCATATCGGTGGAATGAACTGCCGAATGCCAGAATAAGAGGGGGATAGCTAATCCTGTCGAAGACTACGCTTCTGGCAGCCTCCGTCTTGCAGCATGTAGACGGGAATAGACTGAAGACCTCAAAGTAGCATCGCATAGCATAACCCTAACCGATGATCCTCCCCTCGTCGCCCTGTGAGAGAGCGATCACCGGTTGTATCTGGCACTTGGAAGGGTGTGTTTTATTAAGTATCCGGTTCTAGTTGTCATAAGGTCAAGGTACAACTCCAAGTCGTCCTGTTACCGAAGATCACGACTATTCGAATAGTTTAACTTCCCTGTAGGGGTGCACCACATAACCCAACACGCTAGATCCCATTTGGCCGGACACACTTTTCTGGGTCATGCCCGGCCTCGGAAGATCAACACGTCGCAACCCTACCTAGGCACAACAGAGAGATCAGCACGCCGGTCTAAATCCTATGGCGCAGGGGTCTGGGCCCATCGCCCTTTGCACACCTGCACGTTGAGAATGCGACCGGAAGCAGAACTAGCCCCCTTAATACAAGAGCAGGCTTACGGTCCAATCCGGCGCGTGCCACTCAGTCGCTGACGTCACGAAGGCTTCGACTGATACCACGACGTCGAGTGCCCATAACTTTCCCCGCGTAGATGGTTAGTGCGTATAGGCCAGTAGCCAGACTCAGATCAAATACCAAGATCTCGTTAAGCGTGTTAAGTATCCGCGAATGCCGACCAGGGCCAGGCCCACCTCTCTCCTAGGTGGCCTCAACCTGTCCTGTCGCTTCGCCACAAAGTAACAGTCGGGGGCCGTCGGGAACCCAGGCCCACCTCTACCGGGATGGAGCCACCTGCCCCTTCAGCCCCCAACTCCGAACAGTACCACAGGTAATGTAACAGTGTAAAGTATATAGCATATGCCCGTGATCACCTCCCGAGTGATCACGGCCCAGTAGTATAGCATGGCAGACGGACAAGAGTGTAGGGCCATTGATGGAACACTAGCATCCTATACTAAGCAGTAGGATAGCAGGTAAGGGTAACAACTGTAGCAACAATGACAGGCTATGCATCAGAATAGGATTAATGAAAAGCAGTAACATGCTACACTACTCTAATGCACGTAGTATAGAGAAGAGTAGGCGATATCTGGTGATCAAAGGGGGGGCTTGCCTGATTGTCTGGCAAGAAGGAGGGGTCGTCGGTGACGTAGTCATACTGGGTAGCAGCGACGTCGGTCTCGGTGTCTAGCAAGAGAAGAGGGGGAAGAAACGATAAATATAATGCAAACAAATGCATGACGATGCATGACATGACAAAGCGTGATGCTAGGTGTGCCCTAACGCGGTACGAGGTGGTACCGGTGAAGGGGGGAACATCCGGGAAATTATCCCCGGTGTTTCGCATTTTCGGGCAGAGGAGCCGGAGGGGGAAAGTTACGTGTTCGCTATGCTAGGGATGTGTGGCGGACGAACAGGCTGTGTATCCGGATTCGTCTCATCGTTCTGAGCAACTTTCATGTTGAAAATAATTTAATCCGAGTTACGGATTAAAAGATATGATTTTCTAAAGATTTTATTAATTTCTAGAATTTAATTAATTATTTAAATTAATTCGAAATGGATTTATGACATCAGCATGATGTCATGCTGACGTCAGCAGTCAACGGGGGTTGACTGGTCAACCTGACCAGTGGGTCCCACTGGTCAGTGACACATATTAATTAAACAGTTTAATTAAACTAATCAAAATTAATTAGGGGGTGAGCCCCACTGTCATACTAATTAATTAGCTAATTAACAGTAGTTAATTAGGTTAATTAATCATTAGGTTAATTAATCTTAATTGGTTAATTTAATCAGAATTAATTAAGTTAATTAATTAACTAATTAATTAATTAATTTTATTATTTATTATTTTATTTATTTTTAATTATTGTTATTATTTTTAATAAATCTTTTTTTAATCTCTTTTTTTTTGTTCTGGGCGGGGGCCCCGTTCGTTATAGGGCCAGGGGGCCTAACTGGTGCGGGCTACCGGGCGACGGGCCAGCGGTAACGAGCGAACCTGAGCACGGTGCCGCCCGAACGGACACGCACAGGGGCGCGGAGGAGGCCACGAGCGGCAGCGGGCGGCGAGCGACAGGGAGCTCCGGCGGGCAGCGGTTGCGAGGCGACGACGCGAGGGTCAGCGCGACGTGGGTGAGCAGGGGGCGCTGATGTAGGCGCTTGCAGCAGCATGCGGCAGCGGCAACTGATGCAGGGGAGGCGCGGGGAGAGGCAGAGCGGCGTGGGGAAGGGGGCGGCCGTGCGCGTGGCGGTGGCCAGGGACGGAGGAGGGCGGCGGCTGCGCGGTGGCGCGGGCAGAGCCGCGCCGGAGCAGCAGCGGGGGGGGGGGGGGGGGGGGGGGGGGGGGGGGGGGGGGGGGGGGGGGGAAGAGGCGCACGTGGCACGCGGCGGGGAGGCCAGCGGAGCGCGCGACAGGGGGGAGCAAGGCGCGGGAAGAGGCCACGGGCGGCTGGGTGAAGCGGGGCGACACGATCGCGGCTGTGGGCGCGCGGGAGCGTGAACGGGCGCGGGGTGAGCACGTGCGGGGGAAGGCAGCAGCGGGCGGCCCCGAGTGGCGTGCGCGGCGACGCAGTGCGAGGTGGGGAGAGGAGAAAGGAGGGGGCCTCACTGGGTGTCGTAGGGACTGGGCAACGGGGCGCGGGAAGCGACTCGTGGAGGACGACGAGGAGGTCCGGCATGCTCCGCGGAGGTGGTCCGGCGAGGAGGATGGTGGGGACGGCGTGGTTCGATCCGGGCGGCGGCGAGGGGCGCAGGGGCGATGCGGGGCTCGACGCGGTGGCTTTCGGGGGAAGGTGGCGTCCGCGAGGTGGAGGTAGACGAGGGTGGGCGGCTTCGGACGGCGATGGACGAGGTAGTCGCGATGGCGGCGACGGGGTCGGGTCGTCCGATCCCGATCCAATCGGGGGGGGGGTGGGAGTGGTGAGTGGGGTCGTGGGGTTAGGGTTTGCGGGGGGAGGGGGATATGGAGAGAATGGGGGGAGGGCGGCTGGGCCAAGTGGGTCGACCAGCTGGGCCTCCTGGCCCAGTTGGCCAGGGTTTTTTTGTGCCTTTTCTTGTTTTGTTTCTCTTTCTATTTTCTTATTTCAATTTATCTATTTTTCTATTTCTTTTAGTTTTACTTTATATGCAGTTTTATAATATATCAACTCAGTCCCTAAATTAGCATTATTAGTTAGGCTACTATCATAATTAATTTGGCACTAAATAAATTAGTTTTACATTTGTTTATTATTCAAAAGTATTTAACCTCGTGTCCTTTGTCCTGATTAACCCCTTTAAGATAATCTCATCATGATGGCTCCATGACTAAGTCCTCACACTAGGACATCTACCGTGACAATTCCACGACAGTTGGCGCCCACCGTGGGGCTATCACACGATGGTTACAAGTTCTTAGAGGGCAACTTCAAAGGGATCAAGGGATACGCTATGGGCCGGATGACCAAGAGTCGTCACAGCAAGAGCTACATCGACGACGCAGGCTGGGGCCCTGAGGCCGGCTCAATTGAGTACGGGTACCGGGTCCCCTTCAGCGGAATTCACGTCTTCATCGGCAAGATCGGCGAATCGGGCCCTGAGCCGGACATCTGCATCGACATCGTCGAGACGGCTCAGCGTGCGAGACCCGCCCGGATTCGGCCTACCATGGATCGTGCCTTCATGGGATTTATCCATGGAGCGGAATCTGAGGACAGACCGCCATCTGGTGGTGAGACCGTCGTTTACTTTGATGGCGAGTCATCCACAGGTGAGACAGAGTCATTGTATCAACTTCCAGACGACCGACTTGGGGGCTGTTCTGATGGCGACAGTATTCCGGACCCCTGTGAGCCGCCGAACCGGGTTGCAATCTTCATGGTCGGTACACAACCCGTGCAGCATTCATCAACGGCAGCAGAGTTGATTTCCGGGTCAGCAACGGCAGCGGCTGCCGGGGCAGGAGGCCCTGAGTGCCCGCCGGCTTGCTACCTCTTGAGCACTGCGTTGGTTTTCCCTTGAAGAGGAAAGGGTGATGCACTAAAGTAGCGTAAGTATTTCCCTCAGTTTTTGAGAACCAATGTATCAATCAGTAGGAGACTACACGCAAGTCCCTCGTACCTACACAAACAAATAAGAACCTCGCAACCAACGCGTTAAAGGGGTTGTCAATCCCTTCACGGTCACTTACGAGAGTGAGATCTGATAGAGATAATAATAATAAGATAAATATTTTTGGTATTTTTATGATATAGATTGAAAGTAAAGATTGTGAAATAAAATAGATTGGAAACTTATATAATAAAAGATAGACCCGGGGGCCATAGGTTTCACTAGTGGCTTCTCTCAAGATAGTATAAGTATTATGGTGGGTGAACAAATTACTGTCGAGCAATTGATAGAAAGTGCATAATTATGAGAATATCTAGGCATGATCATGTATATAGGCATCACGTCCGCGACAACTAGACTTAAACAATTCTGCATCTACTACTATTACTCCACACATCGACCGCTATCCGGCATGCATCTAGAGTATTAACTTCATAAGAACAGAGTAATGCATTAAGCAAGATGACATGATGTAGAGGGATAAACTCAAGCAATATGATATAAACCCCATCTTTTTATCCTTGATGACAACAATACAATACGTGCCTTGTTGCCCCTGCTGTCACTGGGAAAGGACACCGCAAGATTGAACCCAAAGCTAAGCACTTCTCCCATTGCAAGAAAGATCAATCTAGTAGGCCAAACCAAACTGATAATTCGAAGAGACTTGCAAAGATAATTAAATCATACATATAAGAATTCAGAGAAGAACCAAATATTGTTCATAGATAATCTTGATCATAAATCCACAATTCATTGGATCTCGACAAACACACCACAAAAAGAGTTACATCGAATAGATCTCCAATAAGATCGAGGAGAACTTTGTATTGAGATCCAAAGAGAGAGAAGAAGCCATCTAGCTAATAACTATGGACCCGAAGGTCTGAGGTAAACTACTCACACATCATCGGAGAGGCTATGGTGTTGATGTAGAAGCCCTCCATGATTGATTCCCCCTTCGGCGGAGCCCCGAAAAAGGCCCCAAGATGGGATCTCTTGGGTACAGAATGTTGCAGCGGTGGAAATAGGGTTTCGTGGTGCTCCAGGATGTTTTCGGGTTATATGGGTATATATAGGAGGAAGAAGTAGGTCGGTGGAGCTGCGAGGGCCCCACGAGGGTGGGGGGCGCGCCTAGGGGGTAGGCGCGCCTCCCTGCCTCGTGGCTCCCTCGTTGATTTCTTGACATCTACTCCAAGTCCCCTGGATCACGTTTGTTCCAAAAATAACTCTCCCGAAGGTTTCATTCTGTTTGGATTCCGTTTGATATTCCTTTTCCGCGAAACACTGAAATAGGCAAAAAACAACAATTTGCACTGGGCCTTGGGTTAGTAGGTTAGTCCCCAAAATAATATAAAAGTGTATAAATAAGCCCATTAACATCCAAAACAGATAATATAATAGCATGGAACAATCAAAAATTATAGATATGTTGGAGACGTATCACGGCTTAGGTCTTAACCGACTTACTGGATAAGCTGACAGCGCTGTTAACAGCGGTGGTTAACCCGGCGGATCAAGATCAGCATAATGCGGCAGTCACAAAGCTGTGTGATGATATAGCACATGCCAAGGAGGAGCTAAATGCAGAAAACACTAGGATGGCTGAGGAGCGGGCTGCTTTGGATGCTCAGGCACAGCGGATTCAATCGTAGTCTTACCGGCTCATGCTAGATCAGAACGCTTCAAACGAGGTCATGAGGAGGAGACATCAAACTCGTCTGTCGTCGGTTTATGAGGCAAGGAATCTCTTTAAGATGCCAGGAGCAGGAACCAATGACCCGGCAGTAGTAAACCGGGTCAAGGCGCCTGGGACGGGTATGCCAGTTCAGCCACGTACAACAGACCCTCCTCGTCAGAACAATAACCCGCCGCAGCATGTGTCAACACCACTGGGTCATTATTCTAACCCTTTGGATAGCATGATCGCTGTGGCGTCACGATTGGCGGCTCTCCCGGTTGATGGTGAGTCGCCAATGGCGGTTGAGACACGGAGGGCTATAGAGCTTCTCCAGACGGCACTGACTCAGTAGCAGGCTTATTCTTACAGTCGTGACAGGATTCATTCCACCCCTCGCACGAGCCGGAGTTACAACAGACGTATTTATGAGCCGGCGGTGTCCAGCAGTGGACGGAACCATAACCCGCCCCGTGGACATAACCTGGCGGGCGATGGAGCTGATGCTCAGAATGTGGTGGATTAAGGAAGAGCCCGTCGAGAGGCCGAGTTAGCGGCACAGTATGCAGCCCGTCAACCTACTCTGGCTCGTCCAACCACTTCTGTAGAGCTAGGTGTAACCTTTAGAAATTTGGGTGTGCCATGCTTAGTGCCGGATCTGCGTAATGAGCGCCTGCCCAAGGATTTCAAAGGTCCTCGCAAGGTTCCTAACTATACAGCCGATTTAAGTCCCGAGGCATGGATTGAGAGTTATGAGATGGCCATGGAGTTACTAGATGTCAGCGAGGCTGCATGTGCTAAATATTCCCCCTGATGTTGGAGGGAATGGCACATACTTGGTTGAAGGGGCTCCCTGCTAATTCCATCGGGTCATGGGCCGAGTTAAATGCCTGGTTCATCCAGAACTTCAAGGATACATGTAAACAGCCCATGTCAATTATGGATCTGGCCTCCTGTGTTCAAGAAGAAGGCGAGTCAACAACCCATTGGGTGCGCCAGGTCTCAACATCCTGCATTCGTCGGATCGCATCAATGCCGACTCAGCAGTGTTGATGTTGGAGAACAATTGTTGTTTCACGCCCTTAAAACAGAAACTAGGGCGGCTCAAACGCCATTGCAATGACATGGGGACGCTCATGGCGGCTCTAGTTAAGTATGCTGTCTCTGATAGTACCAAGGACCCCGAGTCTGATGATGAAAATCCGAGGAAGGGAAGGAAGATCAGCAACGCCAAGGGGCGACAGCATAACCCGGCGAACCAGGGAGGCAACGGTAAGCGCAAGGCTGATAATAGTTTTGACTTTGTGTCCAACACCAATGCATAGAATAATGGTCAGTGTCGCAAGGGTAAGCCACCCCCACATGCCGGAGGATCTGATATCAATCTTGAACAGATGTTAAATCAGCCCTGCCCAAGACATGGTATGCGAGAAAGACCATCCGGGCACCTTTGGAAGGATTGTCACAGTATGAAAGATTACAAGAATTCCAATCTTTTTCAAGACAGTCATGGGCCAGGTGGCGGTTCTGGATCCGGCTTTCATGGTCCGGGTTATGGCGGTGGCGGTTCTAACTTTGGATTCCAAGGAAATCAAGGTAATCACAGCAACCAGGGTGGTTACAACCAGCAGAATAATCAGGGGGGGTCAACAGCAGCAGTCTGGTTATCAGAGCAACCCGAAGCAGTTGAATAGTGGACAATATCATGTCTTCACCACTAGCTTATGTAAGCATGACCAGAAGCTTCATAAGAGAGCAGTCAATGCTGTTGAGCCGGCAGTTCCCCGTTACTTGAGCTGGTCTGAGCAGCCAATCGTGTGGAGTCAAGAAGATCACCCGCCCCGGGTTGATAGTCCGGGTCATTTGGCTTTAGTGGTCGCACCTCAGGTCGGAGGGTATAAGTTTACCAAAGTACTCATAGACGGAGGGAGCAGCATCAATATCCTTTATTATGAAACTTTCCGTCGCATGGGATTGACTGGTAAAAATCTTAAACCATCAAACATTGTTTTCCATGGCGTGGTGCCTGGTAAGTCGGCATATCCAGTTGGTAAGATAGCTCTGGAAGTTGTTTTTGGATATGATCGTGACTCTAGGTCAGAGACGTTGACCTTTGAAGTGGTCAAGATCCACAACCCATATCATGCTCTGTTTGGACGGTCGGCTTATGCTAAGTTCATGGTGCGGCCTTGCTATGTGTTTCTGCAGCTCAAGATGTCAGTTCACAAGGGAACCATTACAATGCATGGGAGCCGTAAGATAGCTCTGGAATGCGAAGAAGGGGATGCGGCTTATGCTGAGTCGGCTTGTGCAACGGAGGATTTAAAATTTTACAAAGACAATGTTGATCTGACAGATATGACATCTTTGAAAAACCCAACTACAGAGCATGATCCGCTTTTAAAGTTTAAATCAGTAGATGATACCAAGATGGTTGATTTTGTTCCTGGCGACTCATCCAAGCAGTTCATCATCAGTGATAATCTAGATCCAAAATAGGAAAGCGCGCTCATCGAGTTCATCCATGAGAACCGGGACATCTTTGCATGGAAGCCTTCACACATGTCGGGTGTACCAAGAGAACTCGCTGAGCACACTCTTAATCTTGATCCAAAGTTTAAGCCGGTCAAATAGTTTCTTCGCCGTTTTAATGAGGAGAGACGGAAGGCCATCGGAGAGGAAGTAGCCCGGCTCTTGGCAGCTGGGTTTATCATCGAAGTTTTCCATCCTGAGTGGTTGGCTAACCCGGTGCTGGTACTTAAGAAGAATGACACTTGGCGTATGTGTGGGTGGACTACACGGATTTGGACAAGGCTTGTCCGACTGATCCTTTTGCTCTCCCTCGTATTGATCAGATTATTGATGCAACGGCGGGGTGTGAGTGTCTGAGTTTTTTTATGCTTATTTTGGTTATCATCAGATCAAGATGGCGGTTAAGGACAAAGAGAAGACAGCTTTCAGAACTCCCTTTGGAGCCTTCTGCTATGTGTCTATGCCTTTCGGGCTCAAGAGTGCCAGGCGACTTTTCAGAGATGTGTGCAAAATTGCCTTCATAATCAAATTGGGCGTAAAGTTCATGCTTATGTGGATGATATTGTGGTGAAGTCCAGAGAGAAAGAGACATTGATAGATGATTTGAAGGAAACCTTTGATAATCTTAGGGTTTATAAGATGATGTTTAACCCAGCCAAGTGTGTTTTTGGTGTGCCGGCAGGCAAGCTCTTGGGTTTTCTGGTGTCTAACAGGGGCATTGAAGCTAATCCAGAGAAAATCAAGGTCATTACTTCTCTGGCTAAGCCGGTGCGTGTCAATGATGTGCAACGTCTGGCGGGCCGTATTGCGGCGTTAAGCCGGTTCATAAGCCGGTTGGGAGAGAAAGCTATCCCTCTGTATCAGATGATGAAAAAGACATATAATTTTGTCTGGAGTGATGCTGCTAATGAAGCGTTTGAGGATTTGAAGAAACAGTTGGCTGAGCCGCCCGTGCTTGCTGCCCCTGTTGATAAAGAGCCTTTGTTGTTATATGTGGCTGCTAATAGCCGGGCTATCAGTGTAGCCATTGTGGTGGAAAGGAAGGAGGCAGGCAAGGAATATCCAGTTCAAAGGCCGGTTTATTACATCAGTGAGGTGCTTATTGAGTCCAAGCAGAGATATCCGCACTGGCAGAAGCCTGTATATGGGGTGTTCTTGGCTAGCCGGAAGCTTAAACACTATTTTCTGGGTCATCCCATCACTGTGGTTAGCTCTTCTCCTTTGGGAGATATCATCCAAAATAGGGAAGCAACTGGTCGGGTTGCTAAGTGGGCTATTGAGCTTGGACCTCACGGATTAAAGTATGTGCCTCGCACAGCCATCAAGTCTCAGGCGCTGGTGGATTTCATCAATGATTGGACAGAGCTGCAGATGCCTGAGAAAAAGCCAGATAACACGTATTGGACTATTCAGTTTGATGGGTCCAGACAGTTGGAAGGCTCGGGGGCTAGAGTTGTTCTTGCTTCCCCTCGAGAGTGATAAGTTCTGTTATGTTCTCCGTTTACTTTTTCCTTGCACTAACAATGCAGCTGAGTATGAGGCCTTGCTCCACGGTCTTCGGATGGCTAAGGAGATGAATTTAAGCCGGGTTAGGTGCTTCGACGACTCAGACTTGGTGGCTCAGCAAGTCTCTGGTACTTGGGATTCTAAGGATCCAATCATGACGGCTTATCGGTGAGAGGTGGACGTTATTGCTGGTCACTTCAAGGGTTATCAAGTTGAGCATGTTGATCGAAGAAAAAAATGAAGCGGCGGATGATTTAAGCCGGTTGGGTTCTCAACGTAAGCCGGTGCCGCCTAATGTTTTTCTTGATGTTTTGCATAACCCATCGGTCAAGTTACCTACAGAGGAGGATTTGGCTATCCTTGACCCGGAGGCTTAGTTGGTGGCGGCTCTTCATGTAATTCCGGATTGGACAGTTCTTATTTGGCTTATATGACCCAGGGCGAGTTACCTGAGGATGAAACCTTAGCTAGACAGATAACCCGACGGTCTAAGTCAATGACAATTGTTAATGGAGAATTACATCATCGCAGTGTCATAGGAGCATTTCAACGTTGTGTTTCTCCAGAGGAGGGCTGTGAGATCTTGCGTGAGATTCATGAAGGAGACTATTGTCATCATGCCGGTTCAAAATCTCTCATGGCTAAAGCTTTTCGTCATGGATTTTATTGGCTAGCAGCTCATGCTGATGCGGAGGACCTGGTTAGAAGATGTGATGGATGTCAGAATTTTTCACGACGAGCTCATGTGCCGGCTCAAGAATTGAGGATGATTCCAAGTACTTGGCCATTTGTAGTTTGGGGGCTTGATATGGTTGGACCTTTCAAAAGATTCAAGGACAAGAAGACCCACCTTTTGGTGGCGATTGATAAGTTCACTAAGTGGGTAGAGGCAGAGCCAGTCAGTAAGTGTGATGCAGCAACGGCGGTTCAATTCATGAAGAAGGTGTTCTTCCGTTTTGGCTTTCCACACAGCATCATAACAGACAATGGCACTAATCTCTCTAAAGACGCTATGGAAGAATTTTGTCAACGTGAGCACATCCGGCTTGATATGTCATCAGTGGCTCACCCTCAATCTAATGGTCAAGCGGAGAGAGCCAATCAGGAGATCTTGAAAGGCATCAAACCCCGGCTTATGGTTCCCCTGCAGAGAACGCCGGGTTGTTGGGTCGAGGAGTTACCTTCGTGTTATGGAGCATCAATACCACCCCTAACAGATCTACGGGATACATGCCTTTCTTCATGGTTTACGGAGCAGAGGCAGTTCTCCCTAGTGACATCCATCATGACTCACCTCGGGTGGTGGCTTATGTTGAAGTTGACAATGAAAAAGCACGTCAGGAAGCACTTGACCTGTTGGATGAAGAGCGTGACATCGCGTCGGCTCGTTCAACGAATTACCAGCAAGATCTGCGTTGTTACCACAGCCGCCGGGTTAAAACCAGAACTTTCCAAGAAGGCGATCTGGTGCTCCGGCATATCCAGGATCATACTGATATGCACAAGTTATCCCCACCTTGGGAAGGACCCTTTGTGGTCAGCAAGAATCTGAATAATGGGTCATATTACCTTATCGATGTTCGAGACCACCAGGACTCGCGCACGTCGGAGGAAGAGACCCGCCGGCCGTGGAATATTTCTCATCTTCGGCCTTACTACACTTGAGCCACTGGCTCTTCCAATGTACATATTTTGACAATGTATATATTATGATCGATATAATAAAGCCGGCATCCCTGCTAAAGCAGGGCTTCTATCATTTTTTCCTCTTTAAATAATGAGTTTTTGGTCACATGGGGGCTTCTGCTTTATACAACAAAGTTATGATTACCCTTTGATCCGGCTTATAAGCCACATAAAAAACTTGGGGGCTTGCTACCCAGGTTAAAGGGACCAAAGAGAGTCTGTTGCAAAAGCACAACTCAAACATAGGTACCCCCTGAGCACAGCTCAAAATATTGCTTGGGGGCTCTTTTGTTCTAAAGAACAAAGAGTTTGTAACCTTGTGATAGGCTATAAAAGCCAGGCTTGGAAGCCAGGTGTATTCACCTAAAACCCCGGGTTATCCTGCCTTTTTAAGTAAGTCACTTTGCCCAGGTAATCCTGGAAAGACCCGTCGAACGTTTGACCAGTCAATCTTATGCAGACCCAGAACTTGTCAAAGTTAAAACGACGATTGGTTAATGTGAGGTCCATCTTATAAGGTTTGTAAAACGGTTTAACTCAGTGGCCTTGCAGCACATGAAAAGCCTCGTTTTGGGCCTGGCAGCCCATGAAAAGCCTCGCTTCTCGTTTGTTTTTATTCAACAGATTCTTTCTTTTTGAGGTTTATTTGACAAGATTTATAAAGCTTGGTTGTAAATTACTGGTGTTTATTAACCCGGTCTGGCTTTTGACTATAAGTCGCTAGTATGAGATAACATCTGGTGTTTATTAACCCGACTTGGTCTTCGACTATAAGTCGATATTATGAAATAAAGATAATATCTGGTGTTTATTAACCCGGTCTAGATTTGTTCATAAGCCGGCAATCTCTGATAATTACCAGTGTCCAAAGCCTTGGGTTATCGCCCTTACTGCACTGGCTTGGTAAACCAACAAGTATGATGAAATATCACAGGTATGACATATTTTTTAATCATATATGATTATTATTTAGTGCATCCTTGGTTATAAATCATGATAAATTTATGTTGGGGCATTATAACCCGTCCAGCGGTAAACCGCCAGGACACTTTTCAGCTGTTGTATGCAGGAACAGATTCAAAATTGATAATATCACAAAGCATATATGGCATATTTTCGCATAGCAGATAAATGGTGTCATGAACAACACAATATGCACGATGGCATAGCAGAACAAGAAGTTTAAAACTAGCCTATTACAAGGCGCTTGGTGCCCAAAGGGATGATTGTTTGTTAAGTATCACAATCAGCAGATGATAAACCGGCCTCGGTTCATGAATCTTGGCCTGGCTGACTCGAAGGTTGCGATTTATCCCTTGCCGGTTTGTCTTCCTCCTCCACCGTCTGGAAGTGGGGTTTGGACCAGTCAAAGCCACACAAGGCGATGAATTCAACTTCGTCGTCAATCAGATCAGACGGATCAATATCAGGGGAGAAAGTGTGCTTACGAATGGGTGGAATTAAATCCATCACTTTATATGAAGTAGTCGGCATCTTCTTGTTATCTGCATCGTCACCCGGCTGATACTTGGTGAGGTTGGTCTCTTCGGCAATGATTGTTGCATGAGGGCGAATCTCTTTGACACAGGCAGCAAAGTCTTGTTGGTCAAAAGAGGTTCCATCTTCCTTGAGACTAGGATACCCACTGGCTACGTCTGCCGGGTCTAATTTCGGTACCTAGGCTTTGGCACGGATCAAGGCTGTCACAGCTCCGGCTCTAGCACAAGATCGCTTGATTTCTTGGAACCTGGTGGGCAAGATGGACAGTTTCTTCAAGACATCACTTAACAGATTTGGTCCTTGATTCGCTGGGGAGATAGTGGAAAGAGTCCGCTGAGCTCCAGTATATAATTGCTCAACAAGCGTGTAAACCGCCTTGAGCTTCACCAGTGTATTTTGGCTCAGATTCCTGCCCCTGGTACCTGAAACAAAAAGTGCAAAGATTGGTTAAGTGGCGACTTACAGTATGATGACAAATACTTATTCTGGATAAATAACAAGGTGACTTACCAAAGATTGCAGAAACCATCTGAGACACACGATTTTTTAAACCGGTGAGTTCAGTGGTAACCTCTTCCAGAGCCGCCTCGGCTTTTTCAGTATGCTGAATCAGGACCGTCTTTTCCTTGGCCCAAGCCTCTTTGTCTGCAGTAAAGCTGGTCTTCAATTTTTCGGCTTCAGACACACTAAACTGAAATTTTGATTCAGCCTTTTTGGTCTCAGTATCCTAAGCCACCAGCCGAGTCTTTGCCTCATTCAATTGAGTTTCTAGCTCTGTGGTAGCAGCCTGCATACAACATAAGTCCGTTAAAGTTTCATGGCGGATTACAATAATACAAGTCCCAAGTGCTTTTCAAGCAACAACACTTGGCACTTGGGGGCTAATGATTGTCAACGCAATTTTTCAAAGGAATCGACTCTTTCTAGAAAAGTCCCAAGTGCTTTGCAAGCAACAACACTTGGCACTTGGGGGCTAATGCATATTGCTTGTTTTCTTGCTAAAAGGATGAGCCGGGTGTGCTATTAACAATCCCAGCCGACTCATGGGGGATATGCAGTTAAGTTCTGTTCTTTTACATAATGATTAATAGGACCGGCTCATTCATACTGATTAAACCGACCCTTGGGGACTACAAATGCAAAGTTATGTTGTCATCAGCATCCGGTTTAAGTTTTTAAACTGGACTTGGAGGGAGTCTAGGGTAGAAGCTTGTCAAAATTTTAAGTCTACGGATTATTCAAGTTTATCATAATCAGAAGTTGGGGGCTGGTAGGATATAGACATAAGCCGGATGACGTACCTCATACTTCTGGTGCATTTGCTTCACCATTTCAATCTCCAAGTCACGGCAGGAATGCACTTGACTGACATAACCAGATAAAACTTCACTAATACTCAGGTGAGCATAGTGGGAGACATCAAACCTCACTTTCTCTCTTTCTATGACTTCTTGTTTGGAAGAGTGTCTCGCTAGTACAGTTGGATTCCCCAGTTCAACGAATCTGGCGCCAGTGATTAAAACGTCATCGCCATGAGTCTCTGGAGGGTTAGCTGAGCTTGACGGTTCAGCAGTCGATGGATCAAGAGTGGTTTCATCAACATACGCCTCAGGTAAATCCGGTTGAGCGTTGACAGCAGGATCTTCCGGTTGTTTAGGGTGTTCTCGTACAAGGGTTGGATGATCCGGTTCAATGGTTTTTGGATCCTCGGCCGACTTTGTCACCTTTGCTTTTTTGGGCTTCGCTTGACCGCTAAAAAGAATTTGGACAAGTCAGTATAATGATAAAGATATAAAGGTACAAAAGAAAGATATTTATTGTTACCTAGGGGTAGTCTTGAAAGCCGGCAGTTGAGTTTGCGACGAGTCGTCAGAGGAGGAATAGGAAATCTCCTGCAAGGATGGAATCAAAATTGAGTGATTAATGAAAGTAACTCGTTGGTAAATACAAGGGTTAATGTTAAAAAGAACCTCATTTTGGCGTTTCCGAGGAGTGTTCGGTAAGCCGGAGGATAAATCGTCATCTCCACCGGTCCGGGTCTGGCGGCGGCTCTCATGTTGCTATTGTTTCAAAAGAAAATGAGGATCTAAATAAGCCAAGGGGTGTGAAAACCTTACTTTCCGGGTTACCCGCCGAAGTTTCTGCCTTGGTAAAGGTTCTGAGTCAGAAGAAATAATAGTTACCTCTTCTTCGACTGCCTGGCTGGCCTCCGTGTCATCCTAGCAATAGTCAGTGTCAATAAGGCTGTTAAAAATAAGCCAAGAGAATCAAGGGCTACCTCTGACTCAGAGGCGTCATCCAGCTTTAGCAATTCAGAGGCGCTTGGCTTCTTTCTAGACCGCCTGCTGGTTTTTTTGGCGGCTCTCGCAGCAGCCTTAGCCTTTTTAGCAGCCTCATGGTCATATTTGGCCTTCTAGAAGTCAGATTTAGCCTGTGGAAGGATAACATATTGGAGTTCACGCAACGTTTAAGTGTTGAAGGAGAAAGAAATCAAAAAATTTACTTCTGGCGCCAGGTTAAGCTTGCAGAAAGGATTCAAACCCAGTTTGCTGCAGTCTTCATATTTACTATTTACAAGTGTGGTCGCCATCCCAACGATGCCCTCTTCAGTCAGTCGTAGAGAGCTATGGCGTAAGGGATCATCTGTTCCTCCGGTATAGCTACACATCAAACCGGATCGGAGGCTTAAGGGGATGATCCGCCATGCGACCCAGCAGCGGATTAAGTCGACTCCAGTTAAGCCATTTCCCAGCAAGGCTTGAACTTTTCTGATTGTAGGGACAAGTTTTTTGCGTTCGGTGGCGGTAAGTTTATCAGGGAGTTGGTACTTTGAATCGA
The DNA here is from genome assembly GCF_003073215.2 of Triticum urartu. NCBI lineage: Eukaryota > Viridiplantae > Streptophyta > Magnoliopsida > Poales > Poaceae > Triticum > Triticum urartu. The sequence continues at coordinate 10,259,559 of NC_053025.1, forward strand.
GGCGCTCAGGCCAATAACCCGGCAACGGATTCTCATCAGACGGAGAGACATCTTTGCAGTAGAACCATGTTTGGTTCTAGTCTTTAGGATGACTTGGTAGAGCTACTTGAGGGAATATGGCATCTCGTCTGCGTTGAATTGAAATCCCACCAAGCTCCAAGCTGGGCCCATTTGTGAACTCGTTCTGCCGGTTCAAGTAGAAATACTCTCTGAAAAGCTCAACACTAGGCTCTTCTTGTAGGTATACCTCACAAAAGACTTGAAAGTTATAGATGTTTGATATGTAATTGGGTCCAATGTCTTGCGGATGGAGTTTGAAGAAGTGTAGGATATCTCTGAAGAATTTAGAGCCGAGTGGCGAGAAACCCAGGTTCATATGATCAGTAAATACGATAGCTTCACCGTCCTTAGGCTGAGGCTTCTCTTCGCCCGGTTCAGGAACACAATAATGCATCACACTCTTATCTGGCAAATATCCAACGGTGACGAAATCCTTCAAGGTGTCCTCAATGACTATGGAGGGAACCCAGTTGCAGGTCGTGATTGTTTTGGGCGGCATGGTGAAAGGACAACCTAAAAGACAGGAAAGAATTTGCCGGCTCAAGATGATTGTTAAAATTGCAAGTTAAGAAGTACAGTGCATGTTCAGAATGGCGGCTTAAGCAAGGGCTAATGATTTATGAAGTAACAATAAACCGGCAGAATAAGCCGCCATGACTACAGGCATTCAAGATCTACCAAGGCTATAATTTTGCTACATGTTAGGACAAACAGGTTCTGCAGATTGAGGTTGCAAATTTGGATCTACCTCTGTTCAGAAAAAAGAAATAAATTCGAAATCTACAGAGATAACAGTGGAAAAGCAGAGGTGCCCTAGAGGAGATCTGTCGCGGTGGGGATATATTCTAGTGTCAAAAACAAGTGCTAAAACTACTACCGTGCAAGATTCATACATGTGTTCGTGACATTGCTAAAAATATTATAATCTAAAATAGTGGTCACATTTTAAAAACATTTCATACCAGCAGACAATTATTAACCACTTATTGAAAATATATTTGACATGTATTTGAAAAGATGTTCATAACATGGATTTGAAAAATGTTCACTATCTATTTCAAAAATGTTCAATGTATATAAAAAAGGTCAATTTATATAAAAATGTACAATATGTATTAAAAAAGGATGGACATGTATTGGACAAAGGAAAAGAGATTAAAACATTTAATAAAAAATGAAAAACCAAAAGACCTTAAGGCAAACCGATCTAAACCGATCTACCAAAACTGGTCTACTGAGCAGGCCCACTAAGGAAAGACGCCGCAGAGTGCCCGATGCGAGCTAAGATAGGTCTGGCAATATTACACGTATAGCATTGGCGAGAGGTCCTTGCAGCGATTTATGCGCGGCCAGCGAACACTCATAGCCCCGCTCGTGTGGCCGGACTCACCAAACGCAGATTACTGGCTTGCCCGGGTTGCCTCCCTCACTCGTTTGTTTGACAGGTAGACCGTTGATTTAAGAAAAGACATGTATCTGAATAAATTTGTAATTTTGGAAAAAATGCAAATTTGGAGATAGTTCATTAAATTGAAAAGGGTTCATGAATTTGATTTTTTTTTATAAATTTGATTATTTTTTCATGAAATTGAAAATTGTTCACGTCATTGAAAAAAGTTTTAAAAATTTGTTACAAAGTCTAAGAATTTGCATATTTTCATAAATTTAGAATTTGTTTTGCTAATGTCTCAAAAGTTCTCACATTTGAGAAAGGTTATTTTTTTAAAAAATATGTATAATTGAAAAGAGTTCTTGAATTTGAAAAAAGGGCAGAAAAGTAAAAAAGGGGAAAAGAAAAGAGTAAATAAAATAGAGAATAATAAGGAAAAATGGAGACCGAACAAAAAGCCAGAAAGAAAACATCCAAAAGCTTCTCGAAACCCAAAACATATACCGGGATAAGTGTCATAAATGGGTCGGTCCATTGCGATCGAAAATTCTGCATGACGTATGATTAACGCTACAAATAACGCCATTAGCGCTGAATAAGGTCTGGCAGCATTGGCAGTGTACCATGGAGTAAAAGTCTTGGAATTGAGCGTTGAGCAGATTCTTACACATATTTTGTACCATGAACACACGACCTTATTCGTAAAGAAGATGTCCATTTTCTCAAGAAATTTTGACAACACTCCACTACACAAATCAAGGTTTCTACACCCTAAAAAAGGTAATTATTAATTTGTCTTCATTCCAAGAACAATAATCCTACACGTACAAGGCTGTTACACGCGATTTAAGCAATCTTCCTCTTAATCGCCTCCCCCACCCCAAATTCCACCGGGGTGGGCCGGCCGGAATCGTAACATATATCCTTCATAGATTTATTTTGAGAAACATATCATCCAAATCAAAAAACGGGGGTAAACCAACTCTTATTTCGCTACATCTCAAAGTTGGTAATGTGAGGCCGTGCTTTCTGTCTTTTGTTTCAGGGATCATCGTGGACGGTTCGAGGGACTTCAAGCACGACCTACATCAACTATTCTTCCGCCGCATCTTGAAATTTGTAATGATCGTGATGCGGAGCATCCCACGGACATCACCATGTCAAGAGTCCGTTTGACAAGTGACACGTTCGACATCCACTTCACATACACAAAGGTGAATCATCTCCTTTACGCGTGTTCACTTGACCTCTTCGAGGATGATATACTACTTGACACTTCTCCCGTGTGCATGCATAGGTATTGTCGGAACGCTACGGATGACGTGGAGGAGTGCAAGCGCCAAGGAACACCTACACCATCCATGAGGGAAGCGTGGAAGCGAAGACGGAAGAAGAAGGAGCTGCGGAGTCTACAACGACCGGATGACCGGAAGCCACCGGATGTCCGACACTCTATAGCGCCCGGACGACCGACGTCCACCGGACGTCCGACGCGACCACGCCAGGACCAGCTAGGAGATCTACAGTGGCCGGACGACCGAAGAACACCAGACGTCCGACAAGTCCCAGCACCCGGACGACCGACACCGACCGGACGTCCGACGCCACCAGTCCAGAGAAGAAACGCCGGAAGTCCGACGCCCTCCGGACGACCGGACCCCCGCGAGCGTCCGAACGTCCGACCCCGACCGGACGTCCGACACTGCCTGTGTACAGCCAGGCCTTTGGCCTTGTATCCCTCCCCCACTTACCCCTTCGTGGCTGAGACTATAAATAGACCACCTCCACCTCCTTTCTAGGGTTAGCATTGTGATAGCTCATTTGAGAGATAGAGCCTTGCTCATCCATATCGGATCTACTCATTGAGAGAGCCCGCGTCCCGTCTTCGTAGAAGATCCACCTTGGATCCAAGACCCCTCACGGGAAGATCCCCTCGTGGATTCAAGACCTTCTTCCGGAGAAGAACCGGTTACCTCTTGTATCATCCTTTATTGACTTTGGATCTTGTATCTCCTCCCGTGTTCCGAGGATCTAGCACATGTGTGACATAATCTTGTTGGTTTGAGTGTTCCTCTTTGTGCCCCTTTGTGATTTCCCCTCGTGATTTCCCCTCGTGTTCTTCGTGTTCATCGCGGGATCCGCTCCTTTCGTGAAAGATCGGCCCCTAGGGTTTCCACCCTACATCATCTTGGTATCATGAGCTACGTTGATCACGATTTCGGAGCCTCCCCTCTTCGTTTTCTAGCTTGATTTTGTTGTGTTCTTCCCCAATTTTGAAAATCCCCACCAAAAATAGCCCAATTTTTTTTGTGATTTGTTGGTTTGATGATGTTTTGTTGATTTTGATCCATGGATTTGCTTGGTTTCAAGTGGATCTAGCATTTCCCCAAGTTTCCCCATCTTTCATTCATGAAATCTCATCAATTTTGACCCGCAAATCCCCAAATTCCGCCAAAAATTGCATTCCGGATCTAAAATTTCACGTTGACCCCGACCCACCAGACGACCGACGTTTTTACGGACGTCCGGAGCCTCCCGAACGACCGGACGTCCACAACTTACCGGATGACCAGAACCAGCCAACATAACAGAATTTACGGATTTCCGAGCCCGACCGGACGTCCGACGACCGGACATCCGTCCTTTTACGGACGTCCGTAACCTGTAGATATTGACTTCGGCTGATTCTTGTTTCTGCCATAACTAATTCATCCGAACTCCGATTTTGACGTTCCTTAGCTCGTTTTGAAGCTCTTGACATCCCCATTCCCACAAAAATACCACCAACATCATTTGACTCCATCAAAATTTTGGAACTTTGGCATCTTTGCCTAGGGCTTCCACACATCATCCGCTACACCACCACCGACTTCCGCAACCTAACCATTTTGTTCCCCTTCGCATTAATGGTTGTTTGAGTTGTGATTTGAGTCTCCTAAGGTGTTTAGGCTACATAGGGACGGTTGCTTCTCCATCAACCACCACCACCACTACCGCATAGGCTTACCCACCATACACTTCCGCCACACCAATTTAACCCATTTTTGTTTGTGTTGTGAGTTGTGTCTCCTAAGGTGTTTTGGCTACTTAGGGACTGTGCTTCCAACTCCGACACCGTGTATAGTCCACCACCTTACCCTCCATTCCCCCATTGCCTACTCGCAAAACCCATCATTGCATTTCCGCAATCCCATTGAGCTTCCACAAAACCACCACCACATCCAGCTACCACCATTTGACATTTGCCTTTGCGATTTTGAGTTCACGGTTTTTCCATTTCCTAAGGTGTTTCGGCTACTTAGGGACGATTCTCCATTATCTTGGTATCTACATCAAGAACACCGCCACTCATCATCACCAAGGACGGTAACCTCCATATCATATTGGTATCGTGGTATCCCTCCATTGTACATTCCCTTGCCATTGCATTGATAACACCTAGCCCATTTTGTGTCACTTGTCTATCAAGACTAGCCTTTGAGTATTGCCGGCAATGTTACTTGTGCACATTAGTGATCTACACCATACATTGCATACATACCATATCATATTGGTATCATATCATCCCTTTTATTGCTATCTTGGTTTGTGCATTGTGCCAAAGTGGCCATACAAAAAAAAGAATAAGCTTTTTAGCAAAGAAAAAGAGTAAACAAAGAGCTTGTAAGAAAGTGCCAAAGCATCATAACACATTGCACATAAGATTGTCATATCCAATCATCTTGGATCATACAGCCGGAACATCATACACATAGCATACTTGGGATAGAAAGTTCATACATTTTGCATCTTCTAGGTTGTGCACAAGTGTCGTATCCGCCTATTGAGCAATCGTGCTAGCGTCTCTCTTGAGTTGTGCAACACGAGCGTTTTCCGTGGATTCCACATTTTGTGCTCATTCCTTGGTTGCACGACCCCATTTATCTATCTGTGTGTGTTTCCGTGTACCACATATTGCTATTGGTCTACTTGTTTTACTTGCGAATTTGTGAATCTCTTTCAACATTATTGACTCTTTCTAACATTTTGCATTAATTTTTTTGTGCCACTATCCTCACTGTCGGTGTCAAAACCGGCGGATCTCGGGTAGGGGGTCCCGAACTGTGCGCCTAGGCTGGATGGTAACAGGAGGCAAGGAACACGATGTTTTACCCAGGTTCGGGCCCTCTTGATGGAGGTAAAACCCTACGTCCTGCTTGATTAATATTGATGGTGGGTAGTACAAGAGTAGATCTACCACGAGATCAAGGAGGCTAAACCCTAGAAGCTAGCCTATGGTATGATTGTTGTATGATGAAGTTGTCCTACGGACTAAAACCCTCCGGTTTATATAGACACCGGAGAGGGTTAGGGTTACACAAAGTCGGTTACAATGGTAGGAGATCTTGAATATCTGCATCGCCAAGCTTGCCTTCCACGCCAAGGAAAGTCCCATCCGGACACGGGATGAAGTCTTCAATCTTGTATCTTCATAGTCCTGGAGTCCGGCTACCCGAACACCCCCTAATCCAGGACTCCCTCACTCACCGAGCTCCACCATAAGCCTTATTTTTGTAGGTGTGAGAAATCGACAAGATCGGTACCAATTGTGCTATTTCCTTGTTACACTATTGAGTGATCATTGATCCATCTTCAACATCGGTCAAGGTACATTTGGTGTAGTTCTTCTCTTTCTCTCACTCATATTTGCTCGAATCTTGTGATGGATAGGCAAGGCATTTCATCTTCGGTCTACAACAACAACGACGAGTTCGATGCCACAAACAACTCCACCGACGCCAAGATGCAAGCTCAAATGGAGGAGATCAAAGCCCTCATCAAGTCCTACAAGCAATCTTCCTCATCTTCGAGAAGATGCTCAAGAGCACATGTCTCCGAGCTACCATCTCCGGCAAAATCACATCGGCATCGACACCATCACCAACAAGGACGTGAAGGTCAAGAGCTCAACACCAACAACCGCTCAACAACTTCACCATCTCCCTTGGCATCTTCGCCAATCGGCTTCAAGGCATCTTCGCCTACATACATACGGCATCTTCGCCCACAAGCACCTCAAGAGAAGCTCCCCAAGCTCAAGTCCGCGACTTCCACGAGCTACTACAACCTCGACATCGACCACACGATTCCTTTCTATGGGACTCAAGAACCCAAGGAGTATCTCGAGTGGGAGCGTTTGATGGACGACTACCTCAAGCTACATCAAGTTCCTCCCAAGATCAAGTGAAGTGCGCCACAAGGAACTTCCACGACTATGCGTCCACATGGTGGCTTCACACACCTTCGGAGACCTACAACATGAGTTGGCCCAAGACGAAGAGAGCTTTGCGGCGCGAGTTCGTGCCTCCAACCTACATGGAACAACTTCTACGCCAATTGGAGAACACCACCCAAGGATCCAAGTCCATCGACGAGTACTTCAAGGAGATGAAGAAAAGCCTTGCGACGAGCTGGCATGTACGGCCCCATTTTGATGAAGTTCCACTTCATGATGGGATTTCACAATGACATCTCCAAGACGATCTTCCTCGAGAACTACAAGTCCCTCGACGACAACTACATTGGTGCTCTCAAGGCGGAACAAAGAACTCATGAAGGTTAAGGCTTCTTGACCCCAAGAACACTTCTCTAAGACCAAGCTCCAAGACAACGAGCATGAGGCTAGTACCACCACGATGTCCAAGCCCGACGAGCTCCAAGACGATGCTCCCAAGTTCGACTTCACCACCATACCTCTTTGTGGCATTGATGATGCCAAGTCTACTTCGACTCTTTTTCAAGATGGTGCAGCGACGACTACGTCTACGGAGACCATCAAGGACCAAGCTTTGGAGGCGAGCGACATGGTGACGAGCAAGGATGATGCTTCCATCTTAGGAGGCGAGGGTGATGATGTGCCATCTTCGTCCTTCATCCACGGCGACGACAACGAGTTGGTTGAGCATGGGATTTTCCCTTCGACCATGGCGACATATGATGACTTGAGTGACTTTAGCCACCATATTGAGAGTGAGAGTGGCTTCACCACTAGCCCAATATATGATGTGTTGCCACAATTGCCATGTGAGGAGAGCCACAACCCCCACCACTTGAGTGAGATGAGTGACTCCACCATATGTGACATTGAGTACACCTACCTTGAGGGAGTGAGTGAACCACCACATAGAGAGAGTGAGATAGTTGATAGGTCATGTGAGGCCACTTTCAACACTAACGACTTGACCTATACCTCTATTGTGTCTTCTCATTTGGTGCTAGGTCCCAAATATGATGACGCACCGATTTGCGACAATTACGTCCTACCTTTGGACAAGACGATGGCCATGGTGGAATATGATGCACCCCCCACATGGTTCCATCAAGATGAAGATGACCACCATTTGGTCTTTCCCACCTCACCTACACCACATGACTGGAATGACAAAGGTAACATAGGTGAAGGTGATGCTCTAGTCCCACTAGTGGACATTCTTGACATTGATTGCTTGCATAATGTTGATCAACCTATTACCATGCTTCATGCTAGTGCGACTTCCCCATGCGATGATTTACCCACTTATGATGAGTATGATGATTGCCATGTGGAGTATATTAGTTGTGATGTCATGTTAGATAGGATTTCTTGTGCTAATTCTCTCGGTCACATCATGTTTGCCAATCCGCTTGACTTGTCATATGTTATGCATGAGATCAATCATATGTCATATTTGCAATCTCTTCATAGTGACTATGCATATGCAATTAAAATAAACCCAATTTGCACATATGGCATAGATGACAAGCCTGTGGTTATTGGCATTTGTTTCTCTTGTGATGATATTGACATGCTACCTTTGCATCATTTATCTCATATGCCATGCCATAACCACCTAGCTTCGGATATGCATTGTTTTGGATGTTCTCCATTTTCTCCATATGATGTTTCTAATATTGCTCATGAGGAGACCCCCATTGTTTCCTCATACATGTTAGGAAATTTTGATCAATCCCATCCATTGCATGATCCCAATACTTATGTGCACAATATGCTTCCCATGAATAAACATGCTACTAATGTGCCATACACTTGCATTCTTAATTTGTGTCCACATCGTGTTATACACAATAACTATTCTTTCATGATGGATGATATATTCCTATACCGTGCATCAAATTTCTTTGAGTGATACTTATCTTGTACTAACTCTCACGTGCACATACACATCATGATGGATGATGTGTACATTTACCACACACACAATTTCTTTCGTTTGTGTTTTTTTTGTAGGTACCCATGAATACTTGTCAACCTCGCAATCCCACGAGTTGACAAAACGAGCTCTAGAGATCAATGATGACTTGGTATCCCATGGATTGTCTTTCCCACCGCTCTCTTCGCGCAAAGATTTCGCACATTTCTTCTACATGTCCCTCACTTGGCTATGGGTTATTGTCCATTATATACCATTTGCCCATCTTGCCATGTTCACTTTGCATGATATGCTCATTATTATGCCTTTGCCATGCATTCGTGACCCATGCTTTGCATTACACATGATGATTGATTCTCATACTTGTATGTGTATTTGCAAGTTTGGTGGAGATATTGCTTGCCATTGCCATGTTTGCTTTGTACCCCATGCCTATGATGATACTTTCATCTTGCTTTGTGCTCATGCTTGCGATATGTCATGTGCATTGCACTACTAGGAAAAGGGCTATAGCTAATATGAGCATTAATGGCGCACCATGTATGTGGTGCGCCACTGCTATATAGCAGTGGCACACCACATACAGGTACGCCATTAATGTCCACATTACTAATGGCGCACCTGGTGTGTGTGGTGCGCCATTACTATTTTTGAAAAAAAAGATAAAAAAGATTGTTAGCAGTGGCGCACCAGTGGATAGTGCGCCATTACTAGTTGTGGATAGTGCGCCATTGCTAGTTTTAACTAGTAATGACGCACTATTCACTGGTGCGCCACTACTAACATGTTTTTTTTTCAAAACTACTAATGGCACACCACACACCAGGTGCGCCATTAGTAACCCCGGTTACTAATGGCGCATTCCTAGGTGGTGCGCCATTGGTAACCTAGGAGCAGCTAGATATTTTGGACAGCCACCTACCACACTCACTTTCCCCACTTCATTCTCTCCACCTCTACCAAGCTTGGTCTCGGCTGCCTCCTCCTCCTCACCTCATTTGCACCATAGATTCACCCAAATTAAGTGGTTAAATTTCCTTTTTTGATAGGTAAGTAAGGGGAAAGGTTTCTTTATGTTCTAGATCTACTTTTTTCTCCCTCCAACAACGTACACACTTTTTATGGCCTAGATCTACGTATGTTTGTGGTGTTGCATATGTTTGTGTTTGCAGGCACCGGTATTTGAAATGCGATAGTTGCCAATATTTTGCCGGAATGTTGATTCATTTCCGTTCGGCGAGAATTTGACACTATGCATTCTTTTTGGTCCTATTTTAGGCAAAGTCATGCCAAAAAAATTTTTGGTCCTAAAATATCATTTTGCTCTACCCCGCAGGCGACCATGGTCCGCACGATGACCGAAGGCATCGTGAATAGGTTTTTGAGCTCCGCAAAGGCCGAGATGCTTCAAAAGAACGAGACGGAGATAAGATGTCCGTGTTGAAGATGCAAGCTGAAGAGCCTTATGGACCCGGATTCCGTACAGGTGCAGGACCACCTGCTCTTGCGTGGTTTCATGGATGGATATCGGTGGCAAGGTGATGAAGATGATTATGAAGTCGTCCATGGGGGCCAGGCAAGAAATGAGGAAGGGCAGCAAGACAACCGTGGCGAGGGTGGGCGAGAAGACGAAGAATCTCCATGACATGATCACGAAGTTGATGTAGTACACAGTCATCATGTAGAAGATGCCGGACATGATGATGAGGAAGATCAAGACGAAGGGCATGATCATGAAGATGAAGATGCCGGAGCAGATGACGATGGACCATCGATGGGCTGAGTGCATGACCCTCATATTCAAGAGCCGCTTCTCAAGCAGACGGGTAACGCAAGAGCTGCCGCCCGAGAGAAAGCCAAGCTGGATCAACTGGAGATAGACGCAGTTACTCCATTGTATGAAGGATGTAGGCCCGAGGATACCCACCTGAAAGTGACGCTCATGGCTCTAGAGATGAAGTTAAAACACAAAATGACCGACGCATGCTTCGACGAGAACATGTCATTCTAGCATGAACGTCTTCCCAAGGGGAACAAGTGCCCGACCAGTTTCGAGGAGGCGAAGAAAATCGTGTGTCCTATGGATTTACCACACGTAAAATACCATGTGTGCATGAACAATTGCATCATTTATCGGGACAAGCACGCGGAGTCTACCATATGTCCAATGTGTGGCGTCACTCGATACAAGAAGAGGAAGAAAGCTCCTCGAAAAGTGGTGTGGTACTTTCCGATCACTCCTTGTCTACAGCGGTATTTCGCGGACCCTAAGGTAGCAAAGCTCCTGCGTTGGCATGCGGATAGGGAGGAGAAGAAGCGAGAAGATAACGGAAATGATCCGGAGATAAATAAAAAAGTCAAGATGCTGAGTCACCCTAAGGATGCGAGCCAGTGGCAAGCGTTGAACTTCGAACACCCAGAATTTGGGGACAATCCAAGGAACATCATGCTGGGTGCGAGCACCGATGGAGTAAATCCGTTTGGCAGCTAGAGAAGCACACATAGCACCTGACCTGTGTTTGTGTGGATGTACAACCTTCCCCCCTGGTTGTGCATGAAGAGAAAGTACATTCACATTAGTATGCTAATTGAAGGGCCGAAACAACTAGGGAACGACATCAATCTGTATCTGGGGCTGCTGAAAGAGGAGCTAGACACGCTGTGGAAAATGCCAGCCAATACGTGGGATGCCGCGAAGAAAGAATATTTCCCTATGAGAGTCGCACTGCTCACGACGGTGCACGACTATCTCGGTTACGGATATGTCGCGGGGTAGGTGGTCAACGGATTTTGTGCATGCGTGATACGTCTCCAACGTATCTATAATTTTTGATTGCTCCATGCTATATTATCTACTATTTTCAATGTTTATGGGCTTTATTATACACTTTTATATCATTTTTGGGATTAACCTATTAACCCAGAGCCCAGTGCCAGTTTCTGTTTTTTTATTGTTTTAGAATATCGCATAAAAGGAAAATCAAACGGAGTCCAATTGACCTGAAACTTCACAGAACTTATTTTTGGATCATAAGAAGGCCAAAAGACTTGGAGTCCACGTAAGGGAAGCTTCGAGGAGGCCACGAGGTAGGGGGCGCGCCTACCCCCCTGGGCACGCCCTCCACCCTCGTGGACCCCATGTGGCTCCCCTGACGTACTTCTTCCGCCTATATATCTCCATATGCCCTAAAACAACGAAGAGATAATAGATCAGGAGTTCTGCCGCCAGAAGCCTCCGTAGCCACCGAAAGCCAATCTAGACCCGTTCCGGCACCCTGCCGGAGGGGGAATCCTTCTCCGGTGGCCATCTTCATCATCCCGGTGCTCTCCATGACGAGGAGGGAGTAGTTCTCCCTCGGGGCTGAGGGTATGTACCAGTAGCTATGTGTTTGATCTCTCTCTCTCTCATGTTCTTGATTTGGCACGATCTTGATGTATCGCGAGCTTTGCTATTATAGTTGGATATTATGATGTTTTCTCCCCCATCTACTCTCTTGTAATGGATTGAGTTTTCCCTTTGAAGTAATCTTATCGGATTGAGTCTTTAAGGATTTGAGAACACTTGATTTATGTCTTGCTGTGTGTATCTGTGGTGACAATGGGATACGACGCGATTCACTTGATGTATGTTTTGGTGATCAACTTGCGGGTTCCGCCCATGAACCTATGCATAGGGGTTGACACACGTTTTCGTCGCGATTCTCCGGTAGAACTTTGGGGCACTCTTTGAGGTCCTATGTGTTGGTTGAATAGATGAATCTGCGATTGTGTGATGCATATCGTATAATCATACCCACGGATACTTGAGGTGACATTGGAGTATCTAGGTGACATTAGGGTTTTGGTTGATTTGTGTCTTAAGGTGTTATTCTAGTATGAACTCTAGGGCTGTTTGTGACACTGATAGGAATAGCCCAACGGATTGATTGGAAAGAATAACTTTGAGGTGGTTTCGTACCCTACCATAATCTCTTCGTTTGTTCTCCGCTATTAGTGACTTTGGAGTGACTCTTTGTTGCATGTTGAGGGATAGTTATGTGATCCAATTATGTTATTATTGTTGAGAGGACTTGCACTAGTGAAAGTATGAACCCTAGGCCTTGTTTCAACGCATTGCAATACCGTTTACGCTCACTTTTATCATTAGTTACCTTGCTATTTTTATATTTCCAGATTACAAAAACCTTTATCTACTATCCATATACCACTTGTATCACCATCTCTTCGCCGAACTAGTGCACCTATACAATTTACCATTGTATTGGGTGTGTTGGGGACACAAGAGACTCTTTGTTATTTTGTAGCAGGGTTGCTTGAGAGAGACCATCTTCATCCTACGCCTCCTACGGATTGATAAATCTTAGGTCATCCACTTGAGGGAAATTTGCTACTGTCCTACAAACCTCTGCACTTGGAGGCCCAACAACGTCTACAAGAAGAAGGTTGTGTAGTAGACATCAAGCTCTTTTCTAGCGTTGTTGCCGGGGAGGTTAGCGCTTGAGGGTATATCTTTAGATCTTGCAATCGAGTCTTTTAGTTTCTTGTTTTATCACTATTTTAGTTTATAAAAGAAAACTACAAAAAATATGGAATTGAGTTTGCCTCATATGCTTCATCTTTTTAATATCTTTCGTGAGTATGATGGAAAGGATAATTGTGCTCAAGTGCTAGAAGAATAAATCTATAAAATGTTTGGCACTAAATATTTGAATGATGAGCATGATTGCAATGTTGTTAGTATGAATTCCTTGAATATCCATGATGCTAATTATATGCAAAGCCACAAGCTTGGCGAAGCTATGTTTGATGAAGATGATATTTTTTGTCCCCCAAGTTTTGATGAGCAAATTTATTATGATGAAAGCATGCCTCCTATCTATGATGATTATTATGATGACACGTATGCTTTAAATAATAATAATAACAATGAAACTTGTCATCTTGATTTCAATTTTCAATCCCATGATAGTTACTTTGTTGAGTTTGTTCCCACTATTATTCATGAGAAGAATTTTGCTTGTGTGGAGAGTAGTAAAATTTCTATGCTTGTAGATCATGAAAAGAATGCTTTAGGTGCTGGTTATATTGTTGAATTCATTCATGATGCTACTGAAAATTATTATGAGGGAGGAATATATGCTTGTAGGAATTGCAATAATATCAAGTTTCCTCTCTATGTGCTTAAAGTTTCGAAGTTATGCTTGTTTTGCCTTCCTATGCAAGTTGATTATTGTTCCCACAAGTTGTTTGCTCACAAAATCCCTATGCATAGGAAGTGGGTTAGACTTAAATGTGCTATTCATATTCTTCATGATGCTCTCTTTATGTTACAATTCTTATCCTTTATGTGAGCATCATTGAAATCATCATGCCTAGCTAGGGGCATTAAACGATAGCGCTTGTTGGGAGGCAACCCAACTTTATTTTTGTTCCTTGATTTTTGTTCCTGTTTAGTAATAAATAATTCATCTAGCCTCTGTTTAGATGTGGTTTTATGCTTTTAATTAGTGTTTATGCCAAGAAGAACCTTTCGGAAGATTTGGGGGAAGTCTTTGTGATCATGCTGTAAAAAACAGAAACTTTAGCGCTCACGAGAATTGCTTCCATTTTTATTTGGAGAGTGATATTTAGTTAATTCTTTTTGAAGATGATTAATAGATAAATTACTCAGGTCCAGAAATTTATTTGAGAATTGTATGAGTTCCATAAGTATACGTTTGATTCATATTACTACAGACTGTTCTGTTTTTGACAGATTGTGTTTTTCATGTGTTGTTTACTTATTTTGATGAATCTATGGCTAGTAAAATAGTTTATAAACCATAGAGAAGTTGGAATACAGTAGGTTTAACACCAATATAGATAAATAATGAGTTAATTACAGTACCTTGAAGTGGTGATTTACTTTCTTATACTAACGGAGCTTACGAGTTTTCTATTAAGTTTTGTGTTGTGAAGTTTTCAAGTTTTGGGTAAAGATTCGATGGACTATGGAATAAGGAGTGGCAAGAGCCTAAGATTGGGGATGCCCAAGGCACCCCAAGGTAATATTCAAGGAAAACCAAAAGCCTAAGCTTGGGGATGCCCCGGAAGGCATCCCCTCTTTCGTCTTCATTCATCGGTAAGTTTACTTGGAGCTATATTTTTATTCGCCACATGATATGTGTTTTGCTTGGAGCGTCATTTTATTTCATTATGTTTTGATTGCTGTTTGAATAAAATACCAAGATCTGAAAATCTTAAATGTTAGAGAGTCTTCACATAGTTGCATAATTATTCGACTACTCATTGATCTTCACTTATATCTTTTGGAGTAGCTTGTCATTTGCTCTAGTGCTTCACTTATATCTTTTAGAGCATGGTGGTAGTTTTATTTTGAAGAAATAGATGAACTCTCATGCTTCACTTAGATTATTTTTAGAGTCTTAATAGCATGGTAATTTTCTTAAAATCCTAATATGCTAGGTATTCAAGAATAATAAAATTCTCTTATGAGTGTGTTGAATACTATGAGAAGTTTGATACTTGATAATCGTTTTGAGATATGGAGATGGTGATATTAGAGTCATGCTAGTTGAGTAGTTGTGAATTTGAGAAATACTTGTGTTGAAGTTTGTGATTCCCGTAGCATGCACGTATGCTGAACCGTTATGTGATGAAGTCGGAGCATGATTTATTTATTGATTGTCTTCCTTATGAGTGGCGGTCGGGGACGAGCGATGGTATTTTCCTACCAATCTATCCCCCTAGGAGCATGCGCCTAGTACTTTGTTTCGATAACTAATAGATTTTTGCAATAAGTATGTGAGTTCTTTATGACTAATGTTGTGTCCATGGATTATACGCACTCTCACCCTTCCACCATTGCTAGCCTCTCTAGTACAGCGCAACTTTCGCCGGTACCATAAACCCACCATTTACCTTCCTCAAAACAGCCACCATACCTACCTATCATGGCATTTCCATAGCCATTCCGAGATATATTGCCATGCAACTTTCCACCATTCCGTTATTATGACACGCTTCATCATTGTCATATTGCTTTGCATGATCATGTAGTTGACATCGTATTTGTGGCAAAGCCACCGTTCATAATTCTTTCATACTTGTCACTCATGAGTCATTGCACATTCCGGTACACCGCCGGAGGCATTCATATAGAGTCACATCTTGTTCTAAGTATCGAGTTGTAATTCTTGAGTTGTAATTAAATAAAAGTGTGATGATCATCATTATTAGAGCATTGTCCCAGTGAGGAAAGGATGATGGAGACTATGATTCCCCCACAAGTCGGGATGAGACTCCGGACAAAAATAAATAAATAAAAGAGGCCAAAGAAGCCCAAATAAAAAAAGGAGAAAAGAGCCATAAAAAAGAGAAAAGGCCCAAATAAAAAAAATAAAAAATGAGAGAAAAAGAGAGAAGGGGAAATGCTACTATCCTTTTACCACACTTGTGCTTCAAAGTAGCACCATGATCTTCATGATAGAGAGTCTCCTATGTTGTCACTTTCATATACTAGTGGGAATCTTTCATTATAGAACTTGGCTTGTATATTCCAATGATGGGCTTCCTCAAAATGCCCTAGGTCTTCGTGAGCAAGTGAGTTGGATGCACACCCACTTAGTTTCTTTTTGAGCTTTCATACACTTATAGCTCTAGTGCATCCGTTGCATGGAAATCCCTACTCACTCACATTGATATCTATTGATGGGCATCTCCATAGCTCGTTGATATGCCTAGTTGATGTGAGACTATCTTCTCCTTTTTGTCTTCTCCACAACCACCATTCTATTCCACCTATAGTGCTATGTCCATGGCTCACGCTCATGTATTGCGTGAATATTGAAAAGGTTTGAGAACATCAAAAGTACTAAACAATTGCTTGGCTTGTCATCGGGGTTGTGCATGATTTAAATATTTTGTGTGGTGAAGATGGAGCATAGCCAGACTATATGATTTTGTAGGGATAACTTTCTTTGGCCACGTTATTTTGAGAAGACATGATTGCTTAGTTAGTATGCTTGAAGTATTATTATTTTTATGTCAATATGAACTTTTGTCTTGAATCTTATGGATCTGAATATTCATGCCACAATTAAGAAGAATTACATTGAAATTATGCCAAGTAGCACTCCGCATCAAAAATTCTGTTTTTATCATTTACCTACTCGAGGACGAGCAGGAATTAAGCTCGGGGATGCTGATACGTCTCCAACGTATCTATAATTTTTGATTGCTCCATGCTATATTATCTACTGTTTTGAATGTTTATGGGCTTTATTATACACTTTTATATCATTTTTGGGACTAAACTATTAACCCAGAGCCCAGTGCCAGTTTCTGTTTTTTCCTTGTTTTAGAATATTGCAGAAAAGGAAAATCAAACGGAGTCCAATTGACCTGAAACTTCATGGAATTTATTTTTGGATCAGAAGAAGGCCAGAAGACTTGGAGTCCACGTAAGGGAAGCTTCGAGGAGGCCACAAGGTAGGGGGGCCCGCCCTCCACCCTCGTGGGCCCCTCATGGCTCCCCTGACGTACTTCTTCCGCCTATATATCTCCATATACCCTAAAAACAACAAAGAGACAATAGATCGGGAGTTCCGCCGCCAGAAGCCTCCGTAGCCACTGAAAGCCAATCTAGACCCGTTCCGGCACCCTGCCGGAGGGGCAATCCTTCTCCGGTGGCCATCTTCATCATCCCGGTGCTCTCCATGACGAGGATGGAGTAGTTCTCCCTCGGGGCTGAGGGTATGTACCAGTAGCTATGTGTTTGATCTCTCTCTCTCTCTCTCTCGTGTTCTTGATTTGGCACGATCTTGATGTATCGCGAGCTTTGCTATTATAGTTGGATCTTATGATGTTTTCTCCCCCTCTACTCTCTTGTAATGGATTGAGTTTTCCCTTTGAAGTAATCTTATCAGATTGAGTCTTTAAAGATTTGAGAACACTTGATGTATGTCTTGCCGTGTGTATCTGTGGTGACAATGGGATACCACGTGATTCACTTGATGTATGTTTTGGTGATCAACTTGCGGGGTCCTCCCATGAACCTATGCATAGGGGTTGGCACACGTTTTCATAGTGATTCTCCGGTAGAACTTTGGGGCACTCTTTGAGGTCCTATGTGTTGGTTGAATAGATGAATCTGAGATTGTGTGATGCATATCGTATAATCATACCCACGGATACTTGAGGTGACATTGGAGTATCTAGGTGACATTAGGGTTTTGGTTGATTTGTGTCTTAAGGTGTTATTCTAATACGAACTCTAGGGCTGTTTGTGACACTTATAGGAATAGCCCAACGGATTGATTGGAAAGAATAACTTTGAGGTGGTTTCATACCCTACCATAATCTCTTCGTTTGTTCTCCGCTATTAGTGACTTTGGAGTGACTCTTTGTTGCATGTTGAGGGATAGTTATGTGATCCAATTATGTTATTATTGTTGAGAGGACTTGCACTAGTGAAAGTATGAACCCTAGGCCTTGTTTCAACGCATTGCAATACCATTTACGCTCACTTTTATCATTAGTTACCTTGCTGTTTTTATATTTCCAGATTACAAAAACCATTATCTACTATCCATATACCACTTGTATCACCATCTCTTCGCCGAACTAGTGCACCTATACAATTTACCATTGTATTGGGTGTGTTGGGGACACAAGAGACTCTTTGTTATTTTGTAGCAGGGTTGCTTGAGAGAGACTGAGAGAGTCCTGGATTAGGGGGTGTTTGGATAGCCGGACTATACCTTCAGCCGGACTCCTGGACTATGAAGATACAAGATTGAAGACTTCGTCCCGTGTCCGGAAGGGACTTTCCTTGGCGTGGAAGGCAAGCTTGGCGATACGGATATTCAGATCTCTACCATTGTAACCGACTCTATGTAACCCTAACCCTCTCCGGTGTCTATATAAACCGGAGGGTTTTAGTCCGTAGGACAACATACACATCAACAACCATACCATATGCTAGCTTCTAGGGTTTAGCCTCTCCGATCTCGTGGTAGATCTACTCTTGTACTACCCATATCATCAATATTAATCAAGCAGGACGTAGGGTTTTACCTCCATCGAGAGGGCCCGAACCTGGGTAAAACTTCGTGTCCCTTGCCTCCTGTTACCATCCGGCCTAGACGCATAGTTCGGGACCCCCTACCCGAGATCCGCCGGTTTTGACACCGACATTGGTGCTTTCATTGGGAGTTCCTCTGTGTCGTCGCCGTCAGGCCTGATGGCTCCTACGATCATCAATAGCGATGCAGTCCAGGGTGAGATCTTCCTCCCCGGACAGATCTTCGTCTTCGGCGGCTTCGCACTGCGGGCCAATTCACTTGGCCATCTGGAGCAGATCGAAAGCTACGCCCCTGGCTGTCAGGTCAGATTTGGAAGTTTAAACTACACGACTGACATCCGCGGGGACTTGATCTTCGACGGATTTGAGCCACTGCCGAGCGCGCCGCACTGTCACGACGAGCATGATCTAACTCTGCCGCCGAACAGTGCCCTGGAGGCCACACCCGCACCGGCTCCGACCCTTAGTTCGGAGCCAACTGCGCCGATCGAGGATGGGCGGTTGGACGCCACCTCGGGGGCTGCGACCCCAACGGCGATTGAGCCGAACACCAGCCCCGTACTCTGCGAGACTTGTGACTCCAAGGAGCCGGACTCCTCTTCGGACTCTGAACCCTCCGCGCCCCTGCCAATCGAATCCGATTGGGCGCCGATCATGGAGTTCACTGCCGCAGACATCTTTCAGCACTCGCCTTTCGGCGATATCTTGAAGTCGCTGAAGTCTCTCTCTTTATCAGGAGAGCCCTGGCCGGACTACGGTCAGCAAGGTTGGGGTACGGACGATGAAGAAATTCAAAGCCCACCCACCACCCACTTTGTAGCCACTGTCAACGACTTAACCGACATGCTCGACTTCGACTCTAAAGACATCGACGGTATGGACGCCGATGAAGGAGATGATGAAGCACCAGCGCCTACCAGGCCCTGGAAGGCCACCTCGTCATATGACATATACATGGTGGACACCCCAAAAGAAGGAGATGGCGATGGAACAGCGGAGGATGACCCCTCCAAGAAATAGCCTAAGCGCCAGCGTCAGCGGCGCCGCTCAAAATCCCGCCAAAACAAACACGGCGATTCCAGCACGGGAGATAATAATACCCCGAAAAGTGTCGAAGAAAATCCCCTCCAGCAAGATGTAGCACAGGAGGATGGAGAAACCAGCCCTCATGAGGGAGCGGCTGACAGAGAGGTCGAGGACGATAATTATATGCCTCCCTCCGAAGACGAGGCAAGCCTCGACGACGACGAATTCGTCGTGCCAGAGGATCCCGTCGAACAAAAACGTTTTCAACGCAGGCTTATGGCCACGGCAAGAAGCCTCAAGAAAAAACAGCAACAGCTTAAAACTAATCAAGATTTGCTAGTAGATAGATGGACTGAAGTCCTTGCGGCCGAAGAGCATAAACTCGAACGCCCCTCCAAGAGCTACCTAAAGTGCATGTTGCTACCCCGATTAGAGGAGGAAGCACTTGATGCAGCCGACCGGCCACCTCGTGGCCGCGACAGAGAGGCCTCTCGGCCCTCCACACAAGCCGCACCTCGTACCAAGGCATGGGAATACGTGCTGGACTTACGAGACATGTTGGAGGACAAGGCAAGGTAAACACGATCGATCTACGGATCACGTGGGCACCCCACGGCTCGAGATGGTAACCGTCACGCCGGCCACAAATTCGGCAGGGCCGAACACAGTAGACAAAGCTCAATGGAGCTACATGATGATATCACCCAGTACAGAGGCGCCGCACACCCACTATGCTTTACAAATGAAATAATGGATCATCAAATCCCCGAGGGTTTCAAACCCGTAAACATCGAATCATATGATGGCACAACAAATCCTGTGGTATGGATCGAGGATTATCTCCTTCATATCCACATGGCCCGTGACGACGGTTTCCACGCCATCAAATACCTCCCACTCAAGCTTAAAGGACCAGCTCGGCATTGGCTTAACAGCTTGCCAACAGGATCAATTAGTTGTTGGGAGGACCTGGAAGCCGCATTCCTCGATAATTTCCAGGGCACTTATATGCGACCCCCAGACGCCGATGACCTAAGTCACGTAATTCAGCAGCCAGAGGAATCAGCCAGGAAATTCTGGACACGGTTCCTAACAAAGAAAAATCAAATAGTCGACTGTCCGGATGCGGAGGCCCTAGCAGCCTTCAAGCACAATATCCGTGACGAGTGGCTGGCCCGGCACCTCGGACAGGAAAAGCCGAAATCTATGGCAGCACTCACGACACTCATGACCTGCTTTTGCGCGGGAGAAGACAGCTGGCTTGCTCATAGCAACAATATGACCAAGAACCCTGGTAATTCGGACACCAGGGACATTAGTGGCAGGTCGCGTCGCAACAAGCAGAAGCGCCGCATTAACGGCGACAATGCTGAGAATACGTCAGTTAATGCCGGATTCAGAGGCTCTAAACCCGGTCAGCGGAAAAAGCCATTCAAAAGGAATACTAGGGGCCCGTCCAGCTTGGACCGAATACTCGACCGCTTGTGCCAAATACATGGCACCCCTGAAAAGCCGGCCAATCACACCAACAGGGATTGTTGGGTGTTCAAGCAGGCAGGCAAGTTAAACGCTGACAATGAAGACAAGGGGCTGCATAGCGATGACGACGAGGAGCCCCGGCCGCCGAACAACAATGGACAGAAGGGTTTTCCCCCACAAGTATGGACGGTGAGCATGATATACGCAACCCACGTCCCCAAAAGGGAGCGGAAGCGCGCGTTAAGGGACGTATATGCGGTAGAGCCAGTCGCCCCAAAGTTCAACCCATGGTCCTCCTGCCCGATCACCTTTGATCGAAGAGACCAACCCACTAGAATCCATCATGGCGGATTTGCCGCATTGGTTCTAGACCCAATTATTGACGGATTTCATCTCACTAGAGTCCTTATGGACGGCGGCAGCAGCCTGAACCTGCTTTACCAGGATACAGTGCGAAAAATGGGCATAGATCCCTCGAGGATTAAGCCCACCAAAACGACCTTTAAAGGCGTAATACCAGGTGTAGAGGCCAACCATACAGGCTCAGTCACACTTGAAGTGGTCTTCGGATCTCCGGATAATTTCTGAAGCAAGGAGTTGATCTTCGACATAGTCCCATTCCGCAGTGGCTATCACGCATTGCTCGGATGAACCGCATTCGCCAGGTTCAATGCGGTACCGCACTACGCATACCTTAAGCTCAAGATGCCAGGCCCTCGTGGAGTAATTACGGTCAATGGAAACACCGAACGCTCCCTCCGAACGGAGGAGCACATGGTGGCCCTTGCAGCGGAAGTACAAAGCAGCCTATCCAGGCAATTCTCTAGTCCGGCCATTAAACGTCCGGACACCGTCAAGCGCGCCCGGAGTAACCCACAACAAAACCGCCTGGCACATTCCGAGCAGGCGTAGCAATGCGGCCCCAACCCCAACCCTTGCAAAAAGGCGACACCAGTACTTCACGTACATAACTACGCTCTAGAAATACCATGGGCATAGGGGGAGGGGCACCATCACGGCACGCCCAAAACACGGCTTAAACCGCATCAGGGGCTGCCGATTTTTTAATTTTCTCTCACTTCCAGGACTCTACTCTTCGGAAGGCCTGTTCGGCAGTTCAATTGCCGCACAAACGATGCAAGAACCAGGGAAGCAGACAAGCCATGCCGCATTACCAAACTCCCACGTGGTCTCTATCACGAGCAGTATACCTTTTTCGCATACTATTCCGCAGCTTGCCCCTGGAGCAGACATGTTAAATAGTCCAACTTTTTGTTTATCGCATTACTTGTATCGTTCTGCTTCGATCGCAACCATTTTTAATCAACAATGCATAGCTTTTGTCTATTTTCGCATTACCTTTTTATAAATATATGTTCCTTAACAACATGTTGCTTCCGTACAATTTGGTACGGCCAAAATACGCCAGGGGCTTTTAGCACCCCCCAATATGGTGTGAGAAGTCCGAACACTTTCACAAGTGCGGCACCCCGAACTTATAGCATTATATGCATCGGCTCCGAATCATGTCTTGGGTCAATAGTTGGGTTTGCCCGGCTCCTATGTTTTGGTGCCTTACGTTCCGCTATATCGGCTAAGGTAGCACTAGGAGAACCACTGCGATTGTGCCCCAGTTGAGCTGGGCCGAGCACCTCAGTGGAGAAAGCTAAAACTGACTGTCATGATGAAGTGAGAGCTGGTCGCTGTTCGAGAGGTTTTTTCGAGTCCCTAAAGACTTATGCCTCTTAGGGCGAGGAGTCGGCTCTGTCCGGCCAAGGCGTGGATAGAGCCCCAAACTCGGTCTTCAGAATACTAGGGGCTTCGCCGAAATTTAAAATTATAGAATTCTATGGCTAAGTGAGAGTGTTCACGCATTATAGTCCGATTGCCTCATTCGTTGGGCTGAGCGCCTCCCTCGAAGGACCCAAATATGGGAAAAAGAGCGTCCAGGTTTATCCCCGAACACCCCAGCACTAGCGGCACGGGGGCAGAAGCCGACGACTCGCCATCTCTCAGTATTGATAAACAGCCGCACAGAAGGTAATATTTTAAATTCAAAAAGCATTGCTCCGCGCATATGAACAAGTTTTCAGCGCACACGACAAAAACGAGCGAGTTTTACTAAAAAATTACATCCCTAGTACATTCATCCGCCACAAGGCGGGCACCCTTCAGAACATCCTTATAGTAATTTTCGGGCTTGCGATGCTCTTTCCCCGGCGGTGGCCCGTCCGTCACAAGCTTCTCAGCATCCAGCCTGCCCCAGTGCACCTTAGCACGGGCAAAGGCCCTACGGGCACCTTCAATGCAGACAGAGCGCTTGATGACTTCGAGCCTTGGACAGGCCTCCACCAGCCGCCGCACCAGCCCGAAATAGCTCCCAGGCAGAGCCTCTCCAGGCCACAGCCGAACTAGGAGGCCCTTCATGGCCTGTTCGGCCGCCCTGTGGAGCTCGACCAGTTGCTTCAGCTGGTCGCTCAGGGGCACGGGGTGTCCGGCCTCAGCATACTGAGACCAGAACACCTTCTCTGTCGAGCTACCCTCTGCGGCTCGATAGAATGCGGCGGCATCGGATACACTTCGGGGAAGATCTGCAAATGCTCCTGGAGAGCTCCGGATTCGGGTAAGTATCAAGTAGCTCACGTTTATATGTTTTCTTTGCATAAAGAATGCCTTACCCACCGCTATCTTCTTCACCTCATCCAACTCCTGGAGGGTCTTCTGGGATTCGGCCTTGGCAGACTTGGCATTTTCAATAGCCGCCGCGAGCTCGGACGCTCGCGCCTTTGAGTCAAGCTCCAAACTCTCATGTTTCTTCATGAGAACCTGGAGCTCTTGCCGCACCTTTCCAACCTCGGCCTCATACTTCTCCCACTCGGTGCGCTCCGCGGCTGCACTCTTCTCGGCCTCGAGCAATGCTTGCTTAAGGGTCGCCACCTCAGACGTGGCCCCTACAATAGCCATGTTAATCCTGTCATTTCTTGCAATTGCACCTTTTTTATATATTCAAACAAGGTATTTCTTACCTTCCTTCTCCTCGAGCTGCTTCTTGGCACGCCCGAGCTCTTGCTCGGACTTCTCGAGGCTCTGCTTCAGCGTGTCCACTTCCGCAGTCAGTGTGGCGGACGCCAGCAGAGAAGCCTGCATACGCATATTGACTCCTTTTGTTAGACTCCTGTGAATTCTTTGATCCTCTATTCGGCTTTTCTTCCCGAACGCCCAACAGAGCATCAGGGGCTACTGTCTATGCGGTAATATTATTTACACATTGTTTACTTACCTCAAAGCCTGTCAAAAGGCTAGTACAAGCTTCAGTCAGTCCGCTCTTGGCGGACTGAACCTTCTGGACCACGACACTCATAATAGTGCGGTGCTCCTCGTCGATGGAGGTGCCTTGGAGCGCCTCCAACATATTGTCCGACGCCTCCGGTTGGACGGGGGCCGCCGGCACGGTGGACTTGCTCCTCTTGGAAGGAGGTCCCCCGCCGGACTATGGAACCTTTGAAGGTTCCGGAGCGGTGTCCGGCCTAGAGCCGGACTTGGAGCCCTGGGGAGTTTCATCCCCTTTACTCCTGGAGTCCGGGAGGTCGCCTTGCGGCGCCTCCAGGACCACCTCCTCCCTGCTTGGAGCCTGTTGGGACAACACCTCGGTGTCATCCGTAGGACGGGGGGAGGAAGCCATCGGAAGCGAGTTCACATCCGAAAAGTCTAGTGAGCTGCTCGACGATGCGTCGAGCCGGTCTTTGAGTGGACTGCATAAACATATTCGACATAAGGGAAAGCTGTGCAATAAACGAATACTATGAATTACTCCGGTATCCGGATACTTACGATTTTGCCAAGGGCTTGGCCCTGGGCTGCCACTCCTCTCCGCCGTCGTCGGCGTCGGTGGAGTAGTCCGAAGGAAGGGTTTTCCCCTTCTTGGACCCTCCGGCCTCCTCAGAGAGGGCGGCCTTCCTTTTCTTCTCTCCTCCCGCTGGAGGGGGAGAGGTTTCTTCTTCTTCCTCCTCGTCTTCACGAGAGGAAGGCGCTTCGGGACCGTCGGATGATGAATCCGCCACCTCCTGGCGCCGGGCACTCTTTCGAGTCCCGGTGGCCCTTTTCGTGGCCTTCTTCTCCGGCACCACATAGGGTACCGGAACCAGCAGCTTCGCCAAGCGAGCGTCCGCTGGGCCTTCGGGCAAAGGAGCCGGACAGTTGATCTGTCTGGACGTCACCTGCCAATCCTGTCAAAGATAAGGGAGCTTAGATCCTGCATGGAGTCAAACTATGATAGCCTAATATCCTGTAAAAGGAAAAATAACAGCTTACCGCATGAGCGTGATGCTGCGTACTGAATCCGCGATCCTCGGTAGCGGATGCGGGAGCCTCGGCGCCCTTGAAAAGCATCCTCCAGGCATCTTCGTACGTCGTGTCGAAGAGCCTGTTTAGAGTTCGGTGCTGCGCCGGGTCGAACTCCCACAAGTTGAAGGCCCGTTGTTGACACGGGAGGATCAGGCGGATGAGCATAACCTGGACTAGGTTGACAATCTTGAGCTTCTTGTCCACCAGGGTTTGGATGCATGTTTGGAGTCCGGTCAGCTCTCCTTTTTTACCCCAAGACAGGCCCGTCTCCTTCCAGGAGGTGAGCCGCGTAGGGGGGCCGGATCGAAACTCAGGGGGTGCAACCCATTCGGCGTCGCGCGGCTCGGTGACGTAAAACCACCACGATTGCCACCCCTTCAGGGTCTCCACAAAGGAGCCCTCGAGCCACGGGACGTTGGCCATCTTGCCCACCATGGCACCGCCGCACTCCGCCTAGCTGCCGCGCACCACCTTCGGCTTAACGTTGAAAGTCTTGAGCCATAGGCCGAAATGGGGGAGGATGCGGAGGAAAGCCTCGCACACGATGATAAACGCCGAGATATTGAGGACGAAGTTCGGGGCTAGATCATGGAAATCCAGGCCGTAGTAGAACATGAGCCCCGGACAAATGGATGCAGAGGGAAGCCCAGTCCACGGAGGAAATGGGGGAGGAATACCACCCTCTCATGGGGCCTAGGGGTGGGGATGAGCTGCCCCTTTTCGGGAAGCCGGTGCGCGATGTCGCTAGACAGGTATCCGGCTTTCCTCAGCTTTTTGATGTGTCCCTCCATGACGGAGGAGACCATCCACTTGCCTCCCGCTCCGGACATGACTGGAGAAGGTTGAGGTGGGAGTGCGGACTTGGGCGCTGGAGCTCGAGTGCGCAAGAATGGATAGGCAAAGGAGGAAGAAGGCGTGGGTGAAAAGGTGGATCCTTATCCCCTTATATGGGTGGACACAACTACATGTCCCCACCAGCCTGGTAAAACTCGCTTATCTCCAAGCACCATAATCAAAGGCGCGGTTGGGTTACCCACGCCCGTATTGATGAGAATCCCGGAATAAGGGGACACGATCTCTGCTTTGACAAGATGTGCCAAGGAAACCGCCTCGCATGACGCGCTGAGGTGGGATAATGAAACGACTTGGATAAAGGCTTGGCCGTGGTGTGTCACACTATGGAATACGTCAGCAGATTAGATTTGTGTAACTATTATTATCTCTATGGCAATATGTGGAAAACTTATTTTGCAGAGCCGGACACTATCTTTGTGTTTAAAATTTTCTATGAAGTACTTGGAGGAGGAACCCGCCTTGCAATGCCGAAGACAATCTGCGCGCCGGACTGGTCGTCATTGAAGCCTGGTTCAGGGGCTACTGAGGGAGTCCTGGATTAGGGGGTGTTCGGATAGCCGGACTATACCTTCAGCCGGACTCCTGGACTATGAAGATACAAGATTGAAGACTTCGTCCCGTGTCCGGAAGGGGCTTTCCTTGGCGTGGAAGGCAAGCTTGGCGATACGGATATTCAGATCTCCTACCATTGTAACCGACTCTATGTAACCCTAACCCTCTCTGATGTCTATATAAACCGGAGGGTTTTAGTTCGTAGGACAACATACACATCAACAACCATACCATAGGCTAGCTTCTAGGGTTTAGCCTCTCCGATCTCGTGGTAGATCTACTCTTGTACTACCCATATCATCATTATTAATCAAGCAGGACGTAGGGTTTTACCTCCATCGAGAGGGCCCGAACCTAGGTAAAACTTCGTGTCCCTTGCCTCCTGTTACCATCCGGCCTAGACGCACAGTTCGGGACCCCCTACCCGAGATCCGCCGGTTTTGACACCGACAGAGACCATCTTCATCCTACGCCTCCTATAGATTGATAAACCTTAGGTCATCCACTTGAGGGAAATTTGCTACCGTCCTACAAACCTCTGCACTTGGAGGCCCAACAACGTCTACAAGAAGAAGGTTGTGTAGTAGACATCAATGCGTCAGGTGCATGGATGACACAACATATCGCCAGCTAGATAGAGATCCTGGGTCTTCGAAAACCATGTTCATGGGACATCAAAGGTGGCTTCGCGATGATGACTCATGGAGAAAACGCAAGGATATGTTCGATGGTGAAACCGAACCCCGAAGATGCCCGCGTACGAGGAGCGGCGAGGAAATAGACAAGCTGTTGAAAAATTGGAAAGATTGCCCACCGCCGAGAAAGAAGCAAAAGGCTCCAGAGCCGGGAAAGAAGCGAAAGGCGCCAGAGCCGCTGCTGAAGGTATGGAAAACGAGGTCTGTTTTCTGGGACTTGCCGTACTGGAAGATCCTCCGTGTGCCTCACAGCCTTGATGTCATGCATGTCACGAAGAACGTGTGCGAGAGTCTGCTTGGTAGCCTGCTCAACATGCCAGAGAGGACCAAAGATGGGCCGAAAGTAAGGGTAGACTTGAAATCAATGGGCATCAGGGAGGAGCTTCACGCTAATGATGATGATTATGATGATGATGAGGCGAAGGACACGAAAAGTCGTCGCAAAGGCAAAAAGGCCAAAAAGATCGGAAATACTGCTCTCCCGCGTGCTTCACTCTAAGTGAGGAGGATATCGAGCAATTTTTCACCTGCCTCGTAGGAGTAAAACTTCCTTATGGTTACGCGGGGAAGATAAGCAGATACCTAGACTCAGCGAAGCAGAATTTCAGCGGGATGAAGTCTCACGACTGTCACGTGCTGATGATGCAGATACTTCCAGTTGCAATTTGTGGGATCATGGACGTGCACGTCCGTGAAACGCTATTTGGCCTATGCAACTTTTTCGACGTCATCTCTCGGAAGTCGGTTGGCGTGAGGCAACTCAGAAGGCTACAGGAAGAGATCGTGGTGATGCTATGCGAGCTGGAGATGTACTTCCTGCCCGCATTCTTCGACGTTATGGTGCATCTGCTGGTCCATATCATGGAGGATATCATCCAACTCGGGCCGATGTTCCTGCACAGCATGATGCCGTTCGAAAGGATGAATGGTGTCATCAAAGGATACGTTCAAAACATATCACGTCCAGAGGGAAGCATAGCCAGGGGCTTTCTGACCGAAGAGTGCATCTCCTACTACACGAATTATCTAGGCATCGAGAACCCCGTTGGTCTGCCTGTCAACGGGCACCTCGGCAGGCTTGTTGGATGGGGTCACCGCAAGGGTTGCCGCGAAATGCATGTCAACTTCGAGGGTCGACTCGCCGACTTTGAAAGAGCAAACCTAGTCGTGCTACAACACATAGACGTGGTCGATTCTTGGGTGGTAGAGCACAAAACCTTTATTGAGAAGACGTACAATGACCGAGGCCAACAGAGGACGGACGGAGATATAATCAAAGAGCACAACTCATGTTTCATGCATTGGTTCAAGGAGAAGATTCTGTCGTATCCTTTACATGAGGATTCTTCTGTGGAAGAAAAACTCATATTCGCCTTGTCACAGGGCGCAGAGCACAACCTGATGACCTATCAGGCGTACGATATCAACGGCTACACATTCTACACCGAGGACAAGGACATGAAGAGCGATGGTTACGAGAACTCCGGGGTAACGATGGAATCCTACACCGGTAACGACAAGGACAGATACTACGGAAGGATCGAGGAGATCTGGGAGCTGAGCTACGCTGGATAGAAGGTCCCGATGTTCCGTGTCAGATGGGCCAAGAGCGTCCTAAAAGAAGACCGGTACTTCACCACCATGGTTATACCCGAAGCCAATTCCAAGACCGCAGGCGCAAACGTCACCCCGAAAAATGAGCCATGGGTACTGGCTTCCCAAGTGGACCAATGCTTCTTCATTACCGACCCATCAATGCCCAGTCGTGTTGTCGTGAGGAGAGGCAAAAGGAAGATCATCGGAATCGATGGAATTGCCAATGAGCAAGACTTCGACAAGTACGATGACCTGAAGATGGAACATGACGACGACGATGAAGTACCATACACCACAAGAAGAAGCAGGACCACCCTACCTAAAGGACGTCTGTTTAAGAGAAGAACTCCATTTGCGGAAAAAAGGGCAAGAAGATTGTGAAAAGATAGCTAAGATTGTATTTTAACATATGGAAAGCTCAATTATTACGACATGTCGGCCGCGTGTGTGTGTGTCAGTGACAAGCTCAATTATTACATGCAACTAAATTATTACATTTCTCGATTGTATTTCGACATATGAAAATGGCATTTCTGCTGTTCTAGTCCTCTATCCAGTAACCTCTTTTGTTCAAAACAGTGGGGATTAATGTTTTCTTCTGGTATGTTAATTCTTTTTATTTATGTTTATTCTGGTAAAAAAATTTAGTAATGGCGCACCAGGAGAAGGTGCGCCATTGCCATCAAGGTATTTATGGCGCACCCCTAGGAGGTGCGTCATTGATATACCAATTTTTATTTATGTTTATTCTGGTATTTTATTTTTCAGTGTTTCCTTTCCTGCTTAAATTTGCAAACATTTTTTGAAAATGCAAACATTTTTCTAACTCACAAAAAGTATTGAATTTGTTAATATTCTTTGAACTCATGAATATTTTTAAATTTCATGGGCACTTTTTGAATTCATGAATATTTTTTCAAATTTGATGATATTTTTTCATATTCATAAATGTTTTACCAATTCACAAATGTTTTGCAACGCAAGTATTTGAAAATTAGTAATAACTACTTATATCGTAACATTTTAAAATTTATGGTCATTTTCTAAAAAATTATTACATCCAACTAAAAATCCAAAAAAAGTTAGTAATGGCGCACCAGGGGAAGGTGCGCCATTGCTATCACGGTGCTTATGGCGCACCCCTAGTAGGTGCGCCATTGGTATACTTATGTTTATGGCGCACCCCTAAGAGGTGCGCCATTGCTAACCCTCCCCCACTCCACTTGCCCTCTCCCTCTAGCCTCTCTCCCTCCCTCGCCAGATCCACCTCTCGCCCCAAACCTAACCCGACGCCGTCCGCCCGCGCCCGCTCCACCGCCGCCGCCCTGCCTCGCCCTCTCCGCCCTCTCCTCGCCCTCCCTCGCCCTTGCCCTCTCCCTCCCTCGCCCTCTCCTCGCCTTCCCTCTCCCTCGCCCTCTCCCCACCTTCCCTCGCCCTCGCCCTCTCCCTCCCGCGCCCTCTCCTCTCCCCCAGAGC
Organism: Triticum urartu; assembly: GCF_003073215.2. Classification (NCBI taxonomy): domain Eukaryota; kingdom Viridiplantae; phylum Streptophyta; class Magnoliopsida; order Poales; family Poaceae; genus Triticum; species Triticum urartu. Next base: position 10,290,306 of record NC_053025.1, read on the forward strand.
CCAGAAAGCCTCGCCGCCGTCGCACCGTCCTGGACAACCACCTCTGCACATTGGTCGCCGGCCGCGGGGAGACACCAGCGCTTCTTCTCGCTCGGGACGCCGCTGCTCGTCAAGGTAATCCTCGATTTGCTCTTCTCTTCCCTTCCCTTCCATTCCCTTCCCTTTGATTTTCTCATGCACTTTGGCTTCCTTTGCTCATGCAGGTGTACGCGTCAGACGCCACCAACCTTCGATTTGCTGGCCGTGGCACAAGCAGCTCTGCCTGCGCATCTGGTTTGGTCTCTTAGACTAGGTATAATCCCATCCCCCTCTCCTCTGCCCTGCTCTTTCTCTGCCTGTGCTGTTTAGGGATGGAATGCATGCCCAACTGTGCGATTGCTTAATTTGTCTAGCCATTGTTCTAGCTGATTAGGTTGGTTCTTTAGCTGTCCTCATGTAATTACTCAGCCCGATCAAATTGCTTGGAACTCGTTGGCGAAAACCATTAGTAATTGGATAAGTGAACTTTTGCATCTTATTTTTCACACAAAAACCCTCTTTTGGCACTTGAAAAATGAAAATTTATTTTTATTACAAAAAGTTAGAACCTCCCATGTGCAATCTTGTTTGGCATGCTAAGCACCATGTTTGTGCCAACTATCGTCACATTATATAAAAATTGACATGGATATAGCCATGAACTTGGTCATTTGGCTTGAAAGCCATGAACCTTCATATTTTTTAGGAGAGATGCCTCCCAAACAGACACATCTCCGTCCCATTCACACATCTTGTTCTAGAAAAACTGTTTTGAGAACCATGAAACTAGATGGAAAACTATTTGAGAACCTCAGACAACATTTCAAATACTCCATCCAATTCAAAATAGTACACAGTAGTTTTGCCCCAAGCCAAACTTTGTAAATATCACCAAGTTTATAGAGAAACATATCATTGACATTTTTCCCTATAATCAACCTGGTCCAAATTTACAAGGTTTGGTTTTTGAACAGAAACTAACATGCAATGTATTCTGAAATGGTAGGAATATAGTATAATGCAAAAGCACTGCCAACCAACAATCAAACTAAACTACGATAACCATTGGTGATTTTATCTACTTGGTGTCCTCGTTGGCGCTAGGACCCTAGCATAGCAGCGTGCGTACGTGTCTGTGCTGTGCACGGAACTGACCGATGTCAGGGCGGGTTTCACTACGTTTCAATGGTTCTGGTAGGTTGAGCCACCTGCAATTTTTGTGCATTCCATCCCTAAACACCACCACGTAATCAACTGTTGGAGTATGTCTGTTTCCCAGTGCTATTTGGAGCAGCAGCAGGATCCTTCTTGTACTCCTAACATAGCAGGTTGCTTGTACTTCATGTTTGACAGTTTGAGTACTTCTTGTTGAAGGTTGCTGGTACTTCATGTTTGAGCAGTGAACATGACAGGTTAATTTCAGATATGATGTTGTTTACACATTTCAGATATGACACTGTTTGGACATTAATTTGAGTAGACGAACATTTTGTGGTTCTGCTAGGACTTGCTCCAGATTTTTTAACCCTAGGATTTCTTTTCTTTTAGTTCTTTCTTACAGAAAATTTACTGAAAATTCAGAAACTTGGAGTAACCTGTGGACTGTACTTTTGTGATCTCCTACTCCTGAATTTTCATGTTACTTGTGCTATTGCCAAGCATGACATGGCCATTTTTATTCTGTTTTTGATGGAGCTTGGTGTGTGTTGTTTCGTACTACTAAGCAACCTATTTTGAAGTGAGTAATCAGCATGAGCAAAAATAGACTTTAGATCTTAGCGCTAATGAGAGATGAAAATGTCACATATATATGGTCTACTGCTTGCATACAGAGAACAACCTATGAAGCTGTATTTCTGAAATGTGGTGATGATCTTATCTGCAAGAATGAAAATGATGAGCTATGTTTCTGAAATGTGGTGATGATCTTATCTTAGCTGTATTTCTGAACTGGTAGCTAAGTGTATTACTTGTGATGATGCTGCTGCTATACTACTTGTGATGATGTTGCTGCTGTACTACTTGTGATGCTGCTGCTAGTTGTGATTTTGTCAAGTGATGCTGCTGCTACTTGTGATCTTCTAAAATGACCCCTTTCTCCTGAAACATTGATTAATTTCCGTTTCGGTTGAGAAATGGGGCACTCCTAGGTCAAGAAAATTAGCAAAGGTCATGCCCAATTTTCTTGACCTAGAAGGTGCCCGATTCTCAACTGAAATAAAAATTAATTTGCTTTAGTGGTTGAATTAGTTTAGTATTTTTTTCACACACTCAGACACCCTTGCTTGCCATGTGTGTGAGAGAGATAGTGAGAGGAGACAAGAAGAAGGGGGTTAGGAAGATGTTGCCTGCTCATCAAAGCTAACCATCTCCCCCTTTTCACCCCTTTTCCTTTGTCTTTTGTGGGTTGCAAGGAAGCTACTGTCTTAGCTAGCTTAGCTTGTGCACAAATCCCAGTGTTACAAGCTAGAGAATTAGCCTGCAAAGATGAGGTCCCATGCTGGCTGTAGCACTGCATCATGCAACAGTGCCTTCAAGATCCAAGGCAATATCACAAACATTATAGGCAATTTGACCAAACTCACAGCCTCGTATCTTTGCAGCAACCAACTTTCTAGACACACCCCTTGTAACGCCTCAGATGTAACTTCCCAATTTGTACTCCAACTCTTGCCGTTTCCGGCGTTAAGTTATATTTATTTCTCGGGTTCGGGTCTTTGTCTCCGTGTGTTGTTTTCGTTTTCATGCATCTCATATCATGTCATCATGTGCATTGCATTTGCATACGTGTTCATCACATGCATTCGAGCATTTTCCCCGTTGTCCGTTTTGCATTCCGGCGCTTCGTTCTCCTCCGGTGGTCATTTCTAGCTTTCTTTCGTGTGTGGGGGTTAAACATTTCCAGATTGGACCGAGACTTGCCAAGCGGCCTTGGTTTACTACCGGTAGACCGCCTGTCAAGTTTCGTATCATTTGGACTTCGTTTGATACTCCAACGGTTAACCGAGGGACCGAAAAGGCCTCGTGTGTGTTGCAGCCCAACACCCCTCAAATTTGGCCCAAAACCCACCAAACTCTGCTCCATGTCCTAGAGCGTTCGATCACGATCGCGTGGCCGAAAACCGCACCTTATTTGGAGTCTCCTAGCTCCCTCTATGCCTATATATAGCCCCCTCCATTTCCGGATCTCTCCTCCCCCTCGAAACCCTAGTTTAAAAAAAAACAGATCCTCGCACCGACGGGCGTGTCCGCCCCCGGCCGGACAGCGTCCGCCGCCGCAGCCCGCCCACTCGCCAGCCGCCACGTGGCACGGACCACTTCGCCGCGCCGCCGAAGCCCGCCGGCCCGCGGGAGGCCCGCCCATGGCCCCCACGGGCCAGATCCGCGCCGCCATCTCTCCGTCCCGCGCCGCCGCTTCTTCCCGCGCTCCGGTGGCCGGAACCGCCACGGCTGCCACCTCGCCTCGCCGACCTCACCGCTGTTCGCCTCCCCGCCGCCACGGCTGCCACCTCGCCTCGCCGACCTCGCCTCCCCGCAGCCCGGCCCGCGCCGCCCCTCGCCGCCCACCGGCCGGCTCCGACGCCCCGCATCCGGCCGGCCCCGCGACCCCACGTCCTCGCCGGCGGGAGCCCCGGCCTCTCCTTCCACGACGAGCTCCGGCAAGACTCCGGCGAGCTTCGAGTTCATCTCCGGCGTTCCTCGGTTTCCGCGCCTGCTACAGTGTTGCCCAGATCTAGATCCAAAAAACCCTAGCCGGTTGACTTTTCCCTCTCCCCCCTAATTTTTATGCCTATTTGACCGCACGTAACTTTGCATCCGTAGCTCCGATTTGGGCTTATAATATATCAAAATGTTCGTCTCGACGAGTACATCATTTCATTCCATTGCATCATTTTCATTTGAGTTCATCTTGATGCCCAAAATGCTGTTAGAAGGAGGCTTCGTGAGTTAATAGTTAATTGTCAGATCTGCTAGTTCATCTTAGACTTTTGTCATTTTTGCCATGATTATTGTGTGCATGCTATGCCTGTGAGTCCTTCATATGTTTTGTTAAGCATTTTGTCTTCTTTCCAGAGGTGCAACCCACGTATTTTTAGGATGTGTGTGGTGACTTGTGCAAGCTTGCAAAGTGAGGCACCCGGTAAATCTGTTTTCAGGGACTTAGTGATTTTCACTAAGTCTGGGATATTTTAGTTCATGTTGCCATATGTTCAGCTTGTTTCCTAGCGATCCGTGCCTCTTTTGAGGATAATCAGTAAAGGAGTTTTGTTAATCATGTTATGCTCTATCCATCCATGTCTTTGTTTGAAATTATGGAGCACTCTAGCTTGAGTCAATCGAGCTCTACTTTTGCTTCGTGGTGAATCTGGGCAGATCGTCAACTTGTTTGCGATTTTGCCGGCGTTGTTGTAGTTGATCCGTGCATGTTATGCCTTTGTTCTTGCCATTTCTAGATTGTATTTTGTTCCTTCTTAATGGATGTATGCCTGCCTTGCCATGACTTGCACCATGGTGAGTGCATCGAGCTCGTTTACATGCCTTCGTGAGTTATATTTCAGCATGTCTCAGTTTTCACCAAGTCTGAAAACTGATTGTGTTTTAGCTATGTTCGTGTGCCCGTTAATATATTTTGTGATCCCTTTTGGCCTCAGGTAACTTTGGGGCTTTTTTTAAGCTTGTTGAGTGGCTCCATTCCATGTTCTTACTTTTCATAATCAGGTCATGTATCATGTTGTTTTGCTGCTCCGAAGAGGGCTTCGTGATCTGAAATTTCAGACTAGTGTTAATTTCACTAAGTCTGGAATCTGTTTTGCATTTGCGTTTTTGCCATGCTTGTTTGAACCTCATAATGGATGAATTGGACGTGGCTCATTGTTGTCTTTTGTTAAGCATCTTGTGTGCATCCCTGCCATGTATTTTGTTGTCATGTTTGGTGGCTGTAGCATGCTCATTTCGTTGCATTTAGATGCCTACTTGCTGTAAATCGCAGACCGGTGTCATTCTTGAAACGCTTGCCATTTCCAAACCGTAACTCCGATTCCAATGATCTTTATATAGTTTTCAAGCGATTTCATCCCCTCTATCCAGTGGCACCCTTGGAATTCCAAGTTGAGGCCAGGTTCATGCATTTCCTGTCATATCTTGCATTTTGCATCCCGCATCGCATCCCGCATATCATATCATCATTTCATCTTATTGCTTGGTCTTGCACGTGGTTGATTGTATCCTTGTTGCTTGTTTGTCTTATTTGGGTAGAGCCGGGAGACGAGTTCGCTACCGAGGAGCCCGTTGAGTTTGATTGTGAGGATCCAGTCAACTCTGACAACTGTGCAGGCAAGATGATCATACCCTCGAAATCACTACTATCTTTGCTATGCTAGTTTGCTCGCTCTTGCTATGCCAATGCTACGATGCCTACCTTTTGCTTGTCAGCCTCCCAATTGCCATGTTGAACCTCTAACCCACCTTGTCCTAGCAAACCGTTGATTGGCTATGTTACCGCTTTGCTCAGCCCCTCTTATAGCGTTGCTAGTTGCAGGTGAAGTTTGGAGGCTGTTCCTTGTTGGATCATCATTTATTTACTTGTTGGGATATCATTATATTTCTATGTTATCTTAATGCATCTATATACTTGGTAAAGGGTGGAAGGCTCGGCCTCTCGCCTAGTGTTTTGTTCCACTCTTGCCGCCCTAGTTTCCGTCATATCGGTGTTATGTTCCCGGATTTTTGCGTTCCTTACGCGGTTGGGTTATAATGGGAACCCCTTGATATTCGCCTTGATTAAAGCTTTTCCAGCAATGCCCAACCTTGGTTTTACCATTTGCCACCTAGCCTTTTCTTTCCCTTGGGTTCTGCAGACTCAAGGGTCATCTTATTTTAGCCCCCCACGGGCCAGTGCTCCCTCTGAGTGTTGGTCCGAACTGAGCTGCCTGCGGGGCCACCTCGGGGAAACTTGAGGGTTGGTTTTACTCGTAGCTAGTCTCATCTGAGTGTGCCCTGAGAAAGAGATATGTGCAGCTCCTATCGGGATTTGTCGGCACATTCGGGCGGTGTTGCTGGTCTTGTTTTAACCTGTCGAAGTGTCTTGAGTTACCGAGATACCGAGTCTGATCGGAACGTCTTGGGAGGAGGTCTATTCCTTCGTTGACCGTGAGAGCTTGTCATGGGCTAAGTTGGGACTCCCCTGCAGGGATTGAACTTTCGAAAGCCGTGCCCGCGGTTATGGGCAGATGGGAATTTGTTAATGTCCGGTTGTAGATAACTTGAACCTTAATTAATTAAAATGAATCACTGAGTGTGTTACCGTGATGGCCTCTTCTCGGCGGAGTCGGGAAGTGGACACGGTGTTGGAGTTATGCTTGCGCAGGTTGTTCCTCTAGATTCTCGCTCGCGCCTTGCCTCCTCTTCTCGCTCTCTTTTGCGTATAAGTTAGCCACCACATATGCTAGTCGCTTGCTGCAGCTCCACATACTTGCCTTATCCTTCCTATAAGCTTAAATAGTTTTGATCGCGAGGGTGCGAGATTGCTGAGTCCCTGTGGCTCACAGATACTATAATTCCAGATGCAGGTCGAGGTGATTTCGCTTCAGGTGACGAGTATGAGCTCAAGTGGGAGTTCGACGAGGACTCTCAGCGTTATTATGTTTCTTTTCCCGATGATCAGTAGTGGTGCCTAGTTGGGGTTATCGATTCAGGGCCTTGTCGCATGTTGGGGGTCTTTTCTATTTTGGCACCGTAGTCGGGCCATGAGTGATTTGTATAATGGATGTTATTTATGTACTTTGATGTGACGTGGCAAGTGTAAGCCAACTATGTACCTCCCCTTTATATTATATTACATGGGAATGTTGTGATGATTGCCTAACTTGCGACATTGCTTTCAATGCGGTTATGTCTCTAAGTCGTGCCTCGACACGTGGGAGCTATAGCCGCATCGAGGGCGTTACACCCCTCAAGAACTAGGTTACCCTGAGAACGTGGACTTGGACCTTAGCAACAACACACTAACAGGTTCCATCCCAAAACACCTAGGCAATATCACAAACATCTCTCAATTGTTCCTTGACAATAACCAACTTTTTGGCGACATTCCTCGAGAATTAGGTTATTTGGTCAACTTAGAGATCTTGTTCCTTGACAATAACCAACTTTTGACCAAACTTTTTTCCTATTTAGAGCAAACATGGCCCACAACGATGAGGCCGACGGTTCGGGCAAGGCATTCTAGGAGCTGTCCTAGGAGATGGAGGAAGAACCTCACCACTATGAGGACGCCGCGGAAGACACCGATCCCGACTACACAACCCCTAGTGGCGTCGGGGATGACACCACTGATGGTGCCGCCGAGGATGCCACCACTGATGATGGCAGCGCACGCACAAATGGCAGCCAACCGAAGAGGAAATGGAAGGACCCGCGCCCGAACATGCTCAGCATCGTCAAGGAGGAATTTACTGAAGTGTCCTCCAATGGGCATCCAACGACGCCCAAAGAATTAGTCAGTGGGTACGCGGGACAACTCGGGTGCATTCTCGAGCGCACTGTCTCGATCAACACCGAGAACCTAAGGCATCATGACCGAGGGAATTTGCACAACCTCCTCTTCATGAAGCTGCACGAACGATACAAGTTCCCCGGTGACTTCGCAAACACACACCTCTCAGGGAATAAAGTGAACAGTGCCACCCTCACGAAGATGAGCACGGCCCTAGCTACTTGGAGAGCCGCGATGAAGAGAAAGATTCTAAGAGGTGATGTTTATGAGAAGATCAAGGAGACAAATCCTTCGATCAGCAAAGCTGACTACCTGGAGTTCAAGATCAAGTGCGAGAGCAACGCAACTGCGGAATCAAGTCAGTGGGGGAAAGATATGCGGGACTTGAACTTAGGGGTCCACAAACTCGGTCCCGGCGGTTACAGAGTGGCGGAAACTATATGGGACAAGGAGGACGCGGAGCTTGCCGAGCAAGGCCTACCGACCCTCTTCAATAAATACTGTGACAAGCAGACCAGGAACTATTTCAGGGCCGGTACAAGGTGGACCCGGTAACAAAGGAGCTTACCACGGATCCGAAGACCAAGGCGCTTGAGCTTGTTCTGGTAAGGAATACACCCCCGCGTAATTAGCTCCATATGGTTGCATTCTAATTAATGAAGCCAAATTTCTAAATGGTTCATGTTCCTTCCGCTGGAAACTAAAAGCAGTAGCGCGGGGTCATCTCAGAGCTCCCCTTGGGACACCACTTTAAATAGGGTGTTGAACATAATGAAACACAAGGATAAGTTCAGTAAGCCGTCGTCAGCTGGTCGTGTGGCCCGCAAAGGCTTGTCCACGAAATGGTCGGAATATTAATAACGCTGGGCGAAAGGAGAGAAAGACCAGCTCGGAAAGCCAGGAGCGCGAGGTTCAAGAAAAGGCACAAGTGGTGCAGATTCCGGAGATAGTCTAAGAGCAAGTGCGAGACCAACTGGGAGCGACGATCACCGCCATTATGCCTACCTTGCTTGAGGGGCTGCAGGCGTGGATTGCGGGCGGACAACAGGGGCCGCCCCCGATTCCCAGCTTCACGGGAAGCAACTCGCACAACGCGCCGGCGGCGCCATTGGTGTCTCCGGCGGAGGCGGCATTGGTGTCTCCGGCGTCGGCGCCGGCATTGGAGCTTAATGCACCCGGGTGTGGGAAGAATACGCTGTCCGGCACCTCGGCAGCAAGCGGCCCCTCCGTCACTTGCACGCCCGCCATTGGCGGTGCCTCGACATTAGCCGAGCTCGACGCCATCACGGTAACTAAGCCTCTCGGCCGATGACTTCATCTCCTTGCCTTTGACTAGGCATCCCTGACGCCCTACATGTTTTCGCAGGGCGTCACCGACGTTCCATGCACTCTCCTGCACTTCGTGGACGACGAGTTGATCAGTGTTGCCAAGGCCAGAATCGTTCAACCGGGCAACCGCCTGTTCCACGGTAATCCAATGTCACCCACCGTGTATAGGGTTCAACTGGTTCGGGTGCTGCGGGGCTGCGACGACTTGTTACCTCCGTATCGACCCCCTGGGGCCGACGAAGATGATGTGATGACCCTCAGGGCCTGCATAAGCTGGTCCATGCTTTGACCGAAGATCCAGATTCGTTTGGGGGCGGGGGACACCACCCCACAGACAACACCGCCAGTTGTGCCGGCGCCAAGCCATGGCAAGACCGCCGCAACGCTACCACCGTCAGCTGACCCGGACATGCATATGGCACAGGATCCGGACGACGACGACGGTACATTTACCAGGGTCGATAAGTACTTCGACGAACATGGGTATGGTGACGAATTCTTGGGGCCTCCTTCTCAAGAACCCAACCCTGCAAAAGACGATCGCGATCTAGCTGGTACCGCAGAGAAACCCAATTGCAACAAGCGTCGTCTGGCGTTAAGTTCTTAGGAGACGCCTCCAGCTGCCGCCTTCACCGAGCCTCAGATAGCCGAGGTGCGAAATACTATCAGCCCCAACACACTCAAGAAGGTGGTCTCTGAGCAGAACTTGATCCAATTACAACAAAAGGGACAGAAAAAAAAAGAATAACAAGGGTGCAAGTCAGCCGGCACCGAGTACGATCCGTGCTCAGGATGGGCCACCTTCACCTAAGGATATCTTGAGGAGGGTGCATGTGGCGGGTAGGCCGATGCTACCGACTAATCTGCTCAATGCTGCAACCGGTGCTATGCGGAGTCTTCATGACAGTGTTCTTTCTTTGGAGAAGCGGCGTCTCTCCGAGAATGATGTGGCATACCCTGTTTTCGTGGCCAAGGTGCCAGAGGGCAAGGGCTTTGTCGATAGCACCATCGGGGGTATGATCGTCCTACGGTTTGATGACATCTTCGCTATGTTTAACCTTCATCCGCTGCACTATACCTTCATTCGGCTATTTTCGCTCAGTATGGGGATGCGGATCATTAGAGACAAGACTCCGGACATCGTGATAGTCGATCCCTTCTACATGCGTGCCAAGATCTTGGGCAGCGCTGGGGACCAGCAAGTCGCGAGTTCATACCTCGAAGGCGTCATTCTGGCGAACCCAGATAAGGATAACTTCCTCGTGCCTTACTTTCCCGAGTAAGTCATCCCCTCACCACCTCGTAACATATGATTTCTTAGATTTCGATCGTTCTTCTAACATTCCGTGTTTTGTGCAGTGACACACGTTGCACACTCATCCTCTTAAGCCCGAACTATTCCATGGCCACATATTTCGACTCAGACCATCAGTCGAATAAAGACTACACAAATATCAAGAAAGTTCTTGATGATGTTCTCCCCAGCTACGCCAAATCTGGAGGCACCTTCAGGAGGCCGATTTTTAGGTACGGCAAGCATGTGTTCACCCACGTAACGATGTTCCCCTGTGTCAAGCAGCCGCCTGGCGGTCAGAAGGATGCCTACTACGCCCTCCATCACATGCGGGCGATCGTACGTGATCATAATCACCTTCTGCTACCAAATAGTCTCAAAGATTGGGCCACACGCTTGTCGGCAATCCAGGACGCGGACCTCAGACAAGAATTCTTTCGCATCCAGTCGGAGTTTGCGGGAATCATCCATCAAGATGTCCTTCGTACCTCGGGGCAGTTCTACCTCAAATATCAACCGTCCAACAGTGAAATAGAAACAACGCTACACATGCAGGCTGACAATGATCGCGATTTCATGACCATCACGAAAGACGGCGGCTTCATCCACGCTCCGGTCCCTGAGTCGAGTCGAAAGTAGTGATGCTATGCAGTTCTGAAATATCGATTAGCTCGTGTTGTAATTAAACTTTAATGAACTTGTATGTCTCTTTGGTTTGGACAGTCATTCAACTTATATGTAATCGATGCTATTTATTAGTAGGACCATGAATCATGCTATTAATGTGTTTCTTTTCTCTTCTGATCCTTTTGTTGCATACTTATATATTGCTTATGTATTGTCTGTGAATTGCTACTAACGTTTTGTTTGTCTAGTGCATAGAGATGCCGTCGTATGTCGTGTACAAGGGTAAGGTTCCCGGAGTCTACGACGACTGGGAGGAGCATCGGAGAAAGGTTCACCATTTCAGCGGTAACAGTTACAAAGGGTACACCACTAGGGTGGAGGCAGAAGCTAGATACGCGCACTATCTAGCGGGAGAGAGGAGGCAGCGGAGGAGGAACCGGATGAAGACCAGTTTCATCGCGATGATGCTCATCATGACCGCAACTCTCTTCTATGTGATGGTAGTTTAGATGATTGGCATCAACTTTGTAATGTGACGACAAACTCGCTACTCGCGGTCTCGAGACTTGTAATGTTCTGACTTTGTTCAGTATTTTGAATTTGGAGACTAATATGATGAATTGTATTCGGAGACTAATCTTCTATTGTATTCGATAAATCTGTTGTTTATATGTTGTGATGTTTATATTCTATGATGTAATGTATTTTGTAACCTGTGCAAATATCAGAAAAGCAAAAAAAAGTTCCTAATATTCATAGTAGTAGCGCACCTTATTGAGCATTAGTGGCGCACCAGGGCTAAATACGAGTGGCGCATTATGGGGCATAGTAATGGCGCACTTGGGGGCATACGTGAAGGTAAATATGGCCCCCTAGGAGGCATAGTAATGGCGCACTGTTGGACATAGTAATGGCGCACTGCCAGGTGCGTCACTATTATCTGGTATACTAATGGCGCACCAGAGGTGCGCCATTAGTATTTGTTACTAATGGCGTGGTAATAGTGGTGCACCTATAGTGCGCCATTAATGGCCAAAATAGGTGCGCCACTAACAGGCCTTTTTCTAGTAGTGTTGTCTATGTCTATTATTTGCTCACATGGCATGATTGCCATGATTTCATCTAGTAAGTTGCATCTTCGCACTACTAGCTTCCACGGCTTGATTACTATGCTTGCTTATGTTGCATCACCAATGATTCATACTTGCTCATTTCATGCGGTTGATGACACACATCTACATGCTTTGCACATGATTGTTATTGCTTCTTGTCATATATCTCCATGTGTTGCCTTTCTCATGCTAGATGATTTTCCATGTATTGAGTGCAATTATGCCTTTAGTCTTGATAATGAGTTTTCCCCCATAGTTCTCACATATATTTGGAGATTTTGACATTTTTCTTGTGAAGCATGCTTGTCTTACCTCTTTGCACCATATACCTAGTGCCATGAATATAGCCATTGTTACATCATATTATTCATGCACTTGTGCTTCTAATGGTTATGTGCAAGAGAAAAGAACCATCATGATGGATGATGTGTTTATCTACCATGCGCATACGTTCTTTGCTTTGTTTTGTGCATGTGTAGGATACTTGGACTTTGTGTCAACTTCCACGTCATGTGAGTTGACAATCCGAGCTCTTGAAAGCAAACCACCTCCTACTACGACGATTCTACATCACATTTGCTTGTACTTCGGTATTGTGAAGAATGCACAAGGACACGCCTTCAAGATGACATCTTTCTTGAGCATGGATATTGCGGATCATTCTACTTGTGTTGCTTGCACCATGAGACTTATTGGTCATCTTGGACCACTTCATTGCGTACATGTTAGAGATCTTGCTTCACCTTGCCATTTTCAAAATTCCATACATCATGATATATATGCCTTGTGTGTTGCATCCAATTCTTGGATTACTTGTTCGTATCACATGTTTGGTTGCAACAATGTCATTTCTTCACATATGACATGTCCCATCGATTGCTACATGCTTGCGTTGATTGCCTCACACATGATGAACAATTGCTCTTTCTATTGTGTTGAGTGCCACACTGTATTCACTACACACTATGCACGTTATGCTTGGATTGTCTTGCACTTGACCCATGTGTTTAGACACTTCATTTCTTTTGATGTTGTGAATGATTGCTATGCCTACCATAGACCTTTCATTGAGCGCTTTGCCCATGTTTGATGTGATCTTGAGGTAGATGCTTATTCACTTGTCCAACATATTTGCATCACTACGTCACATTTACATGCTTATCCCCATGATAGCTTTGCTTGTGCTCAATTTATGTGCTTATATGCCATGTTCACGATCCTTTGTCAAACCATATGTTTTGCATGATGATGACACTTGTTTAGTGAATCACCTCTTCAATGCTTGGTTTTGCACTAACGCTAACCACATTTGTTTTTCCAAGTGTTTGTTGTCTTTGCTCCTTTTGAAGGAATCCCAACATGGTGCGACATTGGAGAGTGCCCATTTCGAGCTTCAAGATGACGAGAACTTGGTGATCGACCACACCTACACGGCGACGCCATCTCTTTCCCATGGTGATTTGGGTTTCGATCCGAGGTCGGATCTTTCCCAGGGGAGGGGAGATGATGCGGAGCATCCCACGGACATCACCATGTCAAGAGTCCGTTTTGCAAGTGACACGTTCGACATCCACTTCACATACACAAAGGTGAATCATCTCCTTTACGCGTGTTCACTTGACCCCTTCAAGGATGGTATACTACTTGACACTTCTCCCGTGTGCATGCATATGTATTTTCGGAATGCTACGGACGACGTGGAGGAGTGCAAGCGCCAAGGAACACCTACACCATCTGCGAGGGAAGCGTGGAAGCGAAAACGGAAGAAGAAGGAGCTGCAGAGTCTACAACAACCGGACGACCGGAAGCCACCGGACGTCCGACACTCTACAGCGCCCGAACGACCGACGTCCGACGCGACCACGCCAGGACCAGCTAGGAGGTCTACAGCGGTCGGACGACCGAAGAACACCGGACGTCCGACAAGTCCCAGCGCCCGGACAACCGACACCGACCGGACGTCCGATGCCACCAGTCCAGAGAAGAAACGTCGGAAGTCCGACGCCCTCCGGACGACCGGACCCCCGCGAGCATCCGGACGTCCGACCCCGACCGGACGTCCGACACTGCTTGTGTGCAGCCAGGCCTTTGGCCTTGTATCCTCCCTCACTTACCCCTTCGTGGCTTAGACTATAAATAGACCACCTCCACCTCCTTTCTAGGGTTAGCGTTGTGATAGCTCATTTGAGAGATAGAGCCTCGCTCATCCATATCGGATCTACTCCTTGAGAGAGATCGCGGCCCCTCTTCGGAGAAGATCCACCTTGGATTCAAGACCCCTCACGGGCAGATCCCCTCGTGGATTCAAGACCTCCTTACAGAGAAGAACCGGTTACCTCTTGTATCGTCCTTTATTGACTTTGGATCTTGTATCTCCTCTCGTGTTCCGAGGATCTAGCACATGTGTGACTTAATCTTGTTGGTTTGAGTGTTCCTCTTTGTGCCCCTTTGTGATTTCCCCTCGTGTTCTTCGTGTTCATCGTGGGATCCGCTCCTTTCGTGAAAGATCGGCCCCTAGGGTTTCCACCCTACATCATATCGGATCTAAGATTATATGCATCTTCATAGTGATCCAGGACATTTATCATAGGGCGAAATATTTTGTTTGCTACTACGTTTCCCAATAGTATCTTCATTTAGGAACATTTCTAACAACATCTAGGTCTTGCTTCGTGTGAGACCGACGGCGGCGGCGTCTCAAGCATCGCGTACGGTGGTAGGTTGGTTGGCTTCATTCTTTACTTAGTATCATTCTTTTTTTACTTTTGTTTACATTTCAAAAATATTGTAAAAACATATTCCATCCGTCCGAAATAAGTGCCGTTGATCTAGTATAACTTAAACAAAAAGTTGTACTAAATCAGCGACACTTATTTTGGAATGGTAAAATATTTCAAAAATTAATTCACTTAGACATTCATCATGCATTTAAAAATGTTAACACCTTGTAGAGCATTTATTCGCACAATTTTATAGGTTTTTTAGTATTATTCAGAAATAATCGTGATATTTTGAAAATTCTCAAGCGTTTCAAAAAAAGTATCATGACTTAAACCAATAATTATAGAAATTTTGAAAATTTTCAAACACTTACAAAATAAATAATTAAAAAATGTTAATGAATTTTAAAAAAGTGTTCACGTGGTCGAACAAATGTTCATGACATTGTTAAAAATATTATAATGTAAAATAGTGGTCGCATATTTAAAAATATTCATACCAACAGAAAATTGTTAACCACTCATTGAAAATATATTTCACATGTATTTGAAAAAATGTTCATAACATGGATTTGAAAAATGTTGACTATCTATTTAAAAAATGTTCAATATATATATATATATATAAGGTCATTTCATAGAAAAATGTACAATGTTTATTGAAAAAATAGATAGACATGTATTGGAAAAAGGAAAAGAGATTATAAATTTAATTAAAAAATGAAAAACCAAAAGACCTTAAGACAAACCGATCTACTTAGCCGGCCCACTAAGGAAAGACGCTGCAGAGTGCCCAAGGCGAGCTAAGATAGGTCTGGCAATATTAGACGTATAGCATTTGCGAGAGGTCCTTGCAGCGCTTTATGCGCGGCCGGCGAGCACTCATAGCCCCGCTCGTGTGGGCGGACTCACCAAACGCAGATTACTAGCTAGCCCGTGTTGCCTCCCTCACTCGTTCATTTGACAGGTAGACCGTTGATTTAAGAAAAGACATGTATCTGAATAAATTTGTAATTTTGGAAAAAAATACAAAATTGGAGATAGTTCATTAAATTGAAAAGGGTTCCTGAATTTGATTTTTTTCATGAAATTGAAAACTGTTCACGTCATTGAAAAAAGTTCTCAAAAATTGTTACCAAGTTCAAGAATTTGCAAATTTTCATAAATTTAGAATTCTTTTTGCAAAATTTCTCAAAAGTTCTCACATTTGAGAAAGGTTAAGTTTTTTTTAAAAAATATGTATAATTGAAAAGAGTTCTTGAATTTGAAAAAGGGCAGAAAAGTAAAAAAAGGGGGAAATAAAAGAGTAAATAAAATAGAGAATAATAAGGGAAAATGGAGAAACCGAACAAAAAGCCAGAAAGAACACATCCAAAAGCTATTGAAACCCCAACACCTATACCGGAGATAAGTGTCATAAATGCATCGGTCCATTGCGATCGAAAAGTCTGCATGACGTATGATTAATGCTACAAATAACGCCTTAAGCGCTGAATAAGATCTTGCAGCATTGGCCGTGTACCAAGGAGTAAAAGCATTGGAATTGAGCGTCGAGCAGATTCTTGCACATATTTTGTACCATGAACACCTTGCCTTATTCGTAAGAGGATGCCCATTTTCTCAAGTTATTTTGACATTTGTCATTCCACTAAAATCAAGGTTTCTCACTCTAAAAAAGGTAATTATTAATTTGTGTTCATTCCAAGAACAATAATCCTACACGTGCAAAGCTGTTACACGCGGTTTAGGTGATCTTCCTCTTAATTCCACCGGGGTGGGCCCCTCCTCCCCCGTTATCCTCAATCAAAACTTGCCAACTGGCCTAGCCCGTAGAAACTTTTACGCTAATGAGCCAGTGAAATTTTTTTACTCACCAGCCAAAAAAGAAACTCTTCTTTATTAACATATATCCTTCATAGATTTATTTTCAAAAATGTATCATCCTAATCTAAAACAAGG
The DNA here is from genome assembly GCF_003073215.2 of Triticum urartu. Taxonomy (NCBI): domain Eukaryota; kingdom Viridiplantae; phylum Streptophyta; class Magnoliopsida; order Poales; family Poaceae; genus Triticum; species Triticum urartu. The sequence continues at coordinate 10,306,860 of NC_053025.1, forward strand.
GTAAATCCACATTCACCTCCTTGGCCGAAATAAGAACCCAGTTTCATGCGAGTGTCATCTTGTGTACCATGGGCACGTCTAGGTCTTGCTTCGTGCCAGACCGAGAGTGGCCTCGCTTGACGCGGGGAGTATGGTGCGCCGGCCTAGTAGTGTTTGGTTCGTTAGTTTCATTCTTTCCTGAATAACATTTTATATATTTTTCTATTTAGTTTTTACATTTTGAAATATTGTAATAATATATCATATATTTCAAAAATTAATTTACTTAAATATTCATCGCACACCAAAACAATATTAACTCCGTTTAGAACATTTTTTCATGCAATTCTTAAATAATAGTATTACTCTAAAACATCGTGGCATTTTGAAAATGCTCATGCATTTTAAAAAAATTATAATTTTTAGAAAGTGTTCACACAATTTTAAAAATCCCATAGTTCAAAAAAATTATTAATAGTATTTTGAAAAAGATCAAGTGTTTAAAAATTATATTTTGATTTTTTTCAAAAACCTTTATAATGTAAGATGTATATTCAGATAGTTAAAAAAAGAACTGCGCACCATTCAGAAAAAAATATTCACCCGTAATTAAAAAACCTTAGCATGTATTCCGAAAATGTCCAAAAATGTAATTGACAAAAAATTCATTATCTATTTGAAAGAGGTTGAATGTGTATAAAAAATGTCCACGTGTATAGGAAATATGTACAACGTGTATTGAAAATAAGGCTAACATGTATTAAAAAACAATGAACATGAATAGAAAACTAGAAAATGAAATACATCCCAATAAAAAATACCTATAAAGAAAAAATCCAGACGAAAGTTTTTTTTTAGAATCATGGGTTCCAACAGCAAAGCAACCTAGAACTATGAATTTTGACCTTTGAAACTTCCAAATTTTTGAAGAGCTGCACCTAGAAAACCCCAAAAAACAAAGTAGTATACAAATTTGGTGGCTTCAAATCATTATGTGTCCGCCTTACTGACATCTATTTGGTTGGCAGGACTCATGTAGATGGAATTTGCAACCAATATGGGCAATATTCTATCAAAATCGGTCAGCATATTGTTATTCCACTTTGATGTTCTTATTTGAGCAAATCACTTTGGCCTGTATTCTAAGGTGATCATTTCAGGCGGTTTGATCCGAACTTAAAATCTTTTCAGGAAAATAGAAGTTTTTTCTCTCGTATATTTGCTGGGGAGTCACTTTTTAAACTGATGATAATCTGCATAAAAGAAAATTCACGAGTAAGCTCCAATTGTTAATTCGCCAGTGCATCCGTTGAAGGAAATATGCCCTAGAGGCAATAATAAAGTTATTATTTATATTTACTTATGTCATGATAAATGTTTATTATTCATGCTAGAATTGTATTAACCGGAAACTTATTACATGTGTGAATACATAGACAAACAGAGTATCCCTAGTATGCCTCTACTTGACTAGCTCGTTAATCAAAGATGGTTAAGTTTCCTATGTGTTGTCATTTGATGAACGAGATCACATCATTAGAGAATGATGTGATGGACAAGACCCATCCGTTAGCTTAGCATAATGATCGTTCAGTTTTATTGCTACTGCTTTCTTCATAACTTATACATGTTCCTCTGACTATGAGATTATGCAACTCCCGAATACCGGAGGAACACCTTGTGTGCTATCAAACGTCACAACGTAACTGGGTGGTTATAAAGATGCTCCACAGGTGTCTCCGATGGTGTTTGTTGAGTTGGCACAGATCGAGATTAGGATTTGTCACTCCGTGTATCGGAGAGGTATCTCTGGGCCCTCTCTGTAATGCACATCACTCTAAGCCTTGCAAGCATTGTGACTAATGAGTTAGTTGCGGGATGATGCATTACGGAACGAGTAAAGAGACTTGCCGATAACGAGATTGAACTAGGTATGAGGATACCGAAGATCGAATCTCGGGCAAGTAACATACCGATGACAAAGGGAACAACATATATCGTTATGCGGTTTGACCGATAAAGATCTTCGTAGAATATGTGGGAGCCAATATGAACATCCAGGTTCCGCTATTGGTTATTGACCAGAGACGTGTCTCGGTCATTTCTACATAGTTCTCGAACCCGTAAGGTCCGCACGCTTAACGTTCGCTGACGATCGGTATTATGAGTTTATGTGTTTTGATGTACCAAAGTTTGTTCGGAGTCCCGGATAAGATCGGGGACATGACGAGGAGTCTCGAAATGGTCGAGGCGTAAAGATCGATATATTGGAAGGCTATATTCGGACATCAGAAAGGTTCCGAGTGATTCGGGTATTTTTCGGAGTACCGAAGAGTTACGGGAATTCGCCGGGAGGGTCAATGGGCCTTAGTGGAAATAGAGGGCAACAAGGAAGTGTGGGGTGCGCCCCCCTAGGCCCAAACCAAATTGGTTTAGGGATTTGGGGGTCAGCCCCCTCTTTCCTTCTCCCCTCCTCCTCTTTCCTTCCCCTCCTAGTTGGACTAGGAAAGGGGGAACCTACTCCTAGTAGGAGTAGGATTCCCTCCTTGGGGCGCACCCTATGAGGCCGCCGGCCTCCTCCCCTTGCTCCTTTATATACGTGGCCAGGGGCACCCCATAGACACACAAGTTGATCATTGAACTTTTAGCCGTGTGCAGTGCCCCCCTCCACCATAATCCACCTCGGTCATATCGTAGCAGTGCTTAGGCGAAGCCCTGCGTCGGTAGCTTCATCAACACCGTCATCACGCTGTCGTGCTGACGGAACCCTCCCTCGAAGCTCTACTGGATCGTGAGTTCGTGGGACGTCACCGAGCTGAACGTGTGCAGATCGCGGAGCTGCCGTACGTTCGGTACTAGGATCGGTCGATCGTGAAGACGTACGACCAAATCAACCGAGTTGTCATAACGCTTCCTCTTACGGTCTACGAGGGTATGTGGACGACACTCTCCCCTCTCGTTGCTATGCATCACCATGATCTTGCGTGTGCGTAGGATTTTTTTTGAAATTACTGCGTTCCCCAATAGTGTCATCCGAGCCAGGTCTATGCATAGATGTTATATGCACGAGTAGAACACAAAGGAGTTGTGGGCGTGGGTATATACATATTTCTTGCCGTCACTAGTTGATTCTTGATTCGGCAGTATTGTTGGATGAAGCGGCCCAGACCGACATTACGCATACGCTTACGTGAGACTGGTTCTACCGACGTGCTTCACAACTAGGTGGCTGGTGGGTGTCAGTTTCTCCAACTTTAGTTGAATCGGTTTCAATGAACATGGTTCTTTCTGAAGATCAAAAAGCAATCACTATACTACGTTGTGGTTTTGATGCATAGGTAAGAATGGTTCTTGCTAGAAGCCCGTAGAAGCCACGTAAAACTTGCAACAACAAAGTAGAGGACGTCTAACTTGTTTTTGCAGGGCATGTTGTGATATGATGTGGTCAAGACATGATGAGATATAAATTGTTGTATGAGATGATCATGTGTTGTTAAAGTTATCGGCAACTGGCAGGAGCCTTATGGTTGTCTCTTTATTGCATAAGATGCAAGCGCCATACAATTGCTTTACTTTATCACTATGCGATAGCAATAGTTGCAAAAGCAATAGTTGGCGAGGCGACCATGTGATGACACGTTGATAGAGATCAAGATGATGGAGATCATGGTGTCATGCCGATGACGATAGAGATCATGACGATGTTTTGGAGATGGAGATCAAAGGCACAAGATGATGATGGCCATATCATGTCACAAATTTTGATTGCATGTGATATTTATTCTTTATGTATCTTATTTTGCTTAGTTTGGCGGTAGCATTATAAGATGATCTCTCACTAAATTTTAAGGTATAAGTGTTCTCCTTGAGTATGCACCATTGCGACAGTTCGTCGTGCCGAGACACCACGTGATGATCGGGTGTGATAAGCTCTACGTTCACATACAATGGGTGCAAGCTAGTTGTGCACACGCGGAATACTCGGGTTAAACTTGACGAGCCTAGCATATGCAGATATGGCCTCGGAACACTGGAGACTGAAAGGTCGAGCGTGAATCATATAGTAGATATGATCAAAATAGTGATGTTCACCATTGAAAACTACTCCATCTCACGTGATGATCGGACATGGGTTAGTTGATTTGGATCACGTGATCATTTAGATGACTAGAGGGATGTCTATCTAAGTGGGAGTTCTTAAGTAATATGATTAATTGAACTTTAATTTATCATGAACTTAGTCCTGATAGTATTTGCATATCTATGTTGTAGATCAATAGCTTGCGATGTAGCTCCCCGTTTATTTTTTGATATGTTCCTAGAGAAAAATAAGTTGAAAGATGATAGTAGCAATGATGCGGACTGGGTCCATGATCTAAGGATTATCCTCATTGCCGCACAGAAGAATTATGTCCTTGATGCACCGCTAGGTGACAGACCTATTGCAGGAGCAGATGCAGACGTTATGAACGTTTGACAAGCTCGGTATGATGACTATTTAATAGTTTAGTGCACCATGCTTTACGGCTTAGAACCGGGATTTCAAAAACGTTTTGAACACCATGGAACATATAAGATGTTCTAAGAGTTGAAATTGGTATTTCATACTCATGCCCGTGTCGAAAGGCATGAGACCTCTGACAGTACTTTGCCTACAAGGTGGAGGAGAATAGCTCAACCAGTGAGCATGTGCTCAGATTGTCTGGGTACTACAATTGCTTGAATCAAGTGGGAGTTAATCTTCCAGATAATATAGTAATTGATAAAGTTCTCTAGTCACTATCACCAAGTTACTAGAACTTAGTGATGAACTATAATATGCAAGGGATGACGAAAGTAATTCCCAAGCTCTTCGCGATGCTGAAATCGGTGAAGGTAGAAATCAAGAAATAGCTTCAAGTGTTGATGGTTAACAAGACCAGTAGTTTCAAGAAAAGGGCAAAGGGAAAGAAAGAGGAACTTCAAAGAAGAAAGGCAAGCAAGTTGCCACTCCCATGAAGAAGCTCAAAGTTAGACCCAAGCCTAAAACTGAGTGCTTCTACTGCAAAGGAAATGGTCACTGGAAGTGGAACTACCCTAGATACTTGGCGGATAAGAAGGATGGCATAGTGAACAAAGGTATATTGGATATACATGTTATTGATGTGTACTTTACTAGTGTTTATAGCAACCCCTCGGTATTTGATACTCGTTCAGTTTCTATGAGTAGTAACTCGAAACGGGAGTTGAAAAATAAACAGAAACTAGTTAAGGGTGAGGTGATGATGTGTGTTGGAAGTGATTCCAAGGTTGATAAGATCATCATCACACACTCTCTATACTTTCGAGATTAGTGTTGACCTAAATAAATGTTATTTGGCGTTTGCGTTGAGCATGAATATGATTTGATCATGTTTATTGCAATATTGTTATTCATTTAAGTCAGAGAATAATTGTTGTTCTGTTTACATGAATAAAACCTTCGATGGTCATACACCCAATGAAAATAGTTTGTTGGATCTCCATTGTAGTAATACACATATTCATAATATTGAAGCCAAAAGATGCAAAGTTAATAATGATAGTGCAAATTATATGTGGCACTGCCGTTTAGGTCATATTGGTGTAAAGTGCATGAAGAAACTCCATGCTGATCGACTTTTGGAATCACTTGATGGTTGTGAACCATGCCTCATGGGCAAGATGACTAACACTCCGTTCTCCAGAACAATGGAACGAGCAACTGACTTATTGGAAATAATACATACTGATGCATGCGATCTGATAAGTGTTGAGGCTCGCGGAGGGTATCGTTATTTTCTGACCTTCACAGATGATTTGAGCAGATATGGGTATATCTTCTTAATGAAACCTAAGTCTGAAACATTTGAAAAGTTCAAAGAATTTCAGAGTGAAGTGGAAAATCATCGTAACAAGAAAATAAAGTTTCTGCGATCTGATCATGGAGGAGAATATTTGAGTTACGAGTTTGGTCTTCATTTGAAACAATGCGGAATAGTTTCGCAACTCACGCCACCTGGAACACCACAGCGTAATGGTGTGTCCGAACATCGTAACCATACTTTATTAGATATGGTGCAATCTATGATGTCTCTTACCGATTTACCCCTATCGTTTTGGGGTTATGCATTAGAGACAACTGCATTCACGTTAAATAGGGCACCATCTAAATCCGTTGAGACGACACCATATGAACTGTGGTTTGGCAAGAAACCAAAGTTGTCGTTTCTTAAAGTTTGGGGTTGCGATGCTCATGTGAAAAAGTTTCATCCTAATAAGCTCAAACCCAAATCGGAGAAATGTGTCTTCATAGGATACCCAAAGGAGACAGTTGGGTACACCTTCTATCACAGATCCGAAGGCAAGACATTTGTTGCTAAGAATGGATCCTTTCTAGAGAAGGAGTTTCTCTCGAAAGAAGTGAGTGGGAGGAAAGTAGAACTTGATGAGGTAACTGTACCTGCTCCCTTATTGGAAAGTAGTTCATCACAGAGATCTGTTCCTGTGAGTCTTACACCAATTAGTGAGGAAGCTAATGATGATGATCATGTAACTTTAGATCAAGTTACTACCGAACCTCGTAGGTCAACCAGAGTGAGATCCGCACCAGAGTGGTACGGTAATCCTATTCTAGAGGTCATGTTACTTGACCATGACAAACCTACGAACTATGAGGAAGCGATGATGAGCCCAGATTCCGCGAAATGGCTTGATGCCATGAAATCTGAGATGTGATCCATGTATTAGAACAAAGTATGGACTTTGATTGACTTGCCCATTGATAGGTGAGCCATAATAATAAATGGATTTTCAAGAGGAAGACAGACACTGATAGTAGTGTTACTATCTACAAAGCTCGAATTGTCGCAAAACGTTTTTTGACAAGTTCAAGAGGTTGACTACGATGATATTTTCTCACTCATAGCGATGCTTAACTTTGTCCAAATCATGTTAGCAATTGCCACATTTTATGAAATCTAGCAAGTGGATGTCAAAATTGCATTCCTTAATGGATTTCTTAAAGAAGAGTTGTATATGATGCAACAAGAAGGTTTTGTCAATCCTAAAGGTGCTAACAGAGTGTGCAAGCTCCAGCGATCCATCTATGGACTGGTGCAAGCATCTCGGAGTTGGAATATATACTTTGATAAAGTGATCAAAGCATATGGTTTTATACGGACTTGCGGTGAAGCCTGTATTTACAAGAAAGTGAGTGGGAGCACTACAACATTTCTGATAAGTATATGTGAATGACATATTGTTGATCGAAAATAATGTAGAATTTTCTGGAAAGCATAAATGAGTGTTTGAAAAGAGTTTTTCAAAGAAAGACCTCGATGAAGCTACTTACATGTTGAGCATCAAGATCTATAGAGATAGATCAAGACGCTTGACATATTTTCAATGAGTATATACCTTGACAAGATTTTGAAGTAGTTCAAAATGGAAAAGTCAAAGAAGGAGTTCTTGCCTATGTTGCAAGGTGTGAAGTTGAGTAAAGACTCAAAACCCGACCACAACAGAAAATAGAAAGAGAATGAAAAGTCATTCCCTATGCCTCAGTCATAGGTTCTATAAAGTTTGCTATGCTGTGTACCAGACCTATTGTTTACCTTAGCATGATTTTGGCAAGGGAGTACAATAGTGATCTAGGAGTAGATCACTGAACAGCGGTCAAAATTATCCTTGGAGGACTAAGGATATATTTCTCGGTTATGGAGGTGATAAAAGAGTTTGTCGTAAAGAGTTACGTTGATGCAAGCTTTTGACACCGATCTAGATAACTCTAAGTCTCGATCTAGATACATATTGGAAGTGGGAGCAATTGGCTAGAGTAGCTCTGAGCAAAGCATTGTAGACATAGAAAATTTGCAAAATACGTACGGCTCTGAATGTGGCATACCCGTTGACTAAATTTCTCAAAACATGATCACTCTTTGAGTGTTAATCACATAGCGATGTGAACTAGATTATCGACTCTAGTAAACCTTTGGGTGTTAGTCACATGGAGATGTGAACTACTCACATAAAGATGTGAACTATAGGTGTTAAATCACATGACGATGTGAACTAGATTATTGACTCTAGTGCAAGTGGGAGATTGAAGGAAATATGCCCTAGATGCAATAATAAAGTTGTTATTTATATTTCCTTATGTCATGATAAATGTTTATTATTCATGCTAGAATTGTATTAACCGGAAACTTAGTACATGTGTGAATACATAGACAAACAAAGTATCCCTAGTATGCTTCTACTTGACTAGCTGGTTAATCAAAGATGGTTAAGTTTCCTAACCATGGACATGTGTTGTCATTTGACGAACGGGATCACATCATTAGAGAATGATGTGATGGACAAGACCCATCCATTAGCTTAGCATAATGATCGTTCAATTTTATTGCTACTGCTTTCTTCATAACTTATACATGTTCCTCTAACTATGAGATTATGCAACTCTCGAATAATGGAGGAACACCTTGTGTGCTATCAAACGTCACAGCGTAACTGGGTGATTATAAATATGCTCTATAGGTGTCTCCGATGGTGTCTGTTGAGTTGGCATAGATCGAGATTAGGATTTGTCACTCCGTGTATTGGAGAGGTATCTCTGGGCCCTCTCGGTAATGCACATCACTCTAAGCCTTGAAAGCATTGTGACTAATGAGTAAGTTGCGGGATGATGCATTACAGAATGAGTAAAGAGACTTGCCGGCAACGGGATTGAACTAGGTATGAGGATACCGACGATCGAATCTCGGGCAAGTAACATACCGATGACAAAGGGAACAACGTATATCGTTGTGCGGTTTGACCGATAAAGATCTTTGTAGAATATGTGGGAGCCAATATGAACATCCAGGTTCCGCTATTGGTTATTGACCAGAGACGTTTCTCGGTCATGTCTACATAGTTCTCAAACTCGTAGGGTCCGCACGCTTAACGTTCGGTGACGATCGGTATTATGAGTTTATATGTTTTGATGTACCGAAGTTTGTTCGGAGTCCCGGATGAGATCGGGGACATGACGAGGAGTCCCGAAATGGTCGAGACGTAAAGATCGATATATTGGAAGGCTATATTCGGACATCGGAAAGGTTCCGAGTGATTTGGGTATTTTTCGGAGTACTAAAGAGTTACGGGAATTCGCCGGGAGGGTTAACGGGCCTTAGTGGAAATAGAGGGCAGCAAGGAAGTGTGGGGTGCGCCCCCCTAGGCCCAAACCGAATTGGTTGGGGTCAGCCCCCTCTTTCCTTCTCCCCTCCTCCTCTTTCCTTCCCCTCCTAGTTGGACTAGGAAAGGGGGAACCTACTCTTAGTAGGAGTAGGATTCCCCCCTTGGGGCGCACCCTATGAGGCCGCCAGCATCCTCCCCTTGCTCTTTTATATACGCGGCCAGGGGGCACCCCATAGACACACAAGTTGATCATTGATCTTTTAGCCATGTGCGGTGCCCTCCTCCACCATAATCCACCTCGGTCATATCATAGCAGTGCTTAGGCGAAGCCCTGCGTCGGTAGCTTCATCAACACCGTCATCACGCCGTCATGCTGACGGAACTCTCCCTCGAAGCTCTACTGGATCGTGAGTTCGTGGGACGTCACCGAGCTGAACGTGTGCAGATCGCGGAGGTGCCGTACGTTCGGTACTAGGACCGGTCGATCATGAAGACGTACGACTGCATCAACCGCGTTGTCATAACGCTTCCGCTTATGGTCTACGAGGGTACGTGGACGGACTCTCCCCTTTTGTTGCTATGCATCACCATAATCTTGCGTGTGCGCGTAGGATTTTTTTTTGAAATTACTGTGTTCCCCAACATCCGTAGATGTCGCTTTTCCACCATGGGGCAGTTTCGGAGCTCGTCCTCTCCCTGCACCTCCAGGTCAATTTCCCTCGAGCGTGAAAACCTAAGACTCCGGCATGGGCAGGGCGACAACATTGATTTCCACTTCGCTACCTCCTTTGGGGCGTCCCCTAGAAGGTTATTAATCTCTTATGCGTGTGTTATCCCAGAACTGGACATGCACAACATCGGGGTTGCCAGGTGGTTGACCATTGTTGTGGTTGCGGATGTTGAGGCGACTTCCTCTCGTTCGGTGGTGGTGCTGCTTCTTTGAGTGGCAGCGATGAGGGTGGCAAGAGGAGCAAGGTCGCGGCAATATCCTTCATCATTGATTGTTCGGCATTGCCCTCGAGCATGAAGTCGGAATTGTAGCATTGCAGAGTGACGTGGCGGCAAGGATGGGACACGCTTCTCCTGCGAGGCTTGTTATCGAAGTCGGAGCTGCTTGATCCTCAACGAGTTTCGCTGATTGTTGGGCATAGGCCGACGGGGTTCTCGTATGTCATTCGTTCTGAGGGCTTTTGGTAGGTTGTCTACGGTGGAGTGAGAGTCATTTGATCAGGGAGAAGTGATGACGACGACACTTTGTAGCCAACCTCAGTGGTGTTCTTTTTGACGGTAAGCATGGATCTCGTGGATAGCCAGGTCAGCAGGATTCCTTGTATTGGGGGGTGTTGTAACGGTTTACGTTTGATTTTTCACAAATTGACCGGAGAACTCTTTGCATTTTTTTAATGAATTGATACTTAAGGGTCCTACTTAAAAAAACCAGATTGATTGTTTTAATGAATTGATTCTTAAGGGTCCGACTCACAAATTGATTGTTTTGACACTTTTTTGGGTGCTATGATGTTCTCCCTGTGGTTTGGGTGCATCTTTTGGTGCAGATTCTTAAGGGTCCGACTCACAAATTGATTGTTTTGACACCTTTTTTTTTTCTTGTGATTGTGTCCCTCCTTTGGTGCGTTGCAAAGAAAATAAAAGTGCCATCTTCTCGCCACTTTACAGTGGCGCAACTAGCTAGGACCGGGACGGCAACACGAACTCCTGTTCCCGGACGCGCGGGGGGCGGCCCCCGGTGGGTGGTGGCGCGTCGCGGCCAAGATCCATGGTCACCTCGGAGCGCACGTACCGGTCGATCGGACTGGAATGATCGATTAGACAGCGCTTTTCCTGCTGCGGACTAGGGATATTATAGCTGCTCACTCACCCATCGGTGATTGTCATACCAACAAAGCAACCGCGTCCTTTCATAGCTGGTCGTCGATCGAGCTTGCTTCCTAGGAAGCATCGATTGGTCGTGGAAAGATTGTGTCCTTACAATCTGGTTTGTTAAGGTGAGCACACCAATGAGACGACATGCGTATGATATACTTCCTCCGTTCCTACATATAAGTTTTTGTAAAGATTTCACTATAAACCACATACGAATGTATAGATGCATTTTAAAGTGTAGATTCACTCATTTTGCTTCATATGTGATTTATAGTGAAATCTCTTCAAACACTTATACTCCATTCGTTTCAAAATAGATGATTCAATTTTGTATTCCCTTCATTTTTATATACAAGGCCATTATGAAATATACGTTTTACATCTATACAAGGCCACCAATAGCAATCGAGATAAAATTAATAATATTTTCTCGTACTAGCAACACATTTAATAATTGCATTCATGCAGTCATAATGACAGTCAGCTACTTCCGTCACTCAGTTTTTTTGCATGCATGTGGGGTATTAATGATCTCAGTTAACGAAAAAAGCTGACTTTCAAAGCAGACATTAAATTTTACATTAGTACCTATAATTTGAGTTTGTGGCCTTGTATATAGTAAAAATAAAGGGAGTACTAACTTTAATACAAAGTTGGATCATCTATTGTAGAACGGAGGAAGTTATTTAGTAACAGAGGGAGTACAGTATTTATATATACTGTTGGAACAAGTTTTCCAGTGGTAGTGGGGAATCTGTTGAAGGAACGTAATTTGGAATCGGTGATCTGGGAAGGACATATCTCATGTGCTGATGTCTGCTGGAGTACAACCGGACGAAATGACGTGCGATTGAGACCAAAATCGAAGTGGGGGAAGACGAAGAGGCAAAACTCCCGGGAATCGCGGTCTCGTTTCCATATCTTTTGCCGTCCCTTTTGAGTCTCGTTGCCCTGGACCAGCTCCATGTTAGCTCCATCATCCATTGACGCATGTACACAATCTGATCTACGACTCCACTACAAATCTGTCATCATATTTTTAACCATGGCAAAATATGTTCTCTAGGATGGCAAGTTTAGTAGGTGAGCATGGCACATCAGTCCCCGACTCTGTTCATTTTTTGTCAAGGAATTGATGTGCTTGCAAACTATAATTGTCCTCATCAAGTCTATATAAATTGCCATTAAAAATATCAGATTTTTCATGCCTAAAAGTCCTATGACAGATTTTTAGTGCTTTCGGTAATCTATTAGGGCACACTTTCCATTGCCATAATGTGATGCGTATGGTTCTTACAAGCTGATATACCCCACTTAGAGCAACTCTAGTAGACCCCACATTCAGCCGGCCTGCAAAATGTGTTTGTAGTTCGCGCAAAACAGATTTTGCGGGCGGCGCGGGCCGGCACAGATGCAGACTCCTAAACGGACCGTAAAAAAGTATATTCATGGAATATGCTTTTTTACGGGTCGGCTATGCGGGTTCTGCTCTTTACGCAGCTGCATCCCGCATATCATCAGCCCGCAAATATTAAATCCAACATAATTCAACAATCGAAAACAAACTGAATTATTCAAATCAAACATAATACAAATAACCATCCGCATTATAAATAATTATTCAAATCACCACTAGCAAGCCTAGCAAACAAATGAGACCGTTGCAACACATTGATATCATTGAGAGTGCCCGGCATACCAAAAAAGCAATGCCAAATCCATAAATCCTCGGATGCTACGGCCTTTAGCATAATTTTTGCATCACGAGACTTGTCACAATACATTCCTTGCCAAGCCTTGGGGCAATTTTTCCAATTCCAATGCATACAATCAATGCTACCTAGCATGCCAGGCCAACTTCTCCTCTCATTAGCTGCCATCAATTTTTTTGTGTCATCTTCATTGGGTGCCCGAAGATACTCAAGACCGAAGACACGGACGATCACTTTCGCAAATCTACGCACAGACTCAATTGTGCTATCTTCACCAATGCGAAGATACTCATCGGCATAGTCAGCCAGAACGCCATATGCAATCACCCGCATAGCTGCGGAGATTTTTTGATATGCACTAAATCCCTTTAAGCCCGCGACGTTCCTTCTTTGAGTAAAATACCGGCAATTTGCCTCGCAAGCTTGAACTTCTCGCACGGGGTCAACTCCATATACACGCACACCGGCGGGTCAATCTACTACACAGCTCGCAAAAATCACAAAAAAGGAACTAACCGGTGGCGGGTGATCCCAGGCGGCGACGAGGGGGTGCGCTCGACGGTGGTCGATCCCCGGCGGCGGCGGCGACGGGGGCGGATCTTCTCGCTGGATCCGGAGGAGCGGTGCAGCGGCTCGGCGCGGGAGGGTGTGGGGCGGCCCCGCGGCGCGATTCCGCCCGCAGATATGGCCGGAATCGCCGGCGGCGGGTGGGCGGAAGCAAGGGCGGGCGGCGGCGGAAGGAGGGGAAAAAGAGCGCGGGGCTGAAATGTCCCTCCCGCCAACTGCTTCTCTGTGACGCATGGCACCGCGGCCGCGAGGGGGAAACCCGCGTTTTCCCGGGTTGGGGTCGGGAATTTGCCGCGCCCCCCCCTCCCCCCAAAAATTTTTTTGTGGGCCGGGGCTGTCGTGGTTCTAAGTTTGACAGTAATGTAGGGGGGTAAGTATGGAGAGGCGAGATCTTAGCTATGGAGAAGTTGTAAGGACGCAAGGTTTACGAGTTCAGGCCCTTCTCGGAAGAAGTAAAAACCCTACGTCTCGGAGCCCGGAGGCGGTCGACTGGATTATGTGAGTATGAGTTACAGAGGTGCGAACCCTTGTCTTGGGGGAGGGGGTGGCTTATATAGAGTGCGTCAGGACCCCGACCAGCCCACGTTACGAAGGGTTCAATGTACATTAAGGCAGGGCGTTACTGGTAACGCTAGTAATAAAGTGCTATGATGACCATAAAAGCTACTTAATGACCGACCGTTAGCGTGTGGAGTGACTTTAGGTCTCCTGGCCGTCGAGTGGTTGGATCTTGGTCGAGTAATTGCTTCTTGGTCGAATGTCTTCGAGTATGTCGAGTGGAACACCTCCAAGTCGATTGAAAGGTGATTTATTCTAGGGGTGTCCTTGGGTAGGGCAGTTAGGACAGGTCCGTGACCCTACCCTAGGTACATAGCTTCATCATTAGCCCCCGAATGGATCGAGGTTTGAGTGGGGAAGGAGTTGAGGACTTCTCCGACTCGTTTTCTATGCCGTGAGCATATCTTGTTTCGGATCAACGGACCTGAGTGATGACAGCAACTCCCTTTTCAGTCGCCTTGATCCATTCTTAACTCTTCGCCGAGTGAGTTTCTTTACTTGTAAGGCTCCGAGTGACGGTGCGGAGGAGATCTTTGGTCTGACAAGTTATTTGCTGCCCGCAGATTAGCGGGATCCGAATTTTGGGAAGCGCGCGGGACGGGGGAGGCCGCAGTAATCGGACGAGATAGAGTGGAGCCGCCTCGATCCCCGCGCCACCTTTTTCACCACGTATCGCTCGTGCGGTCGTTATGGGATTTGACAGAGCCATTTGGGCCTACTTGTCAGCCACTCGGAAGCGGCCTCATATAAGGCGTTGGCCCGGAGTCCCCCGAACAGTGCGCCCCATTATCTCTTCTCCTCCTCACGCCTCTTCTCTGCGCTCGCTCTTGCTCCAGCGCCACCGCGCCACACGCGTCTCTTCGGTGACAATGGTGAAGGAGAAGACAGCGGCTCTGGAGCGGGCAAAGAAGGCGACGGCGAGGTCAAAGGGGAAGGCGACGAGCCGGGGCGGATCTTCCTCGCGGACTGGCCTGCCGAAGGGTTGGATCCAGGGCGACTGGATCCACTCGAGGATCTCCCAAGAAGACCTCAACGACCTGGCCGAGGGAGGGCTCATCCCCTACGACTCGGCGCGGCTTCCGGGGAAGGAATCCGAGCCGCAACCCCGGGAGGGTGAGCGCGTTCTTCTTGCTACCCATGTCGACCGTGGGTTTTCCTTGCCTCCTCATCCTTTCTTCCGAGGGTTTCTGAACTTCTTTGGGGCTCAACTCCACCATTTTACCCCCAACTCAATCGTCTATCTTGCCGCGTTCATTTCCTTGTGTGAGAACTTCTTGGGTTGTCGACCTCACTGGGGTCTTTTCAAGCATATTTTCACTTGTCGCTCCCTGATAGTGAAAAAGGCTAATCCGAGTGACGAGAGGACCCAAGTGATCCAGATGTGTGGGGGTCTTGGCATCCAGACGAGGGGAAAAAGCTCCTTTTCGGCCATGATTCTTCCCGATTCAGTTCGCGGATGGCAATCGACCTGGTTCTACTGCAAAGACCAGTCGACGCTAGGGCAATCGACTGGCCTCCCTCCCTTTACCATGGACCGAGTGGAAAAACCCTCCCCTTTGAAGGTGCTCCCGGAGGAGAAGGCGCACGTGAAGGTGTTGGTCAACCGAGTGGTCCAGCTCATTCGTGACGGGGTCACTGGTATGGATCTCTTGGAGGTCTTCCTTCAGCGGCGCATCCAGCCTCTCCAAGCCCGAGACCACCCGATGTGGATGTATTCGGGTCTAGAAGACTCCACTCGGATCCACCCGGAGGAGGTCGATGACGACACGCTGGAGAAGTGGCTATCGAGCATTACCGGGAACAAGGACAATCCCAGAGGAGCCAGGAGAGTTCCCCCATTCGACCAGTCGCGTGCACCAGAGCCAGGAGAGTTTTTGCTTGTAATCTGAATTCACTCGCGCAGCTGTTTGTATTGCGTCGACTGACTTTGTTCTCCCTGCTTTCTTTCAGGCCATTATTGAAATGTATTCGATGCCCAACGGGGAGCAAGAGCAAGCTCTGGAAGGCGAGGCGAGTGGTGGCGAAAGTGGCGAGTGGACTTCCGATGGTGAAGGGGATGGTGGAAGTGACGACTCAAGTGATGGGGAAGAAGTCGAGTCGCCTCCTCGCATAGAGAGATGATCCAAGCTTGACCAAGAACGGCCGAGTGCCCGCGACAAGGCAACTGCACAGGCTGGTCAGTCTTCGAAGCGTCCTCGGGTCTCTTCACCAACCCCGACTGAGAAGGCGCCAAAGCACCCCAAAGTTGCAGAGCCGAAGACTCGGAAGGCGCTGCCAAAGATCAAGATCGATATCCCTGTTGCCTCCGCGTGAGTGTCTCTCCTTGTATTCACTCGACGCTCCGCGCTGTTTGTTTTTCTTGTTTTAACTGGACGAACTTTGGAATTGTTAGCGTTGCCACTTCCGGGACCTCAGCTTACAGGGATGATGATGAGGTGATGGAGGATGCGGTCACTTCTAATCCGGGTATGATTTCTGCCATACTATCTTTCTTTGGTCGATTCAGCTGCATCGTGCATCATTGGGTGACGTGATTTTGGCAATTTGAACATTGTACAGCTCCCAACATTATTGACCTCCCTGATGATGATGAAGAGCCCGAGAGGTCTTTGACGAGGAAGAGTAGGCGAGCTCCTGTAAGTGAGGCGCTACAGTCGACGCCGAGGGCGGAACCAGTCGTTCAGGACACTGGTGACGTCAATCGGGGTTCTATTACCTTCACGGAGCCCCTGTCGAGTGCCTTGCCTTCTTCTTCGACTGCTCAGGCCCCTGTCGACCTGCCTTCACTTTTTGCAACCCATCATGTCCCGGAGGACGAGGTGAATGCTGCTAGGGAAGCCATACGCCAGGCGGGCATTATGATGGAGAAGATGAAGACGGTGCGGGACGCCAGCCAAGCCGCCTATGATGCCAGCTCGGCTCTCCAGAGCAATGTTCAGGTTAGTTGGTAGCCGCTTGTTCTGTTAGGATATGCTATCTGAAGATTCTTTCCGAAAATCTTTTCATCTGTACACCCACTGGGTGTGTCGATTGAATTTTTTGGACTAGTGGGGGCACGCTGAGTGCACCCACTGGGTGTAGTCCCCGAGGCTACGGCGGACTGCTGGCAGTCGACCGTAGTCTTTGTATTTTGTCGAGTAAAACCGAACTGGTAGTTTGTTTCTTCCACTCGATCCGGTCGAGTGGGATCAGAACCGGTGGGGGCACGCAAAGTGCACCCACTGGGTGTAGTCCCCGAGACCGCGGTTGACTGCTAGCAGTCGACTGTGGTCTGAGTTCTACTTTATCTCTCTTTTTTTTGAACTCGACTCCGGCGGGCCGGTCGAGTGGAATCAGAACCGGTGGGGGCACGCAAAGTGCACCCACTGGGTGTAGTCCCCGAGACTATGGTGGACTGCGGGTAGTCGACTATAGTCTTAGTATTTGTCGTTTTTGCTATGGAATAATTTCTCCCCTTTGATTTCAGAAATCTTGTGATCTTGGAGCTCGCTTCACTGATTTGGAGAGGCAGCAGATTCAACTGAAACTTGACTTGGAGCTGGCCAGGACAGAACTGCTGACGGTCAGAGACGGCGCCGCTGGTAAGACAAGTTTGTCGACTGGTCAGTTTTCAGCTCGAGCATCCTTCTGCTATTTCTGAATCAATCATCATTTCTTTGTAGAAAAACTAAGGGAAGCTTTGGTGAAAAAAGATCAGGATTTGGCTGCTGCCCAGAAGGAGGCTGACAACAGGACCGCTCTGGCCGGACAGAAGCTGGCTTCAGTCGGCCAGTTGGAAGAAGAGAATACCAGGCTGAAGACTGCTCTGAATGAAGCCAACAAGGAGTGCGCACGCTGGAAGAAGGAAAACCTCAACCTGAGCGAAAAGATGGAAGGCATCGCTCGCAGGAGGGACGATCTGGAGAGCTACCTGAGGAGCCTTGCCAAGAAGTTGTATATCAAGCTTGAAGGTGCACATTTAGTTCCGACTGATTTTTTTGTGTCGACTCAGTGTATGAAGATTGACTTATCCTTGGATCGTGAATGCAGAGTTTTGCCAGAACTTTGAAGAAGAGACTGGGAGGATCGAACTAGGTTTGGATCCAATCAACTCTCCAGTGAAAGATGAAACTGCCATGAATCTGCTCCGACTGGAATCTCGCATTGACGGTGCCGTGGACTACTTGGCTCGACTGAAGGTCGCCATGTCATAGATTGACCCGGCACTCTGGCCAGAGGCTACGCTCCAAAACGATCTTGAGTCTCTGATGGCTCGACTTAACGGAATCCTGACCGAGTGTAGGAGTGGAAGAAGTCTTCTGCTCGTTGTGGCGCTGATGTGGCTCTGTCCTTGGTTCGTGTCCACTTCAAGGAGGTGCGACAAGACAAGCTGGTCGCAATCAAGGTCGCAAACACCCAGAAGCAGGACTTCCGAACTTTTATGGAGACCTTCATAGCAGCCGCCACTCGGATTGCCAATGGCGTCGACCTGGACGAGTTCGTTGAGCCTGCCAGCCCTCCTCCCGCGGAGTGAACAAACTCTTGTGTCCTACCTTAAATTTGCCTCGGAATGCCGAGTGGTTTTTGTAACCATTAAACTTTTTCGGGCCGCATGCCCGAGTACCTCGATCCGTGATCCAGAACTTTTAGAATTTTATCTGAACTTGGTTTACCGTTGAATATCTTTATGAATCTCCTGCTGAGTGAACCCAATTTTTATTCGAGACAACTTTCTGTATTCGCAACGCAGCTCCGAAGGAGGGGGAAGCAGTCGACCCATGTCTTGTATTTGTGGCGAAGCTCCCCAGGGGCGGGCGGCGGTCGACCCACACCCTGTTACTGCAGAGTGGGACAGAGCGCACATTGTATTTGTGGCGAAGCTCTCCAGGAGAAGGTGGCAGTCGACCCGTACTTCGTTACTGTAGAGCGGGATGAATCGCGCATTGTATTTGTGGCGAAGCTCTCCAGGAGAAGGTGGCAGTCGACCTGCCCCTCGTCGTCCTTGAGGATTGAGATGTGTTTGGGAGAACTTAGGCGAGTACTGGACTGCAGCTAAGCCCCCGAGTGAGAGGATCGCTCTCCACTCGGTAGGATTTTTTCAAACTTAGGCGAGTACCTGACTGTAGCTAAGTCCTCAAGTGAGAGAACTTAGGCGAGTACTGGACCGCAGCTAAGCCCCCGAGTGGGAGGACTGCTCTTCACTCGGTAGGATTTTTTCAAACTTAGGCGAGTGCTTGACTGCAGCTAAGTCCTCAAGTGAGAGAATTTAGGTGAGTACTGGACTGCGGCTAAGCCCCCGAGTGGGAGGACTGCTCTCCACTCGGTAGGATTTTTTCAAACCTAGGCGAGTGCCTGACTGCAGCTAAGTCCTCAAGTGAGAGAACTTAGGCGAGTACTGGACTGCAGCTAAGCCCCCGAGTGGGAGGACTGCTCTCCACTCAGTAGGATTTTTTCAAACTTAGACGAGTGCCTGACTGCAGCTAAGTCCTCAAGTGAGGGAACTTAGGCGAGTACTGAACTGCAGCTAAGCCCCCAAGTGGGAGGATTGCTCTCCACTCGGTAGGATTTTTTCAAACTTAGGTGAGTGCTTGACTGCAGCTAAGTCCTCAAGTGAGAGAATTTAGGCGAGTACTGGACTGCAGCTAAGCCCCCGAGTGGGAGGACTGCTCTCCACTCGGTAGGATTTTTTCAAACTTAGGCGAGTGCCTGACTGCAGCTAAGTCCTCAAGTGAGAGAACTTAGGCGAGTACTGGACTGCAGCTAAGCCCCCGAGTGGGAGGACTGCTCTCCACTCGGTAGGATTTTTTCAAACTTAGGCGAAACGGATTCGCAGCTAAGCCCCCGAGTGGGAGGATTTCTCTCCACTCGGTAGGATTTTTCAAACTTAGGCGAAACGGATTCGCAGCTAAGCCCCTGAGTGGGAGGCTGGCTCGCCACTCGGTAGGAAACTGTTTTTACAAACTTAGGCGAAGCAGATTCGCAGCTAAGCCACCCACTGGGGGATTTCTTACGCAAACAAAAACAATAATAATCACTGGGAAAATTATAACGCTCTTGTCTTTGATAAATAAACTACAGGAGTTTTTCTTATTACATCTCATCCGAGTGAGAATTCAAGTATAAAAGGGGCGGAGTAGCTCCGCATTCCAGGCTCGTGGCTCATCAATCTGGCGATCGACATTGTAGAGGTGGTATGCTCCATTGTGGAGGACTCTGGTGACTACGAAGGGGCCTTCCCAAGTAGGAGCAAGCTTGTGTGGTTTCCGCTGATCCACTCGAAGGACTGAGTCTCCTTCTTGGAAGGCTCGGCTCTTCACGTTTCTGGCATGGAATCGACGCAAGTCTTGCTGATAGATGGTCGATCGGATCAGGGCCATTTCTCTTTCTTCTTCTAGGAGGTCGACTGCGTCCTGCCGGGCTTGTTCTGCTTCATCTTCTGAGTAGAGCTCAACTCTGGGAGCGTTGTGAAGCAGGTCACTCGGTAAGACTGCCTCGGCTCCGTAGACCAGAAAGAATGGGGTTCTTCCGGTCGATCGATTCGGGGTTGTCCTCAATCCCCAAAGGATTGATGGGAGCTCGTCGACCCATGCACCTGCTGCGTGCTTGAGATCGCGCATCAATCGGGGTTTCAGTCCTTTGAGAATTAGGCCATTTGCCCTTTCTGCTTGTCCATTCGACTGGGGGTGAGCGACCGAAGCATAGTCGACCCGAGTGCCCTGAGAGGCGCAAAAAGCCCTGAACTTGTCGGAATCGAAGTTTGACCCATTGTCCGTGATGATACTGTGCGGAACTCCATATCTGAATATCAACTCTCTGATGAAACGGATAGCGGTGCAAGCATCGAGATTCTTGATAGGCTTGGCTTCAATCCATTTGGTGAACTTGTCGACTGCTACCAGCACATGAGTGAAGCCGCTCCTGCCTGTTCTCAGTGGCCCAACCATGTCCAGCACCCAAACAGCGAAGGGCCAGACGAGTGGAATGGTTTTCAGGGCTGACGCGGGCTTGTGGGGCATATTGGAGTAATACTGACACCCTTCACATTTGTCGACTATCTCTTTAGCCATCTCATTGGCCCTTGGCCAGTAGAACCCCGCTCGGTATGCTTTAGCCACAATGATCCGAGAGGACGCATGATGACCATAGGTCCCCGAGTGGATATCGTTAAGGATCATCTGACCTTCTTCTGGTGTGATACACTTCTGGCCGACCCCAGTCGCGCTTTCCCTATATAATTGTCCCTTTATGACTGTAAAGGCCTTGGATCGACGGACGATCTGTCGAGCCTCTTCCTCGTCTTCTGGGAGTTCTTTCCTTAGGATGTACGCGATGTACGGTTCTATCCATACGGGAGTGATAACCAGCACTTCCATTATCAGATCGACCACAGCTGGAACTTCAACTTCAGTCGAATCCATGGCGCTTTTTGGCTGTGGGGCCTCTTCCGTGAAGGAATCCTCCTGGACTGATGGTGTGTGGATGTGTTCCAAAAACACATTGCTGGGAATGGCTTCTCTTTTGGAACCTATTTTTGCCAAATCGTCAGCTGCTTGATTTTTCAGTCGGGGTATGTGATGAAGCTCTAACCCCTCGAATTTCTTCTCCAGCTTTCTCACTGCATTGCAATAACCAGTCATGGCTGGACTTCTGACATCCCACTCCTTCATCACCTGATTAACCACCAAATCTGAGTCGCCATAGACCATGAGGCGACGGACGCCGAGTGAGATGGCCATGCACAACCCATATAAAAGTGCTTCATATTCTGCCTCTTTATTGGAGGAATCAAAATGGATTTGAAGAACATATCTGAGTTTATCTCCTTTGGGGGAGACCAACACCACTCCGACACCGGAACCACTCAGCATCTTGGAGTCGTCGAAAAACATAGTCCAATGCTCCGAGTGAATCTGAGTCGGCAGCTGCTGTTCAATCCACTCGGCGACGAAATCTGCGATTGCTTGGGACTTGATAGCTTTCTTTGCCTCAAACTTGATATCAAGGGGAAGGAGTTCAATCGCCCATTTTGCCACTCGACCAGTTGCATCCCTGTTATGCAGGATCTCTGATAATGGAGTGTCGCTGACGATTGTAATGGAATGATCAGAGAAGTAGTGAGCAACTTTCTTGGTGGTCATATAAATCCCATATACAAGCTTCTGATAGTGAGGATATCTTTGCTTCGATGGGGTCAAGACTTCAGAAATATAATATACTGGGCGCTGAACTTTGAAGGTTTTCCCTTCTTCTTCCCGCTCGACCGTAAGTACCGTACTGACGACTTGTCCTGTGGCTGCAATGTAAAGCAGCAAAGGCTCTTTGCTGATTGGGGCAGCAAGCATCGGCTGGGTGGAGAGCAGAGCTTTGAGCTCTGCAAACGCTGCATCAGCTTCGGGAGTCCACTCGAGCTTCTCGGACTTCTTCATCAATCTGTAAAGAGGTAATGCCTTTTCACCGAGACGAGATATGAATCGACTTAGGGCGGCCAAACAACCAGTAAGCTTCTGGACGTCGTGCACTCGCACAGGGCTTTTCATTCGGAGTATAGTGCCAACTTTTTCTGGATTGGCGTCGATTCCCCGTTCGGAAACGAGAAAGCCGAGTAACTTTCCGCTAGGGACTCCGAATGTACACTTTGATGGATTAAGCTTGATATCATACCTCCTGAGGTTGGCAAAGGTTTCAGCAAGGTCAGTCAGCAGGTCGGAACCCGTCCGTGACTTGACCACAATATCATCCATGTATGCTTCCACGTTCCGACTAATTTGAGTGAGTAAACACTTCTGAATCATCCTCATGAATGTGGCTCCGACATTCTTGAGGCCGAACGGCATGGTAACATAACAGAAGCACCCGAATGGAGTGATGAAAGTTGTCTTGATCTCGTCAGGTCCATACAAACGGATCTGAGGGTACCCGGAATAGGCGTCTAAGAAAGACAGTCGCTCACATCCCGCAGTCGAGTCGACTATCTGGTCGATGCGGGGGAGAGGAAAATGATCTTTCGGGCAGGCCCGATTGATATGTTTAAAGTCAATGCACATGCGAAGTGACTTGTCCTTCTTGGGGACCATGACAACGTTGGCGAGCCACTCGGAGTGGTAGATTTCTTGGATGAACTCCGCTGCTAAGAGCCGAGCCACCTCTTCGCCAATAGCTTTTCTCTTTTGGACGGCGGACCGTCGAAGATGTTCCTTGACAGGTTTTACTTTTGAGTCGACTCTCAGGCGATGCTCAGCCAGCTCCCTGGGAACACCTGGCATGTCAGAAGGCTTCCAGGCGAAGATGTCCCAGTTCTCATGGAGGAACTGGATGAGCACTTCTTCCTATTTGGAGTCGAGTGTTGTCGAGATATGAGTCGGGGCGGCGCTGGGGTCAGTCGGGTGGATGTGAGCTATCTTCGTGTCGCCAGTCAACTGGAAAGCTGACTCTGTAGCGGGCTTCTTGGCTCGCAACAGATCACTCGGGTCTGCAGTCTTCTGGTATTCCTGCAACTCCACCACTGCCATCTGTGCGTCGGCGATCTTCGAACCCTTCTGAAAACATTCTTCCGCTTTCTTCCGATTGCCCGTAATGGTGATCACACCTTTGGGGCCAGGCATCTTCAATTTGAGATACACGTAACATGGTCGGGCCATGAAGCGTGCATAAGCCGGCCTGCCCAAAATAGCGTGATAGGCACTCTGGAAGTCTACAACTTCAAATGTCAATTTTTCTTTGCGGTAATTCTAGGAATCACCGAAAACCACATCAAGAGCAATCTGGCCGAGTGATTCAGCCTTCTTCCCAGGAATGACTCCATGGAAGCTCATGTTGCTGGCACTGAGTCTGGACATCGGAATGCCCATCCCCTTCAACGTCTCAGCGTATAATATGTTCAAACCACTGCCACCATCCATCAAGACTTTGGTCAGTCGAGTGCCTTCCACAACTGGGTCGACCACCAAAGCTTGCCTCCCAGGGGTGGCGATGTGCGTTGGGTGGTCGGACTGGTCGAATGTTATGGCAGTCTGAGACCATTTCAGGTAACTAGGTGTCGCCGGAGCGACCATATTCACCTCTCGGTTAATAACTTTCAGTCGACTTTTGCTCTCAACATCAGCAAAAATCATCAGGGTGGAATTGACTTGAGGATATCCGTCATCACTGTCCTCTTTGTCCTCGACCTTGTCTGACTCCTTTTCCTTTCCCTTGGGCTGCTTGCCCTGGAACTGCTGGATCAAGAGTCGACACTGCCGAGTGGTATGTTTCGGGTAAATAAAATTACCCTCTTCATCTTTCTTCGTGTGGACGAGACACGGTAAGTCCAACACATCATTTCCCTCCTGGTCTTTAACCTTTTTGGGGTTCCAAGGCCCTTTAGGTTTCCATTTAGACTTTCCTTGGGCCAAAGCCAAGGCTTCCCCGGGAGCCGCTGGCTCGGCTTTCCGCTTCTGTTTCCGACTAGAATTGCCTCAGGTTTCTTGAGCAACTGACTTGAGCTTGCCACTCCTGAGTCGATCCTCATCTTCGACGTTAGCGTACTTGGTGGCAATCTCCATCATCCGATTCAGGGACATATCTCGGGTTCGACCGAATTTCAAATTCAGTTCTCTATATTTGACGCCTTCCTTGAAGGCACAAACTGCTTGGTGGTCAGGCACATTCTCCACCGAGTGATGTAACGTGATCCATCTCTGGATGTAATCCCTCAAAGTTTCATTCGGCTTTTGCACACAAGACCGCAGTTCCGTCAGTCCTGCTGGTCGCTTGCATGTGCCTTCAAATGTGGTGACAAACACTCGGGAGAGATCTTCCCAAGTGTAAATGCTGCTAGGCGCTAGCTGGTTTAGCCACGCTCTGGCCGAGCCCTCCAACATGAGAGGTAGGTGCTTCATGGCCACTTCATCATTGTCGCCGCCAATCTGGACGGCCACTCGGTAGTCCTCAAGCCAAGTATCGGGCTTGGACTCGCCAGTGAATTTACTGACTCCAGTCGCCAACCTGAAATTGGGAGGAATCACAGCAGCCCTGATGGCTCTACTAAAGCACTCTGGCCCCAAAACATATACTCTGCTACTGGCAGGCGCATCTCTGTCGTGGCCTTCTCGGTGAGCCCTGTTCCTGTCGACCAGACCTTGGACGAGGATGGATCTCGCGTCAAAGCCTGGCCCTCTGGGGTCGACTGGAATCCTTCGCCCACCACTATGAGGGCGCCTGTCATCCTGCTGGGGAGGCACATACGACCCGCTCCTCGGGGGAGTCGGGGGCACTCGACGTCAACCGTCACGATCGACTCGGTGATCATACTGCTCATGGTTCCCATACTGGTCACGCCGGTCTCCACGTCCCTCACGCCTCGGGGGCGATCTCGGACTGTGAGCCGACTGGACTGTGCCCGCAGCAACGGACCTGCTGTGAATTCTGTTCCGCGACTGAGAAACAGCGGAATTCTGATCTCCTGCTGCCCGGAGTAACGCTCTGATCTGCAGCAAGCCTCTGCCAGCCTCCGACTGGGAAGGCTGAATCGACTCCGCTATACGGGCCGCAGCTGCTAAATTCTGAATTGGAGTCTGATATACCTGCGGGGGCGGGAAGAGCTGATGTCGACTGGATTCGGGAACCCGTTGTCGTGCACGCTCGTCGAGTGCTCGCTGGAGGTTCTCCAGTCGAGTGCGCTCGGCCAAGTTTTCCAGGCGTGCATCCTCCAAGGCGCGAGCCTCGGGGCTCTCTCCAACAATAGGAGTGTGCAGCGCATCCATGTTCCGGCGGCGAAGTTCTTCTCTCTGCAGCGACGTGAGAGGCTCGGGAAGATACTCCTGATGGGGACGCGACGGGTCGCCTCCTCCTGCGCCTTCGTCGGTGCGGGTAAAACCAGGGGGACTGGGCGGTCCGTCGACCATCAGAACCTCTGCCGCCAGATCGCTGTTGTCGCACTTGGATGCAGTCTCTTCGGAGCCAGTCGAACAGGCCGTAGAGGGATTCGTCGGGCTCGATCGCCGCGACTTGAGGGGTGGCCGACTGATGGGCCACCGCGTGTCTCACCCACCGCTGAAGTCTCGACCGACCGGAGCGCTTGCGCCGGCAGGAAACGGGGAGGGAGGACAACACAGGAGCTGACCGGTAGGGGGTCGACGGTTGCCGCAGGAGAACGCCGCGGACGCACGCGCTAAAGTGCGTTGCCCCGCGGACAGGGAGTGCGTCCACGTCGAGCGGAGCCTCCTGAAGCCAGACGGAGTCATCGGCGATGAACGTGAGCGCGCCGAGACGAATCTCGCGGCCCTCCACCAAAACTCCGTCGAAAACCATGATGATTCGGGTCGGAAAAGATCGCAACTCCTCCAACAAAACGCTAAAACACCGGCCCCAAGGTGGGCGCCAACTGTCGTGGTTCTAAGTCTGACAGTAATGTAGGGGGGTAAGTATGGAGAGGCGAGATCTTAGCTATAGAGAAGTTGTAAGGACGCAAGGTTTACGAGTTCAGGCCCTTCTCGGAAAAAGTAAAAACCTTACGTCTCGGAGCCTGGAGGCGGTCGACTGGATTATGTGAGTATGAGTTACAGAGATGCGAACCCTTGTCTCGAGGGAGGGGGTGGCTTATATAGAGTGCGCCAGGACCCCGGCCAGCCCACGTTACGAAGGGTTCAATGTACATTTAGGCAGGGCGTTACTGGTAACGCTAGTAATAAAGTGCTATGATGACCATAAAAGCTACTTAATGACCGACCGTTAGCGTGCGGAGTGACTTTAGGTCTCCTGGCCGTCGAGTGGTTGGATCTTGGTCGAGTAATTGCTTCTTGGTCGAATGTCTTCGAGTCTGTCAAGTGGAACACCTCCAAGTCGATTGAAAGGTGATTTATTTTAGGGGTGTCCTTGGGTAGGGCAGTTAGGACAGGTCTATGACCCTACCCTAGGTACATAGCTTCATCAGGGGCGGGATGCGGGGTCTGGTCAAGCAGGTTTTTTGGCCCGTACCCGCATTTTGGTGGCTATTTTGCGGGCCGGGGGCGGATGCGGGGTCTGCTAGAGTTGCTCTTACATGTTGTCTTATTTTTCTAAAAATAGGTAAATACTTTATTCATTAAAAGTAAAAATCTGATTTCGCGATCCATTTTATTAAACATACATACTTCTCTCTCTTCCTCCCTCTCTTATTTATTCTTTGAGACGTCACCAAATATCATACACTAATTACGAATAATCTTTTCGTCGAGTGTCACAAATACATGAAAAAAGACAAAAAAAGACTCGGCAAGGGCTTTGCCGAGTGTTACACTCGACTTCTAGCACACAACTTACATCAACTCCAATAAATCCCTTATTTGTATAAAAAAACTACCATTTAGGAGAAGTTTGGGAAGAAAAACGTCTCCAGCAGATCTCATAAACCCGGAATAAATTTAGAGGATCCTGTGAACTTGGCCTTAATTTCTCCCTGGTTTAGGGGAAGATGTACTTCCTCCAAATTTTTGGCGTCACTTCTATCTTGAAGTTTCATGATCGTCTCTTCGTCTTCTGCCCTTGCGCACCTCCTCTCCTCCTCCTGATCGATCACCATCGCCGCTGCTACCGCATCAACCATGGACGCCGATGCATCCTCCCTTCCTCCGCCATCGGCGCACATGGCCCCGCTTCCAAGAACCACTACAGCCTCCGCTAGCCGGCACCGCCCGTCGGGTCAAGAGGAGCCGCAAGGCTGTGACCACCGCCGATATAGGTCTTCCTTGCCGAAGAAGCCTCGTACTTCAAGGAAGCCGAATGGAAATGTTGTCTAGGCCCACTCTTCCTTCTTGCCGCCTTTGTCGCCACCGCAAACATTTATGGCGGCATACACCAACATGCCATCACTCTACACAAAGGAGGATGATGACTTTGACTTGTCGAACATCAACGATGACTGCAATAGGTAAATATATTATGCATGTGATTTTTATACAATCATTGTACATGCGATTTTTTTATAGTGATTATTTGTTCCAAATTACGATATTCTTGGCAACAATCATATATGTAGTTGATGAACGATGCGGTAGGCATAGATGACATATCTTTCTCCACTTCGGCTAAGGATGACGAAGAATTGGGTTCCATACTAAAGAAGAGACAAAGCAACTTCAAGAATGACGAGGACAAAGCGTTGATCCTCGCATGGGAAAGTGTCAGTCTTGTTCCAATTGCAGGCACTGATCAAAGCACGAGAACCTACTGGAAGCACATTTCACATCATTATCATCACAATGTCACTAGTTCAATCGCAAGATCATTTAAGTCACTCCAAGGTCGATGGAGCTTTATCTAGTCGTTGGGCAGGTTGTGTAATGTTGATCTTGTGAAACCAAGTGGAATGACAGAGGACATGCTGGTGAGTATTTGTTGTGCATATTTTCTTTGAATTGTTTTTTCCCAAAATTCTAATATGACAATGCTAACTTCTCAGCTGAGGTAGACAAACGACATGTACAAGCACATGCATCCCAAAAATAGGTCTTTCTTGTTGTACATTGTTGGGCATTAACCAAGAACAATCAAAAGTGAAAAAACATGGATAGTGAGCAGTTAAATCCCAAGAAGAAGTTCAAATCAAATTCACAAGAGAGCGGTGATGATGATGATGATGGTGGTGATGGTGATGATGATGCAAAAGAAGAGGCAAATACACCTAGTAGTCTTGTCATCCAGCAAGCAAAAGGCCACCTGGAAGGAGAGGAGAGAAAGATACACAAAAGAATGGGGGTGATGCATCTGTGCTCAAGAGTGTTATGAAGAATGGAGGTTATGGAAGAAAGATAAACAAAAGTAAGGTTGAGGAAGCAAAAATTTTTTGGAGAAGGGCATGAGGTGGGCAGAGCTGAAGGCAATGGAGGAGCGCAAAGTAGCAATCGAAGAAGAGAAACTGAGAGCCATTCAAGAGGAAGAGGAGACAAAAAAAGATGGAGTAAGAGTATGAGATCATGTTAATAAGACTTGGCCCCAGAAGCGATGTAATATTTTGCAGCTCATAAAGTCACAAATTTTAGCATCAAAGCTGGGTGGAGGTGCTAGTGGACAGGGTTTTGGAAGTAGCAACGGTGATGGAAGCATTTGTGATGATCTTCAAATTTATGCTTTTTTATGTCCTTCTTTTCATGAAGACATGTACCCATAGGTCTATGGTGAACTACTCACACATCATCGGTAGGGCGGCAAGGTTGATGTAGAAGTCCTCCGTGATCGATCCCCCCTCCGTTAGAGTATCGGGAAATGCCATCAGATGGGATTGCGGAAGAACAGAGACATGTGGCAGAAAAAATTGTTTCGGGTGGCTCTATGGGGTACCCAATATTTGAGAATTTATAGAAGTAAAATTAGGTCAGACGGTGCTACGTGGGGCCCACAAGGCATCAGGGCGCGTCCTGTTGCCTTGCCGTCTCCTCATTTGCTGTTTGGTCTCCTCCCGAAGCTTCTAGGGTCTCATTTGTCCAGAAAAAATCGTCAAAAAGTTTCATAGCATTTGGACCCCGTTTGATACCGATTTTCCGGAGAGAAAAAAACAGACAAAAAATAGCAACTGACACTAAGCACTGGGTTAATAGGTTAGTTCCCAAAAAGGACATAAAATTGCATATTAAATCATATAAAGTATCCAAGATTGATATATAATAGCATGCAACAAT
Organism: Triticum urartu; assembly: GCF_003073215.2. Taxonomy (NCBI): domain Eukaryota; kingdom Viridiplantae; phylum Streptophyta; class Magnoliopsida; order Poales; family Poaceae; genus Triticum; species Triticum urartu. The sequence goes on from NC_053025.1 coordinate 10,336,348, forward strand.
CAAAAGCTATAAATACGTTGGAGACATATAAACTATGAAACAATGTCCGCAGTAATTGTCTAGCCCATCATTGAAACGTCGTCTAGAACTCTACATGACCAATATAACCAGGCTTACGGGTGCATCAATCTAGTATAGTAACAATGGTAAAAATGATTATAGGATGCGTGAAGGTTCATCCTAGGCTACTTGTTTACCTAAGCTGAAATTCCATGACCTTGCTGATTTTTCCCCATGGTTGTCCTTCCACTGCATGTGCCACCTCAGACCCTATACCCTCATATGGATGTCGTGGTAGAAATTCCTCAATGGTCCTGCTTTGAGCCCTTCTATCTTGGCCAAGGAATCCTAGAACACTGTGGTCGCAATGGTGAGGGAAGAGGGTCTAAGTTTTTATCGTTGCTATTATTGCAAGAATTACTCCTCCTGATGTGCCTTCCTAGGTTTATTTCGCTAGTTCGGCGACAAAGGAATGGTGAAGCTTCAAGGTGCGGGAGGGAACGTACGTAAAAAAATCAGCCTGAAAGAAAACAACAGAAGGAGGGGGGTGTATGCAAGCGGAGGGGGTGGAAAAAATCGGTGACCGCGGGATGTGGGTCGAGGGAACGAAACGAACGAAATGATTATGCCTTGCCCTTTAATAGTATAGATGATGCACCTCCCTACCGCGTTGGCTTGTTGCGTCGAGTCGGTGATAGAGGCCGGGTCGGTGATAGAGGCATGGTGAAGCTCCGCAACACTTGGTGACCCGGAGGGGGGGGGGCAGGGAGGCGAACCATAGCATGTTGTGTGGAGGATGACGGACACAGACAACAGTTGAAGGAATTTTTTGGGTGGAGGCTGACAGAGACAGATGGTGGCTGAAGGAATGGTGCGGCGACACCCTAACCCTAGCTTCCACTGTTGACCACACCATGGATATGCATGAGAAAACGAGGGAGCTGGGAAAAGCGCTTCAAGGTGCGGGAAAGCACATACATAAGAAAAATCGGCCCGAGAGGAAAAAACGGAAGGATGGGAGGATGTATACAAGCGGTGGGCATGGCAAAATGATGGGAGGATGTATACAAGCGGTGGGCATGGCAAAATGATGGGAGGATGTATACAAGCGGTGGGCATGGCAAAATCCAGTGACGGCAGGACATGCGTCGAGGGGACAAAACGAACAAAACAAAATGACTACACATTGCCCTTTAATAGTATAGATACTATATACATATATTGATTATTATTTTAACGATTATATTAAAGGGTCCAGAATTTTAGTTTCACCCTGCCTCCTGAAATCTCACAGCCTTACGCGTATTATAAAAAAACACTAGGCAAAACCTGACGAGTGTAATAATAATAATAAAAAAATATTTGCCGAGTTTGTTTTTCGATTTAGTGTTTTGTTCGGGACACTCGGCAAAGGGCTTGTTCGTGGAGTGCAAAATGAAATGCACTCGGAACTTGGGAAACACTTTTCCCTGTAATTGTATTGTTTTGTCATGTATTAACAAGACCCAGATACATTCCTCGTTAAAGATCCTTCATGCGCAAAAGAGCCAAATACACCATGGCTACTCGATTTCTCGTGCTTACCAGATTTTTTAGTGCCATGGCTGTGTGCGACAAAACGAGGGAGCTCGGGAAAGGCGGGAAGGCACCTACATAACAAAAAATGGCTAGCCATGGTGTATTTGGCTATTGTATTAACGGTACAGAAGAAATGGAAGTAACAGGACTTGCAGGTCAGACTTGGACGTGGAGTTTCTACACCCAGGAGCAAATTTGCTCCTGGTGTGAACAGTAAATCAAAAAGAAAATTCAAAAAATTCCGATTTTTTTGACATACTTTCACAAATGTATGTTATGCATGTAAAATTTCATCACAAAATCACATTGGTGGAAGTGGTGGTAAAAAAATAAAATCAATGCTCTGAAAATGTTACTTATTTCATTTTGGAGCTCAGAATTTGTTTTTTTGGCACGGCTTCCACCAATGTGATTCCATGATGAAATTTTACTTGCACAAACAATTGTGAAAATATGTCACATAAAAAAAATCAATTTTTTTATTTTACTGTTCACACAGGAGCATTTGCTTCTGAGTAGCTACCTTCCTCGTTCAGATCTACCAAATTAAATGATCACGGGTTGGGGCCTCCTTGCTGCTCAATGCTGGAGTCCTGTTATACTGATTAGGGGGCAGAGATCATTAAGCATTGAATCACCTTAATTTCTTCGACGCAGGCGGGTGCTCCCACCTCCGGGTACGGACACCCAGAATTTCACGAGACGTTGTTGCAGCATGTGTACGGACACACGGGGTCTGAAGAAAAAAACTCCAAAGTTCTTACTTTTGAGAGCTTCAAAAAATTATCTACTCTCGTACGGTCAGCCAAACATAAATGGTACTACCAATTAACGTTTGCACATCAAGGTTTAAAGCGCGAAAAACCCAAAAATCTTACGGTCTGACAGATGGTGCTGATGTACGGTCTGACAAACATAAATGGTGCTAACTTTTGCACATCAAGATTTATAGCGCGAAAAGTCCAAAAAAATCTTGCTATTTAAGAGCTTCAAAAAAGTATCTACTCCGGCACGGTCTGCAAAACATAAATGGTGCTAACGTTAGCATATCAAGGTTTATAGCACGAAAATTCCGAAAATCTTACTATTATTTGAGAGCTTCAAAAAACTATATATTCCCGTACTGTCTGCCAAACATAAATGGTGCTAACGTTTGAACATCAAGGTTTATAGCGCGAAAAATCCAAAAAAAACATACTATTTGTGAGCTCGTACTAATAACAAATACTGTTTGTGAGCTTCAAAAAATTATCTACTCCCATACGGTCTGACAAACACAAATCGTGCTAACTTGTGCACATCAAGATTATTGCTCAAAAAATCCAAAAATAATACTATTTGAGAGCTTCTATAAATCATCTACTCCCGTACGGTCTGCCAAACATAAATGGTGTTAACGTTTGCACATCTACAGTTGCACAACAAATTTGAAAACAGAAAATTGAACCACACAGGCAAGATACAGGCGCTCGTGGTAATTTCGTGCCGATGTAGTCGTTCTCATTTAAAAAGCTCCAAACAACATATTTCAACAACTGCGCAGTAAGCTTTTCACAATAACGACTATCAAAACAAGGCCGGCGCTCCCATTCTTACTAACGTGCTAGACTTGCGTGGAATCATGTCGAGCCAGTGAACAAACATATTAGCAACACTAAAAAAGAATATAAAAGTCTGACACGACTTGGATAATTGATCATGTAGCGTGCACAAAATTACAGTGGAAGAAAGGGTATTTTACTGTCTCACCATCGTGACAGAAACAACATTTCTGTTTTACTTCCAGTCCAATTGCGGTGGGCGAGGTTGTTCTATCTGAGGATCACCCATACCATATGATTTATTTTATCTTCAGCGTTACCTCTTATTCCCAAAATCTTTTGTTATTGTCCATTGAAGACTTCAAAGTGGGTGAGTGGCCGGTAAATAGAGTCAACCGAGAATCCTCTGCTCCGGGTTTGATTCCAACGAAAATCATCTTGTCTTTGCTTCCGTTGGACATATGCCAACCGCCCTAAAATGGCATGCCATGAGGCAAGGTGGGGCACGACTAAATCTCATCTAAAATAAATATCGGGCGAGGTCATACTCATGACATGTGCAATTGTATCACTTCTCACATGATATATGTGGTAGAAGGCTTGGTATATTTCTCAGGGGTGTTGCATTAACCAACCATTTGTCCTCCCAAAATCTGCCGGAGACCGCAAATGCAGCTTTCACCGATGGGGCTATTCTCTACAATATGGAAATATCGCTTGTTATTGACCCCTTCAACAATTAATTTATCTTTGGACCGTTAGTATCATTTAACTTCCTCTTTGTGAAGGAGTCATGCCAACTGCTGCGTTCGACTGACTTTTAAGTAGGGAAATTTTACGGTGCATTATAATACACCAGGGCACGTGTATTATATGGGCGATCTAACGGATGAGAATATCTGGTCCTTTTATAGCCCAAGGATATTTTCGACCTAAATTTTTTTGTACTTTTAATCGGCCCAATTAGGTCCAGGGGTATTCTCGTCCTAAATTTTTCAATTAAATTAATTGCATTAATAAAGCACTTCATTATAGAGGTCCAATCATTGTGCGTACTCTTTTGAATTTCGGTTCGAGCGGTTCGTCCTCTCTCCTCCTCTCAAGCCCTAACCTCGGGCGCCCTCGATCGCCGCCGTTCGCCTCCGGCGCCCTCGATCGCCGCCGATCGCACCCGCCGTGTCTACCCCTCCTGCTCCTACTCCCCCCTCCCCCCTCCATCGGAAGTCACCCCACGAGCCGCTAATCACTCCTTCCCCGAGCGGCCGCCACCTTCCCCGACCTGAGAGGCAACATCATCCTCATCGACGTGCATCAACTTTTTCACGCCGGATCTTCGCTGTAAGTGCCTAGCCATCTCAAATCTTTTCTGGTCCCTTCTGCATATAGCACCAATAGGGGTCAAATTTGATTCGGGTTTAGGATATGTCATGTGAGGTTTAGGGTTTATCGTTTCAGAAAGTTGTGACAAGATTTCGATCGGATTTGGTTAGGGTTTAGGATATGTCATGTGAGGATTAGGGTTTATGTTTTCAGAAAGTTGTGACGAGATTACGATTGAAAGGGAGTGTAAGTCGGATGTAGCTAGGACGTATTGAAGGACTTAGTTAGGGTTGTGTGGCATGAGAAAGTTGTCAGCAGATTTGGATTCAAAGAAAGTTATTTTTGATTTAGTTAGGAGATACTTTTGAATTGAGTTTCGAGATATTTTGGATTTAGTTAGGAGATAATTATTTTGTATGGAGTTTGGACTTATTTTGGATTTAGTTAGGAGATAATTTGGATTTAGTTAGGTGATACTTTTGGATTTTGTTAGGAGATAATTTTGATTTAGTTAGGACATAATTTTGAATGGAGTTTGGAGATAATTGATCTATCAGGGTGGATCTATCAAGGCATTTGAAGGACTCGTCGACTTTGGATTTAGTTAGGAGATCATCAGTTAGAGCTAGTACAATCAATTACAAATTTCTGGATTTAGTCAGGGCATATTTACTTACAGCTTTTCAAGGACTGAGTTAGGTACATGAATCCGATATGAAAAATTAAATCAATTATTTAAGCAGAGTAGTGCATAATTTCGCTAACGTATGCTATCCATCCGTAAAATTGACTATCTGTTTTCGCTGGCAGCATAACGGCATGGATGATAAAGGCAACGATGGCAAAAACTTGGGTGATACAGGCAAGGATGACAAGGACATGGGTCATAGAGGCAACGAAGGCAAAGGCATGGATGATAAGGACAATGATTTCGTAGCCATGGACCCCAAAGGAATGGATGGTATGCTCATGGATGATAAGGATAATGAGGATGCATGCAAGGATGGCATAGACATGGATGATGTACACATGCAAGGTAAAGGAATTGATAATAAAGGCATGGCTGGTTCAGACCTGAATGAGTGTATGGAATACTTAGAGATTGTGAAGAAGACTTTCAGTACTGAGAAAGAAGCCTACATGTTCTACGTAGGCTATGCGAGAAAAAAAGGGTTTGGTGTTAGAAAGGATGATCTGAAGTACAGGGGTCCGGGTCCAAAACAAAATGCATACAGAAGGACATACAAGTGCTGCAAACAAGGATGGCGGGCCCTTAAGCACTTTAACAGAGCTGAAAGAAAAAGAACACCGAGGGGTCTTTCTCGGTGTGTGAGGGAGTCCTGGATTAGGGGGTCTCCGGACAGCCGGACTATCTCCATTGGCCGGACTGTTAGACTATGAAGATACAAGATTGAAGACTTCGTCTCGTGTCCGGATGGGACTCTACTTGGTGTGGAAGGCAAGCTAGGCAATACGAATATGGATATCTCCTCCTTTATAACCGACCTTGTGTAACCCTAACCCTCTCCGGTGTCTATATAAACCGAAGGGTTTTAGTCCGTAGGACATACAATCACAACATACAATCATACCATAGGCTAGCTTCTAGGGTTTAGCCTCTCTGATCTCGTGGTAGATCTACTCTTGTACTACCCATATCATCAATATTAATCAAGCAGGACGTAGGGTTTTACCTCCATCAAGAGGGCCTGAACCTGGGTAAAACATCGTGTCCTCTGCCTCCTGTTACCATCCGGCCTAGACGCACAGTTCGGGACCCCCTACCCGAGATCCGCCGGTTTTGACACCGACATTGGTGCTTTCATTGAGAGTTCCTCTGTGTCGTCGCTGTTAGGCTTGATGGCTCCTACTATCATTGATAGCGATGCGGTCCAGGGTGAGACTTTTCTCCCCGGACAGATCTTCGTATTCGGCGGCTTTGCACTGCGGGCTAATTCGCTTGGCCTTCTGGAGCAGATTGAAAGCTACGCCCCTAGCCGTCGGGTCAGATTTGGAAGTTTGAACTACACGGCCGACATCCGCAGAGACTTGATCTTCGACGGATTCGAGCCACAGCCGGGCACGCCGCACTGTCACGATGGGTATGACCTAGCTCTGCCGCCGAACAGTACCCCAGAGGCCGCGCCCGCATCAGCTCCGACCCTTAGCTCGGAGCCAACTGTGCCAATCGAGGACGGGTGGTTAGACACCGCCTCAGGGGCTGCAGTCTCAACGGCGGTCGAGCCGAACACCAGCATAACCCTCTGCGCAGCCCGTGACTCCAAGGTGCCGGACTCTTTTTCGGACTCCGAACCATGCGCACCCCTGCCAATCGAATCCGATTGGGCGCCGATCATGGAATTCACCGCCGCGGATATCTTTCAGCACTCGCCCTTCAGCGACATTCTGAATTCACTAAGGTCTCTCTTTGTCAGGAGAGCCCTGGCCGGACTATGGCCAACAGGATTGGGATGCGGACGACGAAGAAATTCAACGCCCACCCACCACCCACTTTGTAGCCACTTTAGATGATTTAACCGACATGCTCGACTTCGACTCCGAAGACATCGACAATATGGACGACGATGTAGGAGACGAACATGAACCAGCGCCTATAGGGCACTGGAAAGCCACCTCGTCATATGACATATACATGGTGTATACACCCAACGAAGGCAATGGCGACGAGATAGCGGAGGATGACCCCTCCAAGAAGCAACCCAAGCGCCGACGTCAGCGGCGCCGCTCTAAGTCCCGCCAAAGCAAAAGTGGTGATACCGGCACAGGAGATAATAACACTCCGGATAGTGCCGAAGACAACAACAATCCCCTCTAGCAAGATTTAGAGCAGGAGGATGAAGGAGCCAGCTCTCCTGAGAGAGCGGCAGGCGGAGAGGAGGAGGATGAAAATTACATCCCCCCTCCGAAGACGAGGCAAGCCTCAGGGATGATGAATTCGCCGTCCCAGAGGATCCCGTCGAACAAGAGCGCTTCAAGCGCCGGCTTATGGCCACGGCAAATAGCCTGAAGAAAAAGCAGCAGCAGCTTCAAACTGATCAAAATCCGCTAGCTGACAGATGGACTGAATTCCTCGCGGCCGAGGAATATAAACTCGAGCGCCCCTCCAAGAACTACCCAAAGTGCAGGTTACTACCCCGACTGGATGAAGAAGCATATGATACGGCTGATCGGCCACCTCGTGGTCGCGATAGAGAGTCATTCCAGCCAAAAGCTCAGCCTCCACCCCGACGCCATTCAAATAAAAAGGCATGGGGAGATACACCAGACCTGCGAGACATATTGGAGGACAAAGCAAAGCATGCAAGATCGATCTACGGATCACGACGGTGCACCACTCTGCGAGACGATAAATGTCACGCCGGATACAGTAAAAGCAAATCCGGCCGGGCCGAACACAGCGGGCAAGACCCATTCGAGCTGCGTCGCGATATAGCCCAATACAGAGGCGCCGCACACCCCTTATGCTTCACAGACGAAGTAATGGAACATTAATTCCCAGAAGGTTTCAAACCTGTAAATATTGAATCATACGACGACACAACAGATCCCGCAGTATGGATTGAGGATTTCCTCCTCCACATCCACATGGCCCGCGGTGATGACTTACACGCTATCAAATACCTCCCACTAAAGCTCAAAGGACCAACGCGGCATTGGCTTAACAGCTTGCCAGTGGACTCCATTAGCTGTTGGGAAGATCTAGAAGCCGCATTCCTCGACAACTTTCAGGGCACTTATGTGCGACCACCAGACGCCGAAGACTTGAGCCACATAATTCAGCAGCCAGAAGAGTCGGCTAGGCAATTCTGGACTCGGTTCCTTACAAAAAAAATCAAATCGTCAACTGTCCGGATGTGGAGGCCTTAGCGGCTTTCAAACACAACATCCGAGACGAGTGGCTAGCCCGGCACCTTGGTCAGGAAAAGCCGAAATCTATGGCAGCTCTCATGACACTCATGACCCGCTTTTATGCGGGAGAAGACAGCTGGCTGGCTCGCAGTAATAACATATCAAAGAACCATGGTACCTCATATACCAAGGACGGCAATAGCAGGTCACGTCGCAACAAACATAAGCGCCGCATTAACAGCAAAAATACTGAGGATATGGCAGTCAATGCCGGATTCAAAGGCTCTAAACCCGGTCAGCGGGAAATCCATTCAAACAAAGTACGCCGGGTCCGTCCAGCTTGGACCGTATACTCGATCGCTCGTGTCAAATACACAGCACCCCAGACAAGCCAGCCAATCACACCAACAGGGATTGTTGGGTGTTCAAGCAGGCCGGCAAGTTAATTGCCGAAAACAAGGACAAGGGGCCGCATAGCAATGACGAGGAGGAGCCCCGACAGCCGCACACCGGAGGGCAGAAGAGGTTTCCCCCGCAAGTGGGGACGGTGAACATGATATACGTGACCCACATCCCCAAGAGGGAGCGGAAGCGTGCGCTCAGGGACGTATATGCGTTGGAGCCAGTCGCCCCAAAGTTCAACCCTTGGTCCTCCTGCCCGATCACCTTCGATCGCAGGGACCACCCCACTAGTATCCGTCATGGCGGATTCGCCGCACTAGTCCTAGACCCAATCATTGACGGATTTCACCTCACTCGAGTCCTTATGGATGGTGGCAGCAGCCTGAACCTACTTTATCAGGACACAGTGCGCAAAATGGGTATAGACCCCTCAAGGATCAAACCCACAAAAACGGGCGTCATTCCAGGTGTGGAGGCCCATTGCACAGGCTCAGTTACACTGGAAGTGGTCTTCGGATCCCCGGATAATTTCCGAAGCGAAGAGTTAATCTTTGATATAGTCCCGTTCCGCAGTGGTTATCACGCGCTGCTCGGGCGAACCGCATTCACTAGATTCAATGCGGTTCCACATTATGCATACCTCAAGCTCAAGATGCCAGGACCTCGCGGAGTTATTACAGTCAATGGAAACATAGAGCGCTCTCTCTGAACAGAGGAGCACACCGCGGCCCTCGCAGCAGAAGTGCAAAGCAGCCTCTCAAGGCAATCAACCAGTTCGACACTTCAAAGCCCGGACACCTTCAAGCGCGCTCAGGGCAATCGGCAAATAGACTGCCTGGCGCGATCTGAGCTCGCGTAGCAATACGGCGGCCACCCCAATCCCATCCCAACGGCGAAATTCGTGCCGCGCGTACATAATTACGCATTAAAAATATCATGGGCACAGGTGGGGAGGGGCACAACTGCGGCACGCCCCAAAACGCGGCCTAAACCGCACTAGGGGCTTCCCGTTTGGTTATTTCTCTTTTTTCTTTCAGGACCTTAATCTCTGGAAATACGGTCCGGTAGCACTATTGCCAAACACATGATGCAGCAACCAAGAAGGCAGATAGCTACGTCATACCACGGAATTCCCAGGTTGATTACAGTAACGAGTGAAATATTCAATTTAATATCATTCCTCAGCTTGCCCTTGGAAGGGACATAGTCCTACTCTTTGCTTATCGCACTATCTGTATCACTCTGCTTTAACGCAATTTTTTAATAAACAATGCATGACATTACGACTATTATCGCATTCTTGTTATATATATATATATGTGTGTGTGTGTGTGTGTGTGTGTGTGTTCATTAATGATGCCTTGCAACCGTACACTCTGGTACGGCCAATACACCAGGGGCTTACGTACCCCACAATATGGTGTGAAAAGTCCGAACACTTTCACAAGTGCGGCACCCCGAACTTATAGCATTATATGCATCAGCTCCGAATCATGTCTTTGGTCAAATGTTGGGTTTGCCCGGCTCCTATGTTTTGGTACCTTAAGTTCCGCTCTATTGGCTAAGGTAGCGCTAGGAGAACTACTGCGATTGTGCCCCGGTTCTACCAGGCTTAGCACCTCAGTAGAGAAAGCTAAAACTGACTGTCATGATAAGGCGAGAGACTGGTCGCTGTTCGGCGAGGTTTTTCGAGTCCCTAAAGACTTATGCCGCTTAGGGCGAGGGGCCGGCCCTGTCCGGCTTACAGGCGTGTATCGCGCCCCGAATTCGGCCTTCTGAATACCAGGGGCTTCACCGAAACTTAAAATTATAGAATTCTATGGCTAAGTGAGAGTGATAAAGCATTATTAGTCCGGTTGCCTTGTTCGTTGTGCTGAGCACCTCCCTCGAAGGACCCAAATATGGGAACAAGAGTGCTCAGGTTTATCCCGAACACCCCAGCACTCATGGCATGGGGGAAGAAGCCGAGGACTAGCTATCTCTCAGATTGGATAAACGGCCAAACAGAAGGTAATATTTTAAATTCACACAAGCGTTGCATAGCGCATATGAAACAAGTTTTCATCACACATGATCACACGAGCAAGTGTCATTCAAATATTACATCTTTTGAACACTCATCCACGATGAGACGGGCACCCGGCAGAACACCCTCGTAGTACATCTCGGGGTGGCGGTGCTCCTTGCCCTCCGGCGGCCCCTCCTTGATCAGCTTCATGGCGTCTAGCTTGACCCACTGCAATTTCACACGGGCGAAAGCCCGGCGTGCACCTTTAATGCTGACAGATCACTTGACGACCTCCAGCCGCGGGCAGGCATCCACAAGCCGCCTCACTAGGCCGAAGAAGCTGTTCGGAAGGGCGTCGCCAGGCCACAGCCGGATAATAAAGCTCTTCATGGCCCGATCGGCTGCCTTATGTAGCTCGACCATCTGCTTCAGCTGGTTGCTCATTGGCACCGGGTGTTCGGCCTCAGCATACTGAGACCAGAACAACTTCTCCATTGAGCTTTCGTCCTCGTGCTGGTAATATTGTGCGGCATCGGACACACTGTGGGGCAGATCTGCGAATGCTCCTGGAGAGCTCCGGATTCGGGTAAGTAATCGGTAATTTACTTTTACATGCTTGCTTTGCATATAGAAGGCCTTACCCGCAGCTATCTTCTTCATCGTGTCGATCTCTTGGAGGGCCTTTTTGGCTTCGGCCTTGGCACTTTTTACACTCCCGGGTCTTTGAGTCAAGCTCCAACGCCTCGTGCTTCGCCACGAGAGCCTGGAGCTCTTGCTGCACCTCGCCCACCCGAGCCTAGTGCATCTCTCGCTCGGTGTGCTCCTTGGCCGCTTTATCTTCGGCCTTGGTTAGCGCTTGCTTCAGGGTCGCCACCTCGGTCGTGGCCCCTGGCAAACATACAATGATCCTGTCATTTTGCAATCACGTCTTTTTTATATATACATATCTATAGACGGGGTATTACTTACCCTTGTTCTCCTCGAGCTGCCTCTTGGCAAGGCCGAGCTCTTTCCTGGACACCTCGAGGTCTTGCTTCAGTATGGGGACCTCCGCAGTCAGTGCGGCAGACGCCAGCAGCGAAGCCTGCATATGCATATTGACACACTTATATTAGACTCCTGCGATATTATTTGATCCTCTGTTCGGCTTTTCTTTGTGAACACTGAACAAAGCATCAAGGGCTACTGTCTATGCGGTAATATTTCTACTACATTTTAAAACACTTACCTCGAAGCCTGTTAGAAGGCTGGCACAGGCTTCAGTCAATCCGCTCTTGGCGGACTGAGCCTGCTGGATCACCGCACTCATGATAGTGTGGTGCTCCTCGTCGATGGAAGCGCTTCCATCAGACTGCCTCTGGATGGACAGAGGTCACCGGCATAGGCGTCTTGCCCCTCTTAGAAGGAGGCTGCCTGCCCGAGCCTGGAACCGCTGGAGGTTCCGGCACGGTGTTTGGCTGAGGGGCCCCGTCCCCTCGGATCCCAGAGTCCGGAAGGTCGTCTTGAGGCGCCTCCGGGACTGTCTCCCCTCGATCCGGTGCCCCTTGAGACAACACCTCGGCGTCGTCGACAGGATGAGGGGAGGTGGCGGTCGGGACTGGATCGCTATCCATGTCCGACAAGCCCAAGGAGCCGTCCGACGATACATCGATACTGGCTCGGGGCGTCCTGCATAATTGTGTTCGACGTTAGGGAAAGCAGTGCGACAAAGGAATCCTATGGGTTACTCTGGTATCCGAATACTTACGATCTCCCCGGGGGCTTGGCACTGGGCAACCACTCGTCTTTGCCTTCATCGGCGGCGGTGGAGCTGTCCGGAAGGAGAGTCCTTCCCTTCTTGGACCCTTCGGCCCCCCCAGTTGGGGCGGCCTTCCTTTTCCTGTTTCCCCCAGTCGGTGGGGGAGCATCTTCTTCTTCTTCTTCCTCGTCTTCGGGGGAAGAGTGCGCCGCAGAGTCATCGGACGGTGAGTCCGACGACGCCTGGCGTCGGGAACTCTTTCGGGTTCCCTTGGCCTTCTTGGTCTTCTCCGGCACCGTATAAGGGGCCGGAGTCAACATCTTCGCCAGAAGAGCGTCTGTGGGGCCTTCGGGCAAAGGAGCCGGACAGTCGATCTGTCCGGCCATCTTCTGCCAGTCCTGTCAAAGGTATGGGAGTTTAGATCCCGCATAGAGTCAATCTATAAAAAAACAAGTATCCTGTGAAAGGTAAAGTAGCTTACCGCACTGGCTTGGCGCTTCGTGCTGAATCCGCGATCCTCAGTAATAGGAGGGGGGACCTCGGCGCTTTTGAACAGCACCCTCCAGGCATCTTCATGAGTCGTGTCGAAGAGCCTGTTCAGAGTTCGGTGCTGCGCCGAGTCGAACTCCCACAAGTTGAACTCCCGTTGTTGGCACGGGAGGATCCGGCGGATGAGCATAACTTGGACTATGTTGACAAGCTTGAGCTTCTTGTTCACCATGTTTTGAATACATGTTTGGAGTCCGGTCAGCTCTTCCGAACTACCCCAGGACAGGCCCTTCTCTTTCTAGGAGGTGAGCCGCGTGGGGATGCCAGATCGGAACTCGGGGGCCGCTGCCCATACAGGGTCGCGTGGCTCGGTGATGTAGAACCACCCCGATTGCCACCCCTTTATGGTTTCCACAAAGGAGCCCTTGAGCCATGTTACGTTGGGCATCTTGCCCACCATGGTGCCTCCGCACTCCGCCTGGCGGCCGCCCACCACCTTCGGCTTGACATTGAAGGTCTTCATCCATAAGCCGAAGTGGGGATTAATGCGGAGGAAGGCCTCGCACACGATGATAAACGTCGAGATGTTGAGGATGAAGTTCGGGGCCAGATCGTGGAAATCCAGGCCGTAATAGAACATGAGCCCCTGGACGAATGGATGGAGAGGGAATCACAGTCCGTGGAGGAAATGGGTGAGGAATACTACCCTCTCATGGGGCCTGGGGGTGGGGATGAGCTGCCCCTCATCTGGGAGCCGGTGCACGATGTCATCGGGCAGGTATCTGGCTCTCCTCAGTTTCTTGATGTCTCCCTCCGTGACGGAGGAGACCATCCACCCGCCTCCCGCTCCGGACATGGTTGGAGAAGGTTGAGGTGGGAAGTGTGAACTTGGGCGCTAGAGCTCGAGTGTGCGAAAACGGATGAGCAAAGGAGGAAGAAGGCGTGGATAGAAAGGTGAATCCTTATCCCTTTATATGGGCGGACGAAGCTAAGCGTCCCCACTTTCCTGGTAAAACTCGCTTATCCCCCAAGCGTCGTAATTGATGGCGCGGTTGGGTTACCCACGCCCATATTGATGAGAATCCCGTAATAAGGGGACACGATCTCTGCTTTGATAAGACGTGTCGAAAAACTGCCTCGCGTTATGTGCGGGGCTGGTTAAAGGAAATGGTTCGAATAATCACCGGGCCATGACATAACGTCGTGCTGCCAAAACAAGCCAGCAAATTAGATCTGCGAAAATATTATTCTCTCTACAGTGGAATGTGGAACTTATTTTGCAAGGTCGGACACTATCCTCGTATTCAAATTCTTCTGTGATGTATCCGGAGAAGGAACCCGCCTTGCAATGCCGAAGACAATACTACGCGCCGGACTCATCGTCATTGAAGCCTGGTTCAGGTGCTACTGAGGGAGTCCTGGATTAGGGGGTCTCTGGACAGTCGGACTATCTCCATTCGCCGGACTGTTAGACTATGAAGATACAAGATTGAAGACTTCGTCTCGTGTCCGTATGGGACTCTACTTGGCAAGGAAGGAAAGCTAGGCAATACGAATATGAATATCTCCTCCTTTGTAACCGACCTTGTGTAACCCTGACCCTCTCCGATGTCTATATAAACCGAAGGGTTTTAGTCCGTAGGACATACAATCACAACATACAATCATACCATAGGCTAGCTTCTAGGGTTTAGCCTCTTTGATCTCGTGGTATATCTACTCTTGTACTACCCATATCATCAATATTAATCAAGCAGGACGTAGGGTTTTACCTCCATCAAGAGGGCCCGAACCTGGGTAAAACTGTTGGGGAACGTAGCAGAATTTTAAAATTTTCTACCCATCACCAAGATCAATCTATGGAGTCATCTAGCAACGAGGGAGAGGGGAGTGCATCTACATACCCTTGTAGATCGCTAAGCGGAAGCGTTCAAGTGAACGGGGTTGATGGAGTCGTACTCGTCATGATCCAAATCACCGATGATCCTAGTGCCGAACGGACGGCACCTCCGCGTTCAACACACGTACAGCCCGGGGACGTCTCCTCCTTCTTGATCCAGCAAGGGGACAGGAGAAGTTGAGGGAAAACTCCGACAGCACAACGGCATGGTGGTGATGGAGCTCATGGTTCTCCGGCAGGGCTTCGCCAAGCACTACGGAGGAGGACGAGGTGTTGGAGGAGGGAGAGGGCTGCGTCAGGGGAAGGGTGCGGCTGACCTCTCTCTCCCTCACTGTATATAGGGGGAAGGGAGGAGGGGGAGGCGCCCTAGGGTTCCCTAGGGGAGGGGCGGCGGCCACAGGGGAAACCCTAGATGGGTTTGGGCGCCCCCACCCCCTAGGAAACTTGCCCCCCAAGCCGGGAGGGGCGGCTGCCCTAGGGGTGGCGCCCCCACCTCTCCTGGTTACGTGAGATGGGGTGGGAGGGGCGCTCAGCCCCTTAGTGGGCTGATGTGCCCTATCCCCTTGGCCCATAAGGCCCCCTAACGCTTGCCGGGGCCTCCGAAACCCCTTTCGGACACACTGGTCATCACCTGGTACTCCCGGAACAATTCCGGACTCCAATACCCTTCGTCCAATATACCGATCTTCACCTCCGAACCATTCCGGAGCTCCTCGTCATGTCCGGGATCTCATCCGGGACTCCGAACAACCTTCGGTAACCACATACTATTTCCCATAACAACTCTAGCGTCACTGAACCTTAAGTGTGTAGACCCTACGGGTTCGGGAACCATGCAGACATGACCGAGACAACTCTCCGGCCAATAACCAACAGCGAGACCTGGATACCCATGTTGGCTCCCACATGTTCCACGATGATCTCATCGGATGAACCACGATGTCGAGGATTCAATCAATCCCGTATACAATTCCCTTTGTCCAGCGGTATTGTACTTGCCCGAGATTCGATCGTCGGTATCCAATACCTTGTTCAATCTCGTTACCGGCAAGTCTCTTTACTCGTTCTGTAACACATCATCCCGTGATCAACTCCTTGGTCAAATTGTGCACATTATGATGATGTCCTACCGAGTGGGCCCAGAGATACCTCTCCGTCACACGGAGTGACAAATCGCAGTCTCGATTCGTGCCAACCCAACAGACACTTTCGGAGATACCTGTAGTGAACCTTTATAGCCACCCAGTTACGTTGTGATGTTTGGCACACCCAAAGCACTCCTACGGTATCCGGGAGTTGCACAATCTCATGGTCTAAGGAAATGATACTTGACATTAGAAAAACTTTAGCATACGAACTACACGATCTTTGTGCTAGGCTTAGGATTGGGTCTTGTCCATCACATCATTCTCCTAATGATGTGATCCCATTATCAACGACATCCAATGTCCATGGTCAGGAAACCGTAACCATCTATTGATCAACGAGCTAGTCAACTAGAGGCTTACTAGGGACATGGTGTTGTCTATGTATCCACACATGTATCCGAGTTTCCTATCAATACAATTCTAGCATGGATAATAAACGATTATCATGAACAATGAAATATAATAATAATAACTTAATTTATTATTGCCTCTAGGGCATATTTCCAACAGTCTCCCACTTGCACTAGAGTCAATAATCTAGTTCACATCGCCATGTGATTAACACTCACAGGTCACATCACCATGTGACCAACATCCAAAGAGTTTACTATACTCAATAATCTAGTTCACATCGCTATGTGATAAACACTCGAAGTGTTCTGGGTTTGATCATGTTATGCTTGTGAGAGAGGTTGTAGTCAACGGGTCTTGCCATATTCAGATCCCTATGTATTTCGCAAAACTTTATATCGTAGATACTGCTACCATGTTCCACTTGGAGCTATTCCAAATTTTTGCTCCATTATACGTATCCGGTATCTCTACTCAGAGCTATCCGGACAGGTGTTAAGCTTGCATCGACATAACTCTTTACGTCGAACTCTTTATCACCTCCATAACCGAGAAACATTTCCTTATTCCTATAAGGATAATTTTGACCGCTATCTGGTGATCTACTCCTAGATCACCTTTGTACCCTCTTGCCAGACATGTGGCAAGCACACATCAGGTGCGGTACTTCAGCATGTCATACCGTATAGAGCCTATGAAAAGAGCATAGGGGACGACCTTCGTCCTTCTTCTTTCTTCTGTCGTGGTCAAGCTTTGAGTCTTACTCAACTTCACACCTTACAACTCAGGTAAGAACCCCTTCTTTGACTGATCTATTTTGAACTCCTTCAAAAACATGTCAAGGTGTGCGTTCTTTGAAAGTATCATCAGGCGTTTTGATCTATCTCTATAGATCTTGATGCCCAATATGTAAGCAGCTTTATCCAGGTCTTCCTTTGAAAAACACTCTTCAAACAACCGTTTATGCTTTCCAGAAATTCTACATCATTTCGAATCAACAATATGTCATCCACATATACTTATCAGAAATGTTGTAGTGCTCCCACTCACTTTCTTGTAAATACAAGTTTCTAGCAAACATTGTATAAACCTAAAAGCTTTGATCACTCCATCAAAACATATATTCCGATTCCGAGATGCTTGCTCTAGTCCATAGAAGGATTGCTGGAGCCAGCATACCTTTTAGCATCCATAGGATCGACAAAACTTTGATTGTATCACATACAACTCTTTCTTACAAAACTGGTAAGAAAACTTGTTTTGACATCCATCTATAAGATTTCATAATCGAAAAATACAGCTAATGCTAACACGATTCCGACAGACTTAAGCATCACTATGGGTGAGAAATTCTCATCGTAGTCAACTCCTTGAACTTGTGAAAAGACTCTTTCCCACAAGTCGAGCTTCATAGACGGTAACATTACCGCCCACGTTCGTCTTCTTCTTAAAGATCCATTTATCTTAATGGCTTGCCGATCATCGGGCAAGTCCACCAAAGTCCATACTTTGTTCTGATATATGGATCCTATCTCGGATTTCATGGCTTCTAACCATTTGTCGGAATATGGGCCCACCATCGCTTCTCCATAGCTCGTAGGTTCATTGTTGTCTAACAACCTGATATCTAAGACAGGATTACCGTACCACTCAGGAGTAGTACATATCCTTGTCGACTTATGAGGTTCGATAGCAACTTGATCGGAAGCTTCATGATCACTATCATTAACTTCCTATTCAACAGATGTAGGCGCCACAGAAAACATCTTTCTGTGTTGCATCACTCTCTGGTTGAAGTAAAGGTTCGACAACCTCATCAAGTTCTATCTTCCTCCCACTCAATTCTTTCGAGAGAAACTCCTTCTCGAGAAAGGACCCGTTCTTAGTGATAAACAATTTGCCCTCGGATCTGAGATAGAAGGTATACCCAACTGTCACCCTTGGGTATCCTATGAAGATGTGTTTGTCCGCTTTGGGTTCGAGATTCTCCGGCTGAAGCCTTAAGCATCGCAGCCCCAAACATTAAGAAACGACAACTTTGATTTCTTGCCAAACCAATGTTCATATGACGTCGTCTCAACGGACTTAGATGGTGTCCTATCTAAAGTGAATGCAGCTGCCTCTAATGCATAACCTCAAAATAATAGCGGTAGATCGGTAAGAGACATCATAGATCGCACCATATTTCATAAGGTCCGATTACGACGTCCGGACACACCATTACCCTTGGTGTTCCAGGTGGCTTCAACTGTGAAACAATTCCACAATGTCTTAAGTGATTGCCAAACTCATAACTCAGAAAATCCCCTTTTGATCAGATCGTAGGAACATGATCTTATTGTTATGATGATTCTTAACTTCACTCTGAAATCGCTTGAACTTTTCAAACGTTTCAGACTTGTGCTTCATTAAGTAGATATACCTATATCTACCCAAATCGTCAGTGAAGATGAGAAAATAGCGATATCCACCGCACGCTTCAATTCTCATTGGATCACACGCATCAGCATGCATGATTTCCAACAAGTCACTTGCCCGTTTCATTGTACCTGAAAACAGGGTCTTAGTCATCCTGCCCATGAGGCATGGCTCGCATGTGTCAAGTGATTCAAAATCAAGTGACTCCAAACATCCATCGACATGGAGTTTCTTCATGGATCTTACGCCAATATGACCTAAGCAGCAGTGCCACGAGAAAGTGGTACTATCATTATTAACTCTACATCTTTTGGCGTGAACATGTGTATTACCATGACCTAGATTCAATGAACCATTCACATAGGGTGCATGACCATGAAAGGTATCATTCATGCAAACAGAATAACCATTATTCTCTAACTTAAATGAATGACCGCATTGCAATGAACATGATCTAATCATATTCATGCTCAACGTAGACACCTGATAACATTTATCGAGGTTCAATACTAACCCCGAAGGCAGATGTAGCGTGCGATGGTGATCTCATCAACTTTGGAAACACTTCCAACACACATCGTCACCTCGCCCTTAGCCAGTCTCCGCTTAGTCCGTAGCTTTTGCTTCAAGTCACCAATAATAGCAACTGAACCAGTATCCAATACCTAGGTGCTACCAGGAGTACTAGTGAGGTACACATTAATAAGACGTATATACTTTGTTGAAGTTGCCAGCCTCCTTATCTACCATGCATTTGTTGGGTTTCATAGTAATTTCAAAAAATTTCCTACGCACACGCAAGATCATGTGATGCATAGCAACGAGAGGGGAGAGTGCTGTCTACGTACCCACGCAGATCGACTGCGGAAGCGATGACACAATGTAGAGGAAGTAGTCGTACGTCTTCACGATCCAACCGATCAATCACCGAAACTACGGCACCTCCGAGTTCGAGCACACGTTCAGCTCGATGACGATCCCCGGACTCCGATCCAGCAAAGTGTCGGGGAAGAGTTTCGTCAGCACGACGGCGTGGTGACGATCTTGATGTACTACAGCAGCAGGGCTTCGCCTAAACTCCGCTACAGTATTATCGAGGACTATGGTGGCTGGGGGCACCGCACACGGCTAAGGAATAGATCACGTGGATCAACTTGTGTTTCTTTTTCTCTCTTTGGTGCTAGCCCTTCCCCTCTATTTATATGTTGAGCCCTGGGGTCGAAACTTGGAGTAAAAGCCTCCACAAAGTCGGTTTCACCCGAAAGGCAAGAGTCCTTCTCGGACTCCAGGGCCAGACGCCAGGGTTCCCGGCGTCTGGACCCAGACGCCAGGGACCCTGGCGTCTGGCCCCTGGACTCCGCAAAACTTCCTTTTGCGCTTTCCAAAAACCTTGTGGGCTTTCCCCTTTGGCCCAAATAAAGTGTTCTCGTACCCAAACATTTCGGGAAACATCCGGAACCCCTTCCGGTGATTTCCGGAACCCTTCCGGTGACCAAACACTATTATCATATATATCAAACTTTATCTCCGGACCATTTTGGAGTTCCTCGTCATGTCCGTGATCTCATCTCGGACTCCGAACAACATTCGGTACATCAAAATGCATAAAACTCATAACAACTGTCATCGTAACTTTAAGCGTGCGGACCCTACGGGTTCGAGAAGAATGTAGACATGACCGAGACACGTCTCCGGTCAATAACCAATAGCGGGACCTGGATGCCCATATTGGCTCCTACATATTCTATGAAGATCTTTATCGGTCAGACCGCATAACAACATACGTTGTTCCCTTTGTCATCGGTATGTTACTTGCCCGAGATTCGATCGTCGGTATCCAATACCTAATTCAATCTCGTTACCGACAAGTCTCTTTACTTGTTCCGTAATACATCATCTCACAACTAACATATTAGTTGTAATGCTTGCAAGGCTTATGTGATGTGCATTACCGAGAGGGCCCAGAGATACCTCTCCGACAACCGGAGTGACAAATCCTAATCTCGAAATACGCCAACCCAACATATACCTTTGGAGACACCTGTAATGCTCCTTTATAATCACCAAGTTACGTTGTGACGTTTGGTAGCACCCAAAGTGTTCCTCCGGCAAACGGGAGTTGCATAATCTCATAGTCATAGGAACATGTATAAGTCATGAAGAAAGCAATAGCAACATACTAAACGATCGGGTGCTAAGCTAATGAAATGGGTCATGTCAATCAGATCATTCAACTAATGATGTGATCTCGTTAATCAAATAACAACTCTTTGTCCATGGTTAGGAAACATAACCATCTTTGATTAACGAGCTAGTCAAGTAGAGGCATACTAGTGACACTCTGTTTGTCTATGTATTCACACATGTATTATGTTTCCGGTTAATACAATTCTAGCATGAATAATAAACATTTATCATGATATAAGGAAATAAATAATAACTTATTATTGCCTCTAGGGCATATTTCCTTCAGTCTCCCACTTGCACTAGAGTCAATAATCTAGATCACATCATCATGTGATTAACATCGATAGTTCACATCATCATGTGATTAACACCCATAGTTCACATCGCCATGTGACCAACACCCAAAGGGTTTACTGGATTCGGTAATCTAGTTCACATCGCTATGTGATTAACACCCAAAGAGTACTAAGGTGTGATCATGTTTTGCTTGTGAGAGAATCTTAGTCAACGGTCTTTCACATTCAGATCCGTTATGTATTTTGCAATTTTCTATGTCTACAATGCTCTGCACGGAGCTACTCTAGCTAATTGCTCCCACTTTCAATATGTATCTAGATCGAGACTTAGAGTCATCCAGATCCGTGTCAAAACTTGCATCGACGTAACTTTTTACGCCGAACCTTTTTGTCACGTCCATAATCGAGAAACATATCCTTATTTCACTAAGGATAATTCTGACCGCTATCCAGTGATCTACTCCTAGATCACTATTGTACTCCCTTGCCAAATCAGTGCAGGGTATACAATAGATCTGGTATACAACATGACATACTTTATAGAACCTATGGCCAAGGCATAGGGAATGACTTTCATTTTCTTTCTATCTTCTGCCGTGGTCGGGCTTTGAGTCTTACTCAACTTCACACCTTGTAATACAGGCAAGAACTCTTTCTTTGACTGCTCCATTTTGAACTATTCCAAAATTTTGTCAAGGTATGTACTTATTGAAAAAACTTGTCAAGCGTCTTGATCTATCTTTATAGATCTTGAAGCTCAATATGTAAGCAGCTTCACCGAAGTCTTTCTTTGAAAAACTCCTTTCAAACACTCCTTTATGCTTTACAGAATAATTCTACATTATTTCCGATCAACAATATGTCATTCACATATACTTATCAGAAATGTTGTAGTGCTCCCACTCACTTTCTCGTAAATACAGGCTTCACCGCAAGTCTGTATAAAACTATATGCTTTGATCAACTCATCAAAGTGTATATTCCAACTCTGAGATGCTTGCACCAGTTCACAGATGGATCGCTGGAGTTTGCACATTTTGTTAGCACCTTTCGGATTGACAAAACCTTCTGGTTGCATCATATACAACTCTTCTTTAATAAATCCATTAAGGAATGCAGTTTTGTTTATCCATTTGCCAGATTTCATAAAATGCAGCAATTACTAACATGATTCAGACAGACTTAAGCATAGATACGAGTGAGAAACTCTCATCGTAGTCAACACCTTGAACTTGTCGAAAACCTTTTGCGACAATTCTAGCTTTGTAGATAGTAACACTACTATCAGCGTCCGTCTTCCTCTTGAAGATCCATTTATTTTCTATGGCTTGCCGATCATCGGGCAAATCCATCAAAGTCCATACTTTGTTCTCATACATGGATCATATCTCAGATTTCATGGCCTCAAACCATTTCGCGGAATCTGGGCTCATCATCGCTTCCTCATAGTTCGCAAGTTCGTCATGGTCTAGTAACATGACTTCTAGAACAGGATTACCGTACCACTCTGGTGCGGATTTCACTCTGGTTTACCTACGAGATTCAGTAGTAACTTGATCTGAAGTTACATGATCATCATCATTAGCTTCCTCACTAATTGGTGTAGTAGTCACAAGAACAGATTTCTGTGATGAACTACTTTCCAATAAGGGAGAAGGTACAATTACCTTATCAAGTTTTCTACTTTCCTCCCACTCACTTCTTTCGAGAGAAACTCCTTCTCCAGAAAGTTTCCGAATATAGCAACAAAAGTCTTGCCTTCGGATCTGTGATAGAAGGTGTATCCAATAGTTTCCTTTGGATATCCTATGAAGACACATTTCTCCGATTTGGGTTCGAGCTTATCAGGTTGAAGCTTTTTCTCATATGCATCGCAGCCCCAAACTTTCAGAAACGACAACTTTGGTTTCTTGCCAAACCATAGTTCATAAGGCATCGTCTCAACGGATTTTGATGGTGCCCTATTTAACGTGAATGCAGCTGTCTCTAATGCATAACCCCAAAACGATAGATCGGTAAGAGACATCATAGATTGCACTGTATCCAATAAAGTACGGTTATGACGTTCGGACACACCATTATGCTGTGGTGTTCCATGTGGCATGAGTTTGTGAAACTATTCCACATTGTTTTAACTGAAGACCAAACTCGCAACTTAAATATTTTACTTCTGCGATCATATTGTAGAAACTTTCATTTTTTGTTACGATGATTCTCCACTTCACTCTGAAATTCTTTGAACTTTTCAAATGTTTCAGACTTATGTTTCACCAAGTAGATATACTCATATCTGCTCAAATCATCTGCGAAGATCAGAAAATAATGATACCTGTCGCGAGCCTTAATATTCATCGGACCACATACATCAGTATGTATGATTTCCAACAAATCTGTTGCTCGCTCCATTGTTCCGAATAACAGAGTTTTAGTCATCTTGCCCATGAGGCATGGTTCGCAAGCATCAACTGATTCATAATCAAGTGATTCCAAAAACCCCATCAGCATGGAGTTTCTTCATGCGCTTTACACCAATATGACCTAAACGGCAGTGCTACAAATAAATTGCACTATCATTATTAACTTTGCATCCTTTGGTTTCAATATTATGATTATGTGTATCACTATGATCGAGATCCAACGAACTATTTTCATTGGGTGTGTAACCATATAAGGTTTTATTCATGTAAACAGAACAACAATTTATTCTCTTACTTAAATGAATAACCGTATTACAATAAACATGATCAAATCATATTCATGCTCAACGCAAACACTAAATAACACTTATTCAGGTTCAACACTAATCCCGAAAGTGTAGGGAGTGTGCGATGATGATCATATCAATCTTGGAACCACTTCCAACACACATCGTCACTTCACCCTTAATTAGTCTCTGTTTATTCTGCAACTCCCGTTTCGAGTTACTAATCTTAGCAACTGAACTTGTATAAAATACTGAGGGGTTGCTATAAACACTAGTAAAGTACACATCAATAACATGTATATCAAATATACTTATGTTCACTTTGCCATCCTTCTTATCCGCCAAATACTTGGGGCAGTTCCACTTCCAGTGACCAGTCCCTTTGCAGTAGAAGCACTTAGTCTCAGGCTTAGGATCAAACTTGGGCTTCTTCACTTGAGCAGCAACTTGCTTGCTGTTCTTCTTGAAGTTCCCCTTCTTCCCTCTGCCCTTTTCTTGAAACTAGTGGTCTTGTCAACCATCAACACTTGATGTTTTTCTTGATTTCTACCTTTGTTGATTTCAGCATCACGAAGAGCTTGGGAGTTGTTTCCGTTATCCCTTGCATATTATAGTTCATCACGAAGTTCTACTAACTTGGTGATGGTGACTAGAGAATTCTGTCAATCACTATCTTATCTGGAAGATTAACTCCCACTTGATTCAAGCGATTGTAGTACCCAGACAATCTGAGCACATGCTCACTAGTTGAGCGATTCTCCTCCATCTTTTAGCTATAGAACTTGTTGGAGACTTCATATCTCTCAACTCAGGTATTTGCTTGAAATATTAACTTCAACTCCTGGAACATCTCATATGGTCCATGACATTCAAAACGTCTTTGAAGTCCCGATTCTAAGCCATTAAGCATGGTGCACTAAACTATCAAGTAGTCATCATATTGAGCTAGCCAAACGTTCATAGCGTCTGCATCTGCTCCTGCAATAGGTCTGTCACCTAGCGGTGCATCAAGGACATAATTCTTCTGTGCAGCAATGAGATTAAAACCTCAGATCACGGATCCAATCCGCATCATTGCTACTAACATCTTTCAACACAATTTTCTCTAGGAACATAACAAAAATAAACATATGAAAGCAACAACGCGAGCTATTGATCTACAACATAGATATGCTAATACTACCAGGACTAAGTTCATGATAAATTAAAGTTCAATTAATCATATTACTTAAGAACTCCCACTTAGATAGACATCCCTCTAATCTTCTAAGTGATCACGTGATCCAAATCAACTAAACCATAACCGATCATCACGTGAGATGGAGTAGTTTTCAATGGTGAACATCGTTATGTTGATCATATCTACTATATGATTCACGCTCGACCTTTCGGTCTCCATGTTCCGAGGCCATATCTGCATATGCCAGGCTCGTCAAGTTTAACCTGAGTATTCTGCGTGTGCAAAAACTGGCTTGCACCCGTTGTAGATGGACGTAGAGCTTATCACACCCGATCATCACGTGGTGTCTGGGCACGACGAACTTTGGCAACGGTGCATACTCAGGGAGAACACTTCTTGATAATTTAGTGAGAGATCATCTTATAATGCTACCGTCAATCAAAGCAAGATAAGATGCATAAAAGATAAACATCACATGCAATCAATATAAGTGATATGATATGGCCATCATCATCATGTGCCTGTGATCTCCATCTCCGAAGCACCGTCATGATCACCATCGTCACCGGCGCGACACCTTGATTTCCATCGTAGCATCGTTGTCGTCTCACCAATCTTATGCTTCCACGACTATCGCTACCGCTTAGTGATAAAGTAAAGCATTACATCGCGATTGCATTGCATACAATAAAGCGACAACCATATGGCTCCTGCCAGTTGCCGATAACTCGGTTACAAAACATGATCATCTCATACAATAAAATTTAGCATCATGTCTTGACCATATCACATCACAACATGCCCTGCAAAAACAAGTTAGACGTCCTCTACTTTGTTGTTGCAAGTTTTACGTGGCTGCTACGGGCTTAAGCAAGAACCAATCTCACCTACGCATCAAAACCACAACGATAGTTTGTCAATTTGACTCCGTTTTAACCTTCGCAAGGACCGGGATTAGCCATACTTGGTTCAACTAAAGTTGGAGAGACAGTCGCCCGCAAGCCACCTATGTGCAAAGCACGTCGGGGGAACCGGTCTCGCGTAAGCGTACGCGTAATGTTGGTCCGGGTCGTCTCGTCTAACAATGCCGCCGAACCAAAGTATGACATGCTGGTAGGCAGTATGACTTATATCGCCCACAACTCACTTGTGTTCTACTCGTGCATATAACATCAACATAAATAACCTAGGCTCGGATGCCACTGTTGGGTTTCATAGTAATTTCAAAAAAATTCCTACGCGCACGCAAGATCATGTGATGCATAGCAACGAGAGGGGAGAGTGCTGTCTACGTACCCACGCAGACCGACTGCGGAAGCGATGACACAATGTAGAGGAAGTAGTCGTACGTCTTCACGATCCAACCGATCAATCACCGAAACTACGGCACCTCCGAGTTCGAGCACACGTTCAGCTCGATGACGATCCCCGGACTCCGATCCAGCAAAGTGTCGGGGAAGAGTTTCGTCAGCACGACGGCGTGGTGACGATCTTGATGTACTACAGCAGCAGGGCTTCGCCTAAACTCCGCTACAGTATTATCGAGGACTATGGTGGCTGGGGGCACCGCACACGGCTAAGGAATAGATCACGTGGATCAACTTGTGTTTCTTGATCTCTCTTTGGTGCTAGCCCTGCCCCTCTATTTTATATGTTGAGCCCTGGGGTCGAAACTTGGAGTAAAAGCCTCCACAAAGTCGGTTTCACCCGAAAGGCAAGAGTCCTTCTCGGACTCCAGGGCCAGACGCCAGGGTTCCTGGCGTCTGGACCCAGACGCCAGGGACCCTGGCGTCTGGCCCCTGGACTCCGCAAAACTTCCTTTTGCGCTTTCCAAAAACCTTGTGGGCTTTCCCCTTTGGCCCAAATAAAGTGTTCTCGTACCCAAACATTTCGGGAAACATCCGGAACCCCTTCCGGTGATTTCCGGAACCCTTCCGGTGACCAAACACTATTATCATATATATCAAACTTTATCTCCGGACCATTTTGGAGTTCCTCGTCATGTCCGTGATCTCATCTCGGACTCCGAACAACATTCGGTACATCAAAATGCATAAAACTCATAACAACTGTCATCGTAACTTTAAGCGTGCGGACCCTACGGGTTCGAGAGCGTCTGGACCCAGACGCCAGGGACCCTGGCGTCTGGCCCCTGGACTCCGCAAAACTTCCTTTTGCGCTTTCCAAAAACCTTGTGGGCTTTCCCCTTTGGCCCAAATAAAGTGTTCTCGTACCCAAACATTTCGGGAAACATCCGGAACCCCTTCCGGTGATTTCCGGAACCCTTCCGGTGACCAAACACTATTATCATATATATCAAACTTTATCTCCGGACCATTTTGGAGTTCCTCGTCATGTCCGTGATCTCATCCCGGACTCCGAACAACATTCGGTCATCAACATACATAACTCATAGTACTATATCATCAATGAACGTTAAGCGTGCGGACCCTATGGGTTCGAGAACAATGTAGACATGACCGAGACACGTCTCCTGGTCAATAACCAATAGCGGGACCTGGATGCCCATATTGGCTCCTACATATTCTACGAAGATCTTTATCGGTCAGACCGCATAACAACATACGTTGTTCCCTTTGTCATCGGTATGTTACTTGCCCGAGATTCGATCGTCGGTATCCAATACCTAGTTCAATATCGTTACCGGCAAGTCTCTTTACTCGTTCTGTAATACATCATCTCACAACTAACATATTAGTTGTAATGCTTACAAGGCTTATGTGATGTGTATTACCGAGAGGGCCCAGAGATACCTGTCCGACAATCGGACTGACAAATCCTAATCTCGAAATACGCCAACCCAACATCTACCTTTGGAGACACCTGTAATGCTCCTTTATAATCACCCAGTAACGTTGTGACGTTTGGTAGCACCCAAAGTGTTCCTCCGGCAAACGGGAGTTGCATAATCTCATAGTCATAGGAACATGTATAAGTCATGAAGAAAGCAATAGCAACATACTACACGATCGGGTGCAAGCTAATGGAATGGGTCATGTCAATCAGATCATTCAACTAATGATGTGATCTCGTTAATCAAATAACAACTCTTTGTCCATGGTTAGGAAACATAACCATCTTTGATTAACGAGCTAGTCAAGTAGAGGCATACTAGTGACACTCTGTTTGTCTATGTATTCACACATGTATTATGTTTCCGGTTAATACAATTCTAGCATGAATAATAAACATTTATCATGATATAAGGAAATAAATAATAACTTTATTATTGCCTCTAGGGCATATTTCCTTCAGCATTTGGGGTAATTACGCTACCAGTGACCATTCCCCTTACAATAGAAGCACTTAGTCTCGGTTTGGGTTCAACCTTGGGTTCCTTCACTGGAGCGGCAACTGGTTTGCCATCCATGAAGTTTCCCTTCTATCCCTTGCCCTTCTTGAAACCAGTGGTCTTGTTAAACCATCAACACTTGATTCTCCTTCTTGATTTCCACCTTTTGCGGTCTTAAGCACCGCGAACAGCTCTGGGATCAACTCCATCCCTTGCATGTCATAGTTCATCACGAAGATCTAGTAGCTTAGTGATAGTGTCTAGAGAACTCTATCAATCACTATCTTATATGGAAGTTTAACTCCCACTTGATTTAAGTGATTGTAGCACCCAGACATTCTGAGCACATGCTCACTAGCTGAGCTATTCTCCTCCATCTTGTTGACAAAAGAACTTGTCAGAGGTCTCACACCTCTCAACACGGGCATGAGCCTGAAATCCCAATTTCAGCTCTTGGAACATCTCATATGTTCTTATGACGTTCAAAACGTCATTGGAATCTCGATTCTAAGCCGTAAAGTATGGTGCAGTAAACTATCAAGTAGTCATCAGGATGTGTCTGTCAGGTGTTCACAACATCCATAGACGACGTTGTAGGGGTTTGCACATCGAGCGTTGTATCAAAGACATAAGCCTTCTGTGTAGCAGTGAGGACACTCCTCGGACTATGGACCTAGTCCGCATCATTGCTTACAATATCTTTCAACTTAATCTTTCTCTAGGAACGTATTGAAATAGGGAGCTACAACGTGAGCTATTTATCTACAACATATTTGCAAGGACAATTTAGACTATGTTCATGATAATTGAGTTCATCTAATCAAATTATTTAATGAACTCCCACTCAGATAGACATCCCTCTAGTCATCTAAGTGAAACATGATCCGAATCGACTAGGCCGTGTCCGATCATCACGTGAGACGGACTAGTCATCAACGGTGAACATCTCATGTTGATCGTATCTTCTATACGACTCATGTTCGACCTTTCGGTCTTCCGTGTTCCGAGGCCATGTCTATACATGCTAGGCTCGTCAAGTCAACCTAAGTGTATTGCGTGTGTAAATCTGGCTTACACCCGTTGTATTCGAATGTTAGAATCTATCACACCCGATCATCACGTGGTGCTTCGAAACGACGAACCTTCGCAACGGTGCACAGTTAGGGGGGACACTTTCTTGAAATTATTGCGAGGGATCATCTTATTTAAGCTACCGTCGTTCTAAGCAAATAAGATATAAAACATGATAAACATCACATGCAATCAAATAGTGACATGATATGGCCAATATCATTTTGCTCCTTTTGATCTCCATCTTCGGGGCTTCATGATCATCATCGTCACCGGCATGACACCATGATCTCCATCATCGTGTCTTCGTGAAGTTGTCTCGCCAACTATTACTTCTACTACTATGGCTAACGGTTAGCAATAAAGTAAAGTAATTACATGACATTTATGTTGACACGCAGGTCATAAATAAATTAAGACAACACCTATGTCTCCTGCCGGTTGTCATACTCATCGACATGCAAGTCGTGATTCCTATTACAAGAACATGATCAATCTCATACATCACATATATCATTCATCACATCCTTTTTGGCCATATCCCATCACACGGCATATGCTGCAAAAACAAGTTAGACGTCCTCTAATTGTTGTTGAAATTTTTCACGTGGCTGCTATAGGTTTCTTAGCAATGTTTCTTACCTACGCCAAAACCACAACGTGATATGCCAATTTCTATTTACCCTTCATAAGGACCCTTTTCATCGAATCCGATCCGACTAAAGTGGGAGAGACAGACACCCGCTAGCCACCTTATGCAACTAGTGCATGTTAGTCGGTGGAACCTGTCTCATGTAAGAGTACGTGTAAGGTCGGTCCGGGCCGCTTCATCCCACGATGCCGCCAAATCAAGATTAGACTAGTAATGGCAAGTAAATTGACAAAATCGATGCCCACAACTACTTTGTGTTCTACTCGTGCATAGAAACTACGCATAAACCTAGCTCATGATGCCACTGTTGGGGAACGTAGCAGAATTTTAAAATTTTCTACACATCACCAAGATCAATCTATGGAGTCATCTAGCAACGAGGGAGAGGGGAGTGCATCTACATACCCTTGTAGATCGCTAAGCGGAAGCGTTCAAGTGAATGGGGTTGATGGAGTCGTACTCGTCGTGATCCAAATCACCGATGATCCTAGTGCCGAACAGACGGCACCTCCGCGTTCAACACACGTACAGCCCAGGGACGTCTCCTCCTTCTTGATCCAGCAAGGGGAGATGAGAAGTTGATGGAAAACTCCGACAGCACGACGGCATGGTGGTGATGGAGCTCATGGTTCTCCGGCAGGGCTTCGCTAAGCACTACGGAGGAGGACGAGGTGTTGGAGGAGGGAGAAGGCTGCGTCAGGGGAAGGGTGCGGCTGACCTCTCTCTCCCTCACTGTATATAGGGGGAAGGGAGGAGGGGGAGGCGCCCTAGGGTTCCCTAGGGGAGGGGCGGCGGCCACAGGGGAAACCCTAGATGGGTTTGGGCGCCCCCACCCCCTAGGAAACTTGCCCCCCAAGCCGGGAGGGGCGGCTGCCCTAGGGGTGGCGCCCCCACCTCTCCTGGTTACGTGACATGGGGTGGGAGGGGCGCTCAGCCCCTTAGTGGGCTGATGTGCCCTCTCCCCTTGGCCCATAAGGCCCCCTAACGCTTGCCGGGGCCTCCGAAACCCCTTTCGGACACGCTGGTCATCACCTGGTACTCCCGGAACAATTCCGGACTCCAATACCCTTCGTCCAGTATACCGATCTTCACCTCTAGACCATTCCGGAGCTCCTCGTCATGTCCGGGATCTCATCTGGGACTCCGAACAACCTTCGGTAACCACATACTATTTCCCATAACAACTCTAGCGTCACCGAACCTTAAGTGTGTAGACCCTACGGGTTCGGGAACCATGCAGACATGACCGACACAACTCTCCGGCCAATAACCAACAGCGGGATCTGGATACCCATGTTGGCTCCCACATGTTCCACGATGATCTCATCGGATGAACCACAATGTCGAGGATTCAATCAATCCTGTATACAATTCCTTTTGTCCAGCGGTATTGTACTTGCCCGAGATTCGATCGTCGGTATCCGATACCTTGTTCAATCTCGTTACCGGCAAGTCTCTTTACTCGTTCCGTAACACATCATCCCGTGATCAACTCCTTGGTCACATTGTGCACATTATGATGATGTCCTACCGAGTGGGCCCAGAGATACCTCTCCGTCACACGGAGTGACAAATCGCAGTCTCGATTCGTGCCAACCCAACAGACACTTTCGGAGATACCTGTAGTGAACCTTTATAGCCACCCAGTTACGTTGTGATGTTTGGCACACCCAAAGCACTCCTACGGTATCCGGGAGTTGCACAATCTCATGGTCTAAGGAAATGATACTTGACATTAGAAAAGCTTTAGCAAACAAACTACATGATCTTGTGCTAGGCTTAGGATTGGGTCTTGTCCATCACATCATTCTCCTAATGATGTGATCCCGTTATCAACGACATCCAATGTCCATGGTCAGGAAACCGTAACCATCTATTGATCAACGAGCTAGTCAACTAGAGGCTTAGTAGGGACATGGTGTTGTCTATGTATCCACACATGTATCTGAGTTTCCTATCAATACAATTCTAGCATGGATAATAAATGATTATCATGAACATTGAAATATAATAATAATAACTTAATTTATTATTGCCTCTAGGGCATATTTCCAACAAAAACATCGTGTCCTCTGCCTCCTGTTACCATCCGGCCTAGATGCACAGTTCGGGACCCCCTACCCTAGATCCGCCGGTTTTGACACCGACAGTGTGGGTGTCCCGCTCCTTTTCAGGTTGAGCTACAAGATACCAGTGGCCTCTGGTTCATCAAGAATTTTGTGGACAAGCATAACCATCTGTTTGTCCCTGCTGACCTGACTCCCTACTTATCGGCTCATCGTAGAATGACTGACGCACAAAAGGCCGATGTCATCAAGTATGCTGTCGGTGGACTTCGAACACATCAGATTATGAATGTAATGGAGAAGAATGCCGAAGGTCCTGACAAGCTTGGATTTATAGATCGAGATCTATACAACCATGTTTCAATCCAGAAGAAGTGCAAGATAGAAGGCAGTGGCGCTAGATATTTGCTCACCTATATGATTGCACAGAAAAAAGCAGACCCGAAATTCTTTTTCGAATACACAAAAGACAAATAAGGCCATTTGAGGAACATATTCTGGGCTGATTTACAATCCCGGATTGACTATGTTGCCTTTGGTGGTGTCGTGGTGTTCGACAGTACATACCGGTCTAACAAGTACATGCTTCCATTTGTTCCATTTGTTGGTCTGAACCATCACCGCAGGACAGTTTTGTTTGGGGTCGGTCTTGTGTCAGACGAGATAGTTGCATCATACCAGTGGCTTCTCCATGTATTTTTGGAGGCAATGTCCCAGAAGGCACCCATTTCAGCAATCACCGATGGGGACGGTTCAATGGCTAAAGCAATAGCTATTGTTTGGACCGGAACAGATCATCATTTGTGCACATGGCATATTGAGGAGAATACGGTGATGCGCCTCCACAAGAAAAAGCTTGAGGAATTTAGGGAATTCATTTACCGTCATTGGGATGTTGATGAGTTTGAGAAAAGATGAGAGGCTGATAAGGTTCGGTTCAAAATAAAACCAACGGGGAAGAGGTCGTCATGGATTAACAGGATGTACGAGCTGCGACACAAATGGGCTGCTGCGTACACAAAGGGTAGATATTTCCTAGGCATGATGAGTAATCAGAGGAGTGAGTCTCTCAACTCAAGGCTTCATGTGCACCTGAACAGGAAGATGCAGCTTGTTGATTTGTTGCAGCATGTTGAGCACTGTGTATCCATAATGCGTAAGAATGAAGCAGCATTAGACGTGGTAG
Organism: Triticum urartu; assembly: GCF_003073215.2. NCBI lineage: Eukaryota > Viridiplantae > Streptophyta > Magnoliopsida > Poales > Poaceae > Triticum > Triticum urartu. The sequence goes on from NC_053025.1 coordinate 10,369,766, forward strand.
CAACACATACGATACCCTTCACTAAGCTGAATGCACACCCTCTGGAGATTGATGACTCTTATATTTATACAACCGTGATGTTTCCAAAGGTAAAGCGTCAGATTGTCGAAGGGACAAATTGGCAGGTCACGGACCGGGTAGGATGTGATGGTTTGGTCATGTTTGGAGTTTTGCGCAAAGCCCCATATGATAAAGTCCCATATGGCAGGGATGCTACAGAATTGCAAGGTAAGGAAGGTAAGTATGCCGAGGACTTGCATGCAAACAAATTGGATGTTGAGGATCCCAATGACTTGGAAGATAAGGATGCTGAGGAGTTGCATGCAAAAAACATGGATGCTGAGGATCCCAATGACTTGGAAGATAAGGATGCTGAGGACTTGCATGCAAAAAACATGGATGCTGAGGATCCCAATGACTTGGAAGGTAAGAATGCTGAGGACTTGCATGCAAAAAACTTGGATGCTGAGGATCCCAATGACTTGGAAGGCAAGGATGGTGTGGGCTTGCATACCAAAAACCTGGATGCTAAGGATCCCAATCACTTGGAAGGTAAGGACAGTGAGGAGTTGGATGCAAAAAAGTTGGATGCACAAGGCGTGGATGCTAAGCCTGTGGATTTTATATATCACGTGACTTGTCTATTTACAGGAGCAAGACTGGATGATGCAACTTGTAAATGTAAAAAGTTGGAAGTCAGGATTACCCATGCGCACATATATTCTGCGTTCTGGATCATCTTGGTGTACGCACATTTCCAAAAAAATTGTCAAGAAAAGATGGACAATGCATGCCAAGCCAGCGTTCCGTTCTTCAAGGATTGCGAATACTCATGTATGGTCTGATCACATGAATAAGTATCATCAACTATGCAACATGGCTAGTGACGCTTTATTCACAGCCGCAGCTAGTGATTCACAGACAGAACAGGTGATGGAGCTCATCCGGAGTATATTGGTTGATGGAGAAAAAACTGATTTGGATGAAGGCCATAAGTCGTTTGTTCCTTTGCCGGCATACTTCTCTGCTGCTCGCGAATGCTGCACTGATGACGTGGAATATCCAATCAAAATAGTTCCAAAAGGGAGACCAACTACCGAAGAATCGAACAAGAGGATTAAATCCAGGCGCGAGCGGATGAGAGGGAAAAAAGCAACGAAGTTAGTGCACATGTTTATCTCATTGTTCATTCCATACATGCTTACAATGTTAATATGTTCTCTCTTTTTCTTCAATTTACTCAGGAACAAATCGGGGAAATCAAAGGTCACAAGGAGGAAGAAGCGAAAAGAGAAAGACTCAGAGACAGAAGAAGACACAGATTCGGATACAGAAGAAGAGGAAGATTCAGAAAAAGCAACAAAGTTAGTGCACATGTTAATCTCACTGTTCATTTCCATACATGCTTACAGTGTTAATATGTTCTCCCAGAGAGTTTTCACATGTTTTTCTTCAATTTACGCAGGAAAAAATCAGGGAAATCAAATAACACAAGGAGGAAGAAGCAAAAAGAAGAGACAGAGTCAGATACAAAAGAAGAGACAGATGCAGATATAGAAGAAGAGACAGAGGCAGATACAGAAGAAGAGGAAGATTCGGGTACATAAGAAGAGGAAGATTTAGATGCCGAAGAAGAGGGAGATTCAGATGCGAAAGAAGAGGAAGATTCAGATGCAAAAGATGGTGGGCTGAGGAGGGCTAGGAAGAGACCATTGGAGGTTGCAGAAAAGGATTACACAAAACCAAACAAGTGGGCATTATCACAATTGTGCGTACTTAAACATGTTTTCGAATGCTGGCTGCCGATTCATCTATTTCGTTTTTTGCAGGAAACGCAAGGGCGCTCCAAATGTCAATGTTGGGAGGAAGAAAAAGAACGATGACAAGGGTGCGTGAGGAAAACCAGTGAAGTTAGTGTCTGTACTTACATGTCCGCTCTAGAAGTCGGGTATTTGCTAGTACTGTGTTGACGTTTCTTAACTTTTCCAGAAAAGACTCTAGTAAGGGCAGTAAAGAACAGGCCAAAGGGGTGATGAAGACAAAAAGGCCTACTAGGAATGTACCACAGGCTGAGCGAATAAGAGCTGTCAAGTTAGCTTCTGTAGGTATGAAGAGAAAATCAGTGAAGTTAGTGTTTTTTCTATTATAGTGTACTGTACATGCTCAAATCTTCTTTGCTATCCTATTAACAAATGTTGTTTCATGCAGGAAAGCTAAAGTGAAGTCGAGATAGGATGTTTAGATGCACAGGGTCAAGCAGATAAAACGAAAGGATTTCTGGGGTCGAAAAATTGAGAACAAATTAAAGTAGACAGTTTTCCATGCCGTGATCCACCTTGTTTCTGATGTATTAGACCTATTTGATGGACTGCCACTATTTTTCTAAATTCCTCGTTTGATTGGCACACCCTCATTTTATTATGGACGGTTCGACATGGTAGGCTAGTTATGATTTATCAACATCGATGAAACAATGCATTTTTAGTCAAGTTGGTTTTCTGTATTTTTTCATTTTTTACATAATATATTGCTGAAATTTGTTTAAAGTGTAGTCAAATTTCATACTTGAAATATAAAATAGAAACCAAAATTTTTTATATATAAGAAAATAGAACGTTAATAGAAACCTCATTTTCAAATAACATTGAAAATCGTTTATTTTCAAATAGAAAATAAGCATACAGATATTTTAAAAATAGCATGCTCATTTGAAAAAAGTATGTTCAATTGAAAATAAAATAGAATGAATATGCTGATTTAAAAATAGCATGCTGATTTTAAAAATAGCATGCTACTTTTAAAATTATAATGCTCTTTTCAATATGCTACTTTTAAAATAACATGCTGATTTCAAAAATATCATGCTAATTTTAAAAATAGCATGCTACTTTTAAAAATGTAATGCTCTTTTCAATATGCTACTTTTAAAATAGCATGCTGTTTTAAAAAATATAATGTAAATTTTAAAAATAGCATGCTTATTTTAAAAATAGCATGCTTATTTTAAAAATATAATGCTCTTTTCAATATGCTACTTTTAAAATAGCATGCCGATTTAAAAAAATCATGTTCTTTTGAATATGTTGTTTTTAAAAATAGCATGCTGATTTCAAAATAACAGCCTCATTCTAAAAATATAACATTGTTTAAAAAAATATAATGCTTATTTTAAAAATATAACGCTGTTTTTAAAATAGCATGCTGATTTCAAAAATTACATGCTTTTTTAAATATGCTGTTTTGAAAGCAGCATGCTGATTTTGAAAACATCATTTTTTAATTACGCTTTTTAAAAAATAGCATGTTTTTTAGTATATTGTTTTTCAAATTAAAAAACATGCTGTTTTGCTCTATTTTTGGAAATAGCATGCCATCTCGAAAGTAACAGAAACATCATTTTTTGCATTGCATTTCGACCCGCGAGTTTTTGTTTTGCATTGCATTTTTTTGTGCAACACACATACAAACCGCATTTGCAAAATAACTCGTACTAGCCAACACAAAAACCTCGTTCAAAAATGAAATTAGTGTCTAATCCATTTGAAACCCGGTTAGATTTGATTCTAAAAATACTAGCATCACTGTGGCAAAAAAATAAATATAATTGCAGTCCATAAAGGTAATTATATCAAGGAGGGTACCAGGATGCGTTATATATATAGACTTGCATAGCAAGTACATTACGCCACATAGGGTTCATACTACCACCAAGTTGGAGTCAAGTTCCACTTACTGGACGATCTTCATATCCAAAAGTTATACCACCAAAGTACCAGTTACTACCAAGTACCAATTACTACTAAGTTGCACTTATTGTACCCAAAAGCTGATACTACCAACTTGCAGTTACTGGCTAGTACATACATATTATAAAACTAGCGTCAAACTACTGCCATGGGTCAACGAATCCTCATGCCACTAACCATGTTCACCCTAAGCCCACCTCCACTCCTTTCCATGAACCTGAAGATAGCCATTTGATCTTCTTTCATTCTGGCACCCTCAACGACTTCTCTCCAGTTCTTCGTCATGATCGCAGGCCCGTCCTTCTTGCCCATCTTGAACAAGACCTTTTTATTACCTTCAAAATGTTCGTTGGTGACATGCACAACCATGGGCTTTCAAAGATAATCTTTGAGGTAGGCCTGACTGTAATTGAGGGAGTCCTGGATTAGGGGGGTCTCCGGACAGCCGGACTATATCCTTTGTCTGGACTATTGGACTATGAAGATACAAGATTGAAGACTTCGTCTCGTGTCCGGATGGGACTCTACTTGGCGTGGAAGGCAAGCTAGGCAGTACGGATATGGATATCTCCTCCTTTGTAACCGACCTTGTGTAACCCTAACCCTCTCCGGTGTCTATATAAACCGAAGGGTTTTAGTCCGTAGGACAACAATCACAACATACAATCATACCATAGGCTAGCTTCTAGGGTTTAGCCTCTCTGATCTCGTGGTAGATCTACTCTTGTACTACCCATATCATCAATATTAATCAAGCAGGACATAGGGTTTTACCTCCATCAAGAGGGCCCGAACCTGGGTAAAACACCGTGTCCCCTGCCTCCTGTTACCATCCGGCCTAGACGCACAGTTCGGGACCCCCTACCCGAGATCCGCCGGTTTTGACACCGACATTGGTGCTTTCATTGAGAGTTCCGCTGTGCCGTCGCCACCAGGAAGGATGTGTCATCCCGTCTTCAAAGATGGCACTATTGCTGAGGGAGCTTTGGCTATTGGCCAAACTCTCCGGCTAGGTGGTTTTCTTATGACCGCCTGTTCGGCCGCTGCGCCGACGATGACTTCTCGGGTCATCGAAAGCAATCTTCACGTTAACTCGAACTCGCCGAGCAGTTAGATCCAATGGAGCTCTCCTCCCTGAATGAGATCTTGGATCGCATCGCCGCCCTGGGAGTCGCTACAGACTACGATCAGATTGAGCCTAAACCCGATCTGAGAGATATCAACTCTCCCCAGGTCACCCATCACGTTGTAGTGGTGGAGGAACAATGCGGAAACCCTTCATTTATCTTAAGGACTAGCTATGTCCGGATTCCCGATCCCTCCAAGCCAGATACCCGCGGAGGAGAGGACATCACTCAAGGCCTGAACCTAGAATCAGGCAGCGGGCTAGATTTATCAGAAAACATCCAAGAATCCAAAATTTCGAGTTCGGAAACTCCTTGGCCCCTGAGTCTCAGATTGGGTAAGGATTCGGATTCAATTGCACCCACCCACCCAAACATACGCGATCTATCCCAAATTAGGCAAGAGCCCGAAGAAACAGTACACCATTACTGGGCCAGATTCCTCCTGGTCATGAACAGGATAAAGGACTGCCGCGAGGAAGACGCAATTTCATTCTTCTGCAATAATTGCACGGACAAGGGAATCCTCAACGCCATAAGTCGCCGCGAAATTACACGCTTTGCCGACTTGGTGTCCATAGTACGAAAGTACTGTGCGATGGAAAGCACCTAGAAAACCGAAATAAAATTTTGGGATAATCTGGCCCTGAATACAAACCCAGTCCGAAATAAAATGGTGCATTATCACAATACACCTAGGTTAACTACCAAAAAGCAAAAGCCCTCTACGGGGCAAGGAACCATACTGGAGGGATGGATCAACGGACCCTGCAAAATTCATAGTACAACGGATGCAATACCAACGCACAGCCTTAGAGCATGTTGGATACTCCGACAGGTGGCCAAAAGTGGTGAGGATCTACTCCTCCCAAAAACCACAGAGCACCATCCCGTGGACAACAATACGGTGTTAACGGTCTTTGAGACCTTCGCGTCAAATAATAGACGCAAGCGAACACTCCGCAGCATGGCCGAAATCTGCCACATAGCAGAAATAAATCCTTGGAGTGACACGACTATTACCTTCAATGCCAGTGACGAACCCAAATTCCGAACAGCCCGAGCACCAGCCGCACTGGTCCTCAATCCAATCGTGGACGGCTTTCAACTCACCAAGGTACTCATGGACGGCGGCAGCGGATTAAACCTCATCTATGAGGAAACTCTTCAAAAGATGGAAATAGACTGGAGCCACATTGAGCAAAGTAGCACAACCTTTAGAGGAATCATCCCTAGTCGGGAAGCACGCTGTGCTGGGAAAATCACACTAGATGTGGTATTCGGCACGCCGGATAATTACAGGTCCTAAGAAATTACATTCCAAGTGGCCCCGTTTAGCAGCGGATACCACACTCTACTAGGGCGCGAGGCATTTACAATCTTCCAAGCCATACCCCATTACGAGTACATGAAGCTCAAAATGCCCGGGACCAATGGAATCATCACTCTTGCTAGTGATCCGGACATAGCACTCCGCGCCGAAAATAAGACAGCCGCACTGGCCCTCGAGGCACTATCCGAAGCCCTAGCAGCAGAGGAACTAACTGCGCTGCACTCCACGGTGAACAAGGAAGATGTGATACTCGATAAAAGATCTAAGTCCACCTCCTTTAAACCGGCGGATGAAATAGTCAAATTCCAAGTCCATCCAACGGACCCTACAAAAACAGCTTCCATCGGGGCACAATTAAACCTTGATGTCGATGCCGCACTGCGAGAGTTCCTACGCGAGAACTGGAACATTTTTGCCTTGGCACCCTTCAGACATGCCAGGAATCCCACGCAGGCTAGCTGAGCACAACCTAAATATCCTAAAAGGATTCAAGCCAGTCAAGCAGGCTCTTCGACGTTTCTCCGAGCCTAAGAGACAAGCCATGGGAGAGGAACTAGCCAAGCTATTGGAGGCCAGATTCATCAGAGACATAAAACATCTGGACTGGCTAGCAAACCTGGTGATGGTACCAAAGAAGGACAAATCCTGGCGCTTGTGCGTCGATTTCAAGGACCTTAACAAGGCCTGCCCAAAGGACCCCTCCCTCTCCCCCGCATCGATCAAATCATCGATGCTACCGCAGGACACGATTCATTGTGTTTCCTCGACGCATACTCCGGCTACCATCAAATTAAAATGGCGGAGCCAGACCAAGCCGCAACGGCATTCATCACACCATACGGCCCATTCTGCTTCAACACAATGCCCTTCGGGCTCAAAAACGCCGGCGCAACATATCAGCGCATGATTCAGACATGTCTGGCAAACCAGATCGGCAAAATAGTGGAGGCATACATGGATGACGTGGTCATTAAAACCAAGCATGTCAAAACTCTAGTAGACGACTTGAGGCTCACATTCGACAACCTCCGAACATATGACATCAAGCTCAATCCGGAAAAATGCGTTTTTGGCGTACCAGCCGGAAAGCTCCTGGGATTCATTGTCTCCAGTACAGGTATTGAAGCTAATCCGGCCAAAATCCGAGCGTTGTCACAGTTGACTACCCCAACAAACCTCAAACAAATACAAAAAATTGACTAGATGCGTGGCGGCTCTAAGCCGCTTTATCTCCCGCTTGGGAGAAAAGGCATTACCCCTTTATCGCCTCCTCCGGCGCACCGAACACTTCGAGTGGACGGATGCTGCCTCGGCCGGACTCAATGAAATAAAAGCCATATTGGCAACAAACCCAGTCCTGGCCGCGCCAAACATTGGCGAGCCAATGCTATTATACATTGCGGCAACTCATCAAGTAGTAAGCGCAGTGCTCGTCGTCGAGCGAGAAGCGGACGGACACAAATTCCCCCTTCAAAAGCCGGTTTACTATGTGTCCACTATCCTTACTCCATGCAAATCACGGTACCCGCATTATCAAAAGATAGAGTACGCGGTATTTATGGCATCCTGGAAGCTGCGACACTACTTTCAAGAGTGTTCGATCACGGTAGCCTCGGAAGTACCACTTAATGATATTATAAACAACCGCGACGCGACGGGCCGGATTGCCAAATGGGCCATTGAGCTCCTCCCGTTCGACATACCCTACAAGCCACGGCGAGCTATTAAGTCGCAAGTTTTGGCTGACTTCGTCGCTGAGTGGACGGAAGCCGAACTCCCTAAAGAGTACGACACATATTCAAACTGGATCATGCACTTCGACGGCTCCAAAATGTTGGCTGGTCTGGGGGCTGGCGTCGTTTGACGTCCCCAACAGGAGATACCGTTCAATACGTACTACAAATAATGTATACGGACTCCAACAACGCAGGCGAATATGAGGCCCTTCTACATGGTCTCTGGATGGCAGTATCCATGGGAATTCAACGCCTAGAGGTGCGCGGGGATTCAAACCTCGCGATATCCCAAATAAATGGAGACTTCGATGCCAAGGATCCGAAAACGGAAGCTTATCGCAATGCCGTCCTAAAAATGTCAGCTCGGTTCGAGGGGCTCGAATTTCACCATGTGGCTCGGGAAAACAACCAGGCGGCGGATATCCTCGCCCGCATCGGCGCAAAACGCGACGCGGTCCCTCCCAACATATTTATGGAACGGCTCTTCAAGCCATCCGTAGCATGGGAAGGGGACACCGGTAAAAATAGTCCGGACCCGGCCAAAATACCCGATACCGAACTCTCTGACACAATTGGAGGCTCCGCCACCGAAATAACACAATCAGCCCACGAAATAATGGCCATTATTGCCCCGTGGATAGAATCATTCCTGGCCTACCTAACTAGACAGGAACTTCCGGAGGACCAAAATGAGGCACGCTGCATAGTGCGGCGATCCAAGGCCTACAGGGTCCATGAGGGAGAATTATTCAAAAAAAAGCGCTACCGGAGTCCTTCAAAGGTGCATCTCCGAAGAGGAAGGGCGGAACCTTTTGGCAGAAATTCACGCCGGACTCGGCGGTCATCACGCCGCAGCCCGGGACCTTGTAAGCAAGGCCTTCCTGTTGGAAATATGCCCTAGAGGCAATAATAAAATGGTTATTATTATATTTCTTTGTTCATGATAAATGTCTATTGTTCATGCTATAATTGTGTTATCCGGAAATCATAATACATGTGTGAATACATAGACCACAACACGTCCCTAGTGAGCCTCTAGTTGATTAGCTCGTTGATCAAAAGATAGTCATGGTTTCTTGACTATGGACATTGGATGTCATTGATAACGGGATCACATCATTAGGAGAATGATGTGATGGACAAGACCCAATCCTAAGCATAGCTCAAAGATCGTGTAGTTCGTTTGCTGTAGCTTTTCCGAATGTCAAGTATCATTTCCTTAGACCATGAGATTGTGCAACTCCCATAACATAGGAGTGCCTTGGGTGTGCCAAACGTCACAACGTAACTGGGTGACTATAAAGGTACACTACAGGTATCTCCGAAAATGTCTGTTGGGTTGGCACAAATCGAGAGTGGGATTTGTCACTCCGTATGATGGAGAGGTATCTCTGGGCCCACTCGGTAATGCATCATCGTAATGAGCTCAATGTGACCAAGTGGTTGATCACGGGATCATGCATTACGGCACGAGTAAAGTGACTTGCCGGTAACAAGATTGAACGAGGTATTGGGATACCGACGATCGAGTCTCGGGCAAGTAACGTACCGATTGACAAAGGGAATTGTATATGGATTGATTGAATCCTCGACATCGTGGTTCATCTGATGAGATCATCGTGGATCATGTGGGAGCCAACATGGGTATCGAGATCCCGCTGTTGGTTATTGACCGGAGAGGCATCTCGGTCATGTCTGCATGTCTCCCGAACCCGTAGGGTCTACACACTTAAGGTTCGGTGACGCTAGGGTTGTAGAGATATTAGTATGCAGTAACCCGGAAGTTGTTCGGAGTCCCGGATGAGATCCCGAACGTCACGAGGAGTTCTGGAATGGTCCGCAGGTAAAGATTTATATATAGGAAGTCCAGTTTCGGCCATCGGGAAGGTTTCGGGGGTCGCCGGTATTGTACCGGGACCACCGGAAGGGTCTCGGGGGTCCACTGGATGAGGCCACCTATCCCGGAGGGCCCCATGGGCTGAATTGGGAGGGGAACCAGCCCCTAGTGGGCTGGTGCGCCCCCCCCCTTGGGCCTCCCCTGCGCCTAGGGTTAGCAAACCCTAGGGTTGGGGGCGCCCCCCACTTAGCTTGGGGGGGAAGCCACCCATTGGCCGCCGCCACCTTGGAGATTCATCTCCTAGGGCCGACGCCCCCAAGGCCCCTATATAAAGAGGGGGGAGGGAGGGCAGCCGCACCCCTTGCTCTTGGCGCCTCCCTCTCCCTCCGCAACACCTCTCCTCCCTGCTTGCGCTTGGCGAAGCCCTGCCGGGATCCTGCTGCATCCACCACCACGCCGTCGTGTTGTTGGATCTTCATCAACCTCTCCTTCCCCCTTGCTGGATCAAGTTGGAGGAGACATCTTCCCAACCGTACATGTGTTGAACGCAGAGGTGCCGTCCGTTGAGCACTAGGTGATCGGTGATTTGGATCACGTCGAATACGACTCCATCAACCCCGTTCTCTTGAACGCTTCCGCGCGCGATCTACAAGGGTATGTAGATGCGCTCCTCTCTCCCTCGTTGCTAGATGACTCCATAGATTGATCTTGGTGATGCGTAGAAAATTTTAAAATTCTGCTACGTTACCCAACAATGGTATCAGAGCTAGGTCTATGCGTAGTTCCTATGCACGAGTAGAACACAAAGCAGTTGTGGGCGTCGATATTGTTAATTTACTTGTTGTTACTAGTCTTATCTTGATTCGGCGGCATCGTGGGATGAAGCAGTCCGGACCGACGTTACACGTACGCTTACGTGAGACTGGTTCCACCGATTGACATGCACTAGTTGCATAAGGTGGCTGGCGGGTGTCTGTCTCTCCCACTTTAGTCGGATCGGATTCGATGAAAAGGGTCCTTATGAAGGGTAAATAGAAATTGGCAATTCACGTTGTGGTTTTGGCGTAGGTAAGAAACGTTCTTGCTAGAAACCTATAGCAGCCACGTAAAAACTTGCAACAACAATTAGAGGACGTCTAACTTGTTTTTGCAGCATGTGCCTTGTGATGTGATATGGCCAAAAGGATGTGATGAATGATATATGTGATATATGAGATTGATCATGTTCTTGTAATAGGAATCACGACTTGCATGTCGATGAGTATGACAACCGGCAGGAGCCATAGGAGTTGTCTTTATTTATTTAGGACCTGCGTGTCAACATAAACGTCATGTAATTACTTTACTTTATCGCTAATGCGTTAGCCATAGTAGTAGAAGTAATAGATGACGAGACAAGTTCAAGAAGACACGATGATGTAGATCATGATGATGGAGATCATGGTGTCATGCCGGTGACAATGATGATCATGGAGCCCCGAAGATGGAGATCAAAAGGAGCAAATGATATTGGCCATATCATGTCACTATTTGATTGCATGTGATGTTTATGATGTTTTACATCTTATTTGCTTAGAACGACGGTAGCTTAAATAAGATGATCCCTCATAATAATTTCAAGAAAGTGTTCCCCCTAACTGCGCACCGTTGCGAAGGACCGTTGTTTCGAAGCACCACGTGATGATCGGGTGTGATAGATTCTAACATTCGAATACAACGGGTGTAAGCCAGATTTACACACGCAATACACTTAGGATGACTTGACGAGCCTAGCATGTACAGACATGGTCTCGGAACACAGAAGACCGAAAGGTCGAGCATGAGTCGTATAGAAGATACGATCAACATGAAGATGTTCACCGATGTTCACTAGTCCGTCTTACGTGATGATCGGACACGGCCTAGTTAACTCGGATCATGTTACACTTAGATGACTGGAGGGATGTCTATCTGAGTGGGAGTTCATTGAATAATTTGATTAGATGAACTTAATTATCATGAACTTAGTCTAAAATATTTACAATATGTCTTGTAGATCAAATGGCCCATGCTGTCCTCAACTTCAACGCGTTCCTAGAGAAAACCAAGCTGAAAGATGATGGCAGCAACTATACGGACTGGGTCCGGAACCTGAGGATCATCCTCATAGCTGCCAAGAAAGATTATATCCTAGAAGCACCGCTAGGTAACGCACCTGTCCCAGAGAACCAAGACGTTATGAATGCTTGGCAGTCATGTGCTGATGATTACTCCCTCATTCAGTGCGGCATGCTTTACAGCTTAGAACTGGGGCTCCAAAAGCGTTTTGAGAGACACAGAGCATATGCGATGTTCGAAGAGCTGAAAATGGTTTTCCAAGCTCATGCCCGGGTCGAGAGATATGAAGTCTCCGACAAGTTCTTCAGCTGTAAGATGGAGGAAAATAGTTCTGTCAGTGAGCACATACTCAAAATGTCTGGGTTGCATAACCACTTGACTCAGCTGGGAGTTAATCTCCCGGATGACGCGGTCATTGACAGAATCCTTCAGTCGCTTCCACCGAGCTACAAGAGCTTTGTGATGAACTTCAATATGCAGGGGATGGAAAAGACCATTCCTGAGGTATATTCAATGCTGAAATCAGCAGAGGTGGAAATCAAAAAGGAACATCAAGTGTTGATGGTGAATAAAACCACTAAGTTCAAGAAAGGCAAGGGTAAGAAGAACTTCAAGAAGGACGGCAAGGGAGTTGCCGCGCCCGGTAAGCAAGCTGCCGGGAAGAAGCCAAAGAATGGACCCAAGCCTGAGACTGAGTGTTTTTATTGCAAGGGAAGTGGTCACTGGAAGTGGAACTGCCCCAAATACTTAGCGGACAAGAAGGCCGGCAACACTAAAGGTATATGTGATATGCATGTAATTGATGTGTACCTTACCAGTACTCGTAGTAGCTCCCGGGTATTTGATACCGGTGCGGTTGCTCACATTTGTAACTCAAAGCAGGAGTTGCGGAATAAACGGAGACTGGCGAAGGACGAGGTGACAATGCACGTCGGGAATGGTTCCAAGGTCGATGTGATCGCTGTCGGCACGCTACCTCTACATTTACCTACGGGATTAGTTTTAAACCTCAATAATTGTTATTTAGCGCCATCTTTGAGCATGAACATTGTATTAGGATCTCGTTTAATTCGAGATAGCTACTCATTTAAATCCGAGAATAATGGTTGTTCTATTTATATGAGAGATATGTTTTATGGTCATGCTCCGTTGGTGAATGGTTTATTCTTAATGATTCTCGAGCGTAATGTTACACATATTCATAGTGTGAATACCAAAAGATGTAAGGTTGATAATGATCTTCCCACATACTTGTGGCACTACCGCCTTGGTCACATAGGTGTCAAACGCATGAAGAAGCTCCATGCAGATGGACTTTTGGAGTCTCTTGATTACGAATCATTTGACACGTGCGAACCATGCCTCATGGGTAAAATGACCAAGACTCCGTTCTTAGGAACGATGGAGCGAGCAACCTACTTGTTGGAAATTATACATACTGATGTGTGCGGTCCAATGAGTGTTGAGGCTCGCAGTGGCTATCGTTATGTTCTCACCCTCACTGATGACTTGAGTAGATATGGGTATGTATACTTAATGAAACACAAGTCTGAGACCTTTGAAAAGTTCAAAGAATTTCAGAGCGAGGTTGAGAATCAACGTGACAGAAAAATCAAGTTCTTGCGATCAGATCATGAGGGAGAATACTTGAGTCACGAATTTGGCACACACTTAAGAAAATGTGGAATAGTTTCACAACTCACGCCGCCTGGAACACCTCAGCGTAATGGTGTGTCCGAACGTCGTAATTGCACTCCATTGGATATGGTGCGATCTATGATGTCTCTTACCGATCTACCGCTATCATTTTGGGGCTATGCTTTAGAGACCGCCACATTCACTTTAAATAGGGCTCCGTCGAAATCCGTTGAGATGACACCGTATGAATTATGGTTTGGGAAGAAACCTAAGCTGTCATTTCTAAAAGTTTGGGGATGCGATGCTTATGTCAAGAAACTTCAACCTGAAAAGCTCGAACCCAAATCGGAAAAATGTGTCTTCATAGGATACCCTAAAGGAAATATTGGGTATACCTTCTACCTCAGATCCGAAGGCAAGATCTTTGTTGCCAAGAATGGGTCCTTTCTAGAGAAAGAGTTTCTCTCGAAAGAAATAAGTGCGAGGAAAGTAGAACTTCATGAAGTATTACCTCTTGAACCGGTTAGTGGCGCAACTCAAGAAAATGTTCCTGAGGTGCCTGCACCGACTAGAGAGGAAGTTGATGATGATGATCATGAAACTTCAGATCAAGTTGCTACTGAACTTCGTAGGTCCATAAGGACACGATTCCGCACCAGAGTTGTACGGCAACCCTGTCTTGGAAATCATGTTGTTAGACAACGGTGAACCTTCGAACTATGAAGAAGCGATGGCGGGCCCGGATTCCGACAAATGGCTGGAAGCCTTGAAATCCGAGATAGGATCCATGTATGAAAACGAAGTATGGACTTTGACTGACTTGCCCGATGATCGGCGAGCCATAGAAAATAAATGGATCTTTAAGAAGAAGACAGACGCGGATGGTAACGTAACCATCTATAAAGCCCGGCTTGTCGCTAAGGGTTATCGACAAGTTCAAGGGGTTGACTACGATTAGACTTTCTCACCCGTAGCGAAGCTGAAGTCTGTCCGAATCATGTTAGCAATTGCCGCATTCTATGATTATGAGATATGGCAAATGGACGTCAAAATGGCATTCCTTAAGGAAGAATTGTATATGATGCAGCCAGAAGGTTTTGTCGATCCTAAGAATGCTGACAAGGTGTGCAAGCTCCAACGCTCGATTTATGGGCTGGTGCAAGCATCTCGGAGTTGGAACATTCGTTTTGATGAGATGATCAAAGCGTTTGGGTTTACGCAGACTTATGGAGAAGCCTGCATTTACAAGAAAGTGAGTGGGAGCTCTGTAGCATTTCTCATATTGTACGTGGATGACATACTGTTGATGGGAAATGATATAGAATTCTTGGAAAGCATAAAGGCCTACTTGAACAAGTGTTTTTCAATGAAGGATCTTGGAGAAGCTGCTTATATATTAGGCATCAAGATCTATAGAGATAGATCGAGACGCCTCATTGGTCTTTCACAGAGTACGTACCTTCACAAGATATTGAAGAAGTTCAAAATGGATCAGTCAAAGAAGGGGTTCTTGCCTGTATTGCAAGGTACGATATTGAGCACAGCTCAATGCCCGACCACGGCAGAAGATAGAGGAAAGATGAGTGTCGTCCCCTATGCCTCGGCCATAGGGTCTATCATGTATGCTATGCTGTGTACCAGACCTGATGTAAACCTTACCGTAAGTTTGGTAGGAAGGTACCAAAGTAATCCCGGCATGGAACACTGGACAGCGGTCAAGAATGTCCTGAAGTACCTGAAAAGGACTAAGGATATGTTTCTCGTTTATGGAGGTGACGAAGAGCTCGTCCTAAAGGGTTACGTCGATGCTAGCTTCGACACAGATCTGGATGACTCTAAGTCACAAACCGGATACGTGTATATTTTGAATGGTGGGGCAGTAAGCTGGTGCAGTTGCAAGCAAAGCGTTGTGGCGGGATCTACATGTGAAGCGGAGTACATGGCAGCCTCGGAGGCAGCACAAGAAGCAGTCTGGGTGAAGGAGTTAATTACCGACCTAGGAGTCATACTCAATGCGTCAGGCCCGATGACTCTCTTCTGTGACAACACTGGAGCTATTGCCCTTGCCAAGGATCCCAGGTTTCACAGGAAGACCAGGCATATCAAGTGTCGCTTCAACTCCATTCGTGAAAGTGTTCAAAATGGAGGCATAGAGATTTGTAAAGTACATATGGACCTGAATGTGGCAGATCCGTTGACTAAACCTCTCCCTAGAGCAAAACATGATCAACACCAGAACTGCATGGGTGTTCGATTCATCACAATGTAACTAGACTATTGACTCTAGTGCAAGTGGGAGACTGTTGGAAATATGCCCTAGAGGCAATAATAAAATGGTTATTATTATATTTCTTTGTTCATGATAATTGTCTATTGTTCATGCTATAATTGTGTTATCCGGAAATCGTAATACATGTGTGAATACATAGACCACAACACGTCCCTAGTGAGCGTCTAGTTGACTAGCTCGTTGATCAAAAGATAGTCATGGTTTCCTGACTATGGACATTGGATGTCATTGATAACGGGATCACATCATTAGGAGAATGATGTGATGGACAAGACCCAATCCTAAGCATAGCTCAAAGATCGTGTAGTTCGTTTGCTGTAGCTTTTCCGAATGTCAAGTATCATTTCCTTAGACCATGAGATTGTGCAACTCCCATAACGTAGGAGTGCCTTGGGTGTGCCAAACGTCACAACGTAACTGGGTGACTATAAAGGTACACTACAGGTATCTCCGAAAGTGTCTGTTGGGTTGGCACGAATCGAGACTGGGATTTGTCACTCAGTATGACGGAGAGGTATCTCTGGGCCCACTTGGTAATGCATCATCATAATGAGCTCAATGTGACCAAGTGGTTGATCACGGGATCATGCATTACGGCACGAGTAAAGTGACTTTCCGGTAACGAGATTGAACGAGGTATTGGGATACCGACGATCGAGTCTCGGGAAAGTAACGTACCGATTGACAAAGGGAATTGTATACGGATTGATTGAATCCTCGACATCGTGGTTCATCCGATGAGATCATCATGGAGCATGTGGGAGCCAACATGGGTATCGAGATCCCTCTGTTGGTTATTGACCGGAGAGGCGTCTCGGTCATGTCTGCATGTCTCCCGAACCCGTAGGGTCTACACACTTAAGGTTCGGTGACGCTAGGGTTGTAGAGATATTAGTATGCAGTAACCCAAAAGTTGTTCGGAGTCCCGGATGAGATCCCGGACATCACGAGGAGTTCCGGAATGGTCCGGAGGTAAAGATTTATATATAGGAAGTCCAGTTTCGGCCATCGGGAAGGTTTCGGGGGTCGCCGGTATTGTACCGGGACCACCGGAAGGGTCCCGGGGGTCCACCGGATGAGGCCACCTATCCCGGAGGGCCCCATGGGCTGAATTGGGAGGGGAACCAGCCCCTAGTGGGCTGGTGCGCCCTCCCCCCCTTGGGCCTCCCCTGCGCCTAGGGTTGGGAAACCCTAGGGTTGGGGGCGCCCCCGACTTGGCTTGGGGGGGAAGCCACCCCTTGGTCGCCGCCCCCTTGGAGATTCATCTCCTAGGGCCGACGCCCCCCAAGGCCCGTATATAAAGAGGGGGGAGGGAGGGCAGCCGCACCCCTTGCTCTTGGCGCCTCCCTCTCCCTCCGTAACACCTCTCCTCCCCGCTTGCGCTTGGCGAAGCCCTGTCGGGATCCTGCTGCATCCACCACCACGCCATCGTGCTGCTGGATCTTCATCAACCTCTCCTTCCCCCTTGCTGGATCAAGTTGGAGGAGACGTCTTCCCAACCGTACATGTGTTGAACGCGGAGGTGCCGTCCGTTTGGCACTAGGTCATCGGTGATTTGGATCACGTCGAATACGACTCCATCAACCCCGTTCTCTTGAACGCTTCCGCACGCGATCTACAAGGGTATGTAGATGCACTCCTCTCTCCCTCGTTGCTAGATGACTCCATAGATTGATCTTGGTGATGCGTAGAAAATTTTAAAATTCTGCTACGTTACCCAACACTTCCGTACAGGATTCTATTGGCCAACGGCCCGGGCAGATGCACAGGACTTGGTCCAACGTTGCGCCGGTTGCCAGCCTTTTGCAAATCAAAGCCACATGCCACCCACCGCCCTCCAAACAATCCCCATTACATGGCCCTTCGCGGTCTGGGGGCTCGACTTGGTTGGACCCCTTAAAGGGGGAACCCACAAGAAAAAATACTTATTGATCATGGTGGATAAGTTCACCAAATGGATAGAGGCTAAACCTGTTAAAACAGCCAAATCCGGACCGGTGACAGATTTCATATCCGGGGTTGTAGACCGCTACGGTGTCCCCCACAGCATCATCACTGATAACGGCACGAACTTCACGGCCGACGAGGTAAAACTCTGGTGCAGCAAAATGGGCATCAAGCTCGATTATGCTTCAGTCCATCACCCACAAACCAACGATCAAGTCGAACGAGCAAATGGTCTTATAATGAGCGGCATTAAACCTAGATTAGTGCGCTCCTTAACAGAGTGTGACACGCACTGGGTAGAGGAGCTCGACTCCGTACTCTGGGGGCTGCGGACCACGCCGAATCATAGTACCGGATATACACCATTTTTTATGGTGTACGGCGCAGAGGCAGTCCTGCCCTGTGACATAATTCATGACTCACCTCGAGTGTGCATGTATGAAGAAAGAGAAGCCGGGCTCGATCGGTAGGACAGTCTGGACACCTTGGAGGAAGAGCGCAACGTAGCCAAAGCCCGTTCCGCATTTTACCAGCAACAGGCTCGCAGATACCAAAGCAAAAAAGTACGGGCCAAAACCTATAACGTTGGCGAACTAGTTCTACAGCTGTCGGATAAGAAAAAGAACAAACTCGAGCCCAAATGGGAAGGTCCCTTCATTATTGACCAAGTTCTGACCGGTGGAGCGTAGCGACTGCGGGATGCATCGACTAGTCGACTCGAGCCGAATCCATGGAACGCAGCCAGGCTTCGAAGATTCTACACCTAGCACCGGACTCTATGTTAGTCCCCTCCCTTTGTCCATTTTCTGCATATGCATCATCTGTCCTGTTTCCCTTTCTTTCTTTTATTTTCTTTAGGCCTTCAAAGGTCACCTTGTGCCTCACTCGTACATTACAGATGTGCTAGCCGCACTCTTCATACCTGGGGGCTTCTTTCACAGAAGCTTAAGTTATTTACCTGGGCCTCACGCCCAACACATGTGTTATACTTCCGCATGTACCTTTTTTTCACCATTATATGCATCGATATGACTTAAGTTTTGGCCAAGCTGGGTTGCCTGGCTCTTGTATTTATGCCCTACGTTCCCATTAATTCGGCTAGGGCATAAGCGGAGCACCTCTGCGATTGTTACCACCGGGTCAGCCGGACGTGTACCTCAGACTAGGTGAAGCCGAAAGCTAGCGTTCTTAAGGGAATATTCGGTCGATGAACAAAAGATGACTTTTATTATCCATATTTTCCCCCAGATGATTTTTCTGCGCTTCTTACAGCAGTTTGGACATGCACTTTAGGGCATGCTTACCCAGGGAAAGGAACCCTTAACGGAACTATTCTCTCTGGAAGATGTTTCTTACTACCCATGTAATATAACATAATTAGTTGGGCACTTGTCTGATAAAGCACTAATGACCCCTACGCCTGGTCTCCACGCATGCCCCGGTTCTTACATAACCGAGAGGGTATTCGGATACATTCCGGACTATCGGGTCCCGAGGTTGAAGCGAAAAGGTCTGCCACGACAAACGATCTACAATCCGGCTAGAAGGCATTATACATGTCACTTTAAAATTACATAGTCAATTTGACTGGTTGAATTCCTCCTCAATACCATCTAACAGGCTGTCTAGTCTACAGCCCTGTTGGGAATACTTTGCGGCCAATTCTACTTGGTCGTACACTAAGCTCACAGGGATCTCCTTCCCATCAGGCCCCACTGGTCCGACTTCGGCCATGTGGTTCGGGTCAGCCTTTGTGTACCGTGTCTTCACCATTGCCCAGGCTTCCCTGGCGCCCTGACGGCAGGCCGATATCTTCCATAATCGGAAGCACCGCCGTGCTCCCTTCAGCTTTTCTGCAAGCTCTCCAAGGCCTTCGGGTATGGAGACGGATGGCCACAAGGCCTGGGCGACGCCTTGCATCACCTGCCAAACTCGTTCATGTAGCTGTGAGAGATCGGGAAGAAGATCACCCATTGAACCGGGCATCTCCTCGGCAGGACGACCTGTTAGCATACCTACAGACATAATTCTGTCAGCCAGCTTCCTCGCCGAACTCTTTTTCAAAGTTCGTTCAAGCACTTAATAAATATGCCGCTTCGGAGCCACCGATTCTCCTTAACAGAGTCCGACAGTTGGGCCCGAACATCTTTTAGTTCCACGCCCAGCTTGGTGTTGGCATCTAGGAGATCATTCTTCTCCTGCCTCACCCTCATAAGCACGCTCTCACCGGCCTTCAGCTGGCGTATGAGCTGTTGCTTATCCGGATTCACTCCAGCGTCATCTGCAATTTTATCGTCAGATCTGCATATACGCCACATTCTAATATGATACTTACCATTCGAAGGATATGTTACCAGAGGGGGTCTCTTTGGGCTCCCCTGCTGCGGCCAGTGCGGCCTGAAGTTGGGCTTTGCACTCTTCCAGCTCCTGGGACAGCTGAGTATTCTTTTCTGTAAGAACCTGCATAACAAATGATCCTTAAATCAGTTATCCTATCTGTTTCAAGTCTCAGGGGCTACTGATATATATATAATCATCAAATTTTCTCACCCGTATGTCTTTTACATACTACTTCGTGGCTCTGGCTAGACCATTTTGAGCAGCACGGAGGTGCGCGTCTCCCGAATTGAAGGCATCTAATGCCTCTTGGGAGAAACAAGCGTCATGAAGAACAGTCCGGCGACGCCTGTGGTTCATGGCACTTTCCACCTCGGAATGGGTGGCGGACAGTTTATCCGCATCCTCTGTCGGAGGAGCACCCGGCGCATGCCTTGTATTCGTTCCCGCCTTCGAATCCGGCCTTGGAGCCTGGCTTGTGGAGGCGCGATTGGTATCCTCTCCGGGTATAGTCCGGCAAGCGCTCTTTTTGCTGAAAAGAAGGCATGGTCGTTAATATGCCTCTGAGAATAATGTCTTGCAATAAAGACGGCGTGATATACCGCTGCGCCAGTGTCTCAATCCGGACTGCGGATCTTTTCAGCCTGCCTGGCCTCGCGGTCCCTTGTTGGCTAGTTGCCACAGGCTCGGCCTTCTGCCCCGAGGACCTCCCCTGCAAAACACTGCTGTTACACAGCAATCAAAAAAGCACAAGAACGGATCCCTTTTTAAGTGCTGGGACTTCGGTCTCAGTCACCTGTGAGGCTGGAACTAGCCCAGGGTAATCGGCCGTAATGGCCACCAAATCATAGTCATTACTCGATTGGTAAAATACCCCATCGATCAGCTCCAGAGATATGTCTGGATCCTCCTGGGAGGCCGGATCAAGGGACCGTCCAGGGTCCTCGGGTTGTGGAGGAGGGCTGTTTATCTCCTTTATAGCCTGGTGCAGCTCCTGCGATGAAATTGCTAGAATGAATACTTAACTACGGGAATACGGAATGGATGGGTGATAAAAAGTCTCCGCTTACCCAGATCGGAGGGTTGTACATAGAAAAACCGCCCTGCGGGTTGACACAAAGGAATTCCTCCTCTTCTCCCTTGTACAAAGTGGATAAGATCTTTATTAGATCAGCAGCCGATCCCGACCCTTTGCGGCCGTGGCGGGTGGCGTCATCCTCCTCGTTGAAATCCCACATGGGGTGGCCTCTATACTGAAGCGTCTGCACCCCCACATGGTACATGTGGCCATGACCTCGATCATGGTCAATCTGGATCGAGCTAAAAAACTTATCCGTCTCATCAGGTAAAGAATGTCCCTGTCATCTTCCTCCAGGGGGCTCCGTGGACGCCAGCTCCGGCACTTCTTCAAAGGGGCGTTGTTGAACTCAGGAAGGCCGATTTGAATAGGATCCGGGAGGGGGGCGTCTTCTATATAAAACCATTCTGAAGGCCAGTCTTCGGACGTCTTCTTTGGGGTTCCAGACAGGTATCCGGTCCCAGCGACACGCCACACTTCGGCTCCGCCCACTTGATATATTGACCCCTTCTGAGAACGGGGCACAAGGCAGAACAGCTTCTTCCACAGAGCGAAGTGCGCTTCACAGCCCAAAAACAACTCGCAAAGGGCTACGAATCCCGCAATATGCAGCAGGGAGGCAGGCGTAGGATTGTGCAACTGGAGGCCGTAGAACTCCAGGAGCCCCCGGAGAAACAGATGAATTGGAAATCCAAGCCCTCTTACCAAATAAGGGACAAGGCAAACTTGCTCTCCCTTGGAGGGATTGGGAAGGCTCTCCGCTTGCTCTCCGCCATTATAGGTGGCAAGCCTGGCTCGAACCGGGACTAGGTACGCTGGGGGAAGAAATCCCTTGGATTGAAGCATCACTAACTTGCTATGCGGGATGGAATATTTCTCCCAATCTCTAGGCTTGGAGCTAGGGGTGCGAGAGGAGGAGCTGCGTCGACCGGCCATGATGGAATGGATCTCTGTCGGGTGCGCTCTGATGAAGGCTCACCAAGGGAGGATGGTTTGATTTGGATCTGAATCCTCGTCTTTTTAAATAGGCGGCACATTCACACAGCTAGGGGGGTAAATGTGAAAACACCCTGGCTCTTCACATTCGCTCGACACGTGGAAAGTGGCCATTATTGGGCGTAGAAGCCAAGGAGTACAAACCTTCACAACAAACCGGACATTATTTCGATAGGTACACAGAATTTGGAGAGGAACCCGCCTTGCAATGCCGAAGACAATACTGCGCGCCGGACTCATCGTCATTGAAGCCTGGTTCGGGGGCTACTGAGGGAGTCCTGGATTAGGGGGTCTCCGGACAGCCGGACTATATCCTTTGTACGGACTGTTGGACTATGAAGATACAAAATTGAAGACTTCGTCTCGTGTCCGGATGGGACTCTACTTGGCGTGGAAGGCAAGCTAGGTAATACGAATATGGATATCTCCTCCTTTGTAACCGACCTTGTGTAACCCTAACCCTTTCCGGTGTCTATATAAACCGAAGGGTTTTAGTCCGTAGGACAACAATCACAACATACAATCATACCATAGGCTAGCTTCTAGGGTTTAGCCTCTCTGATCTCGTGGTAGATCTACTCTTGTACTACCCATATCATCAACATTAATCAAGCAGGACGTAGGGTTTTACCTCCATCAAGAGGGCCCAAACCTGGGTAAAACATCGTGTCCCCTGCCTCCTGTTACCATCCGGCCTAGACGCACAGTTCGGGACCCCCTACCCGAGATCCGCCGGTTTTGACACTGACAGTAATCCTTTGAGAAGCACTAATTGCACAGGGAAATAAATAATGTTACATAAAAAATGAAGTATGATTTGCACAAAAAAAGTAAGTATGATTTGCACAACCACGCCCGTCCTCCTCTCTGTCTCTACATGATGGCATTTTCACTAGTGAAGTATGATTTGCAAAAAGAAAAGTCCAAGTGTTTACCATCTTGCTCTTCCCTCTGATGACTGGCGAGCGAGTGACGGTGCTGACATAGTATGGTATGGGAGGTTGGCACTGCTTTACTATGGATTTGAGACAGTCCCACCGATCCTCGTTTAGCGATACATGGTTGCCATAGAAGATGCGATCCTCGAAAGTTCCTTTTCTCACAAGGTATCCCGGACCTGTATAAAAAAAATTTAAGATGACAGTGTAGTAAATAATTTCATACGTAAGATCTACAACATCAGCACTGGGTTAATGATCAATGCCTACTCCAATGATCAAGAAATGAAGGACATAGATAACCCAATCACATCCACCCAGCAATATCTCGTAGAAACATGGGCAAATTGAATATTTGATTTATTTAAACTAACAACTAAACACTGCTCTATGTAAGCTCTAGTTCAGTCAATGTTGATTTGGAAGGTCATCTAGAACCCAAACAGAGTAATGTGTGGTAATCAAGTGTCACTCAAACATCAAATTTCGATATTTCACGGTTCATTTAATAACCGACCAGCCATATAGAACTTTACCCCGTAGTGCCAAGATAGGATCGTGGTCCACATCTCCATCTCCATCAGAACTATCATTAGTGTCATAGTCGCTAGAGGTGTCGTCATCACCGTTATAGCCGTCACTCCCACATGAAGTGCCATTTGAAGCATCATCTGAGGTGGTCCGGTGATCACTCTCTTCACTGCTGATGAGGATGGTTTCCCTTTCCATTCAAACCTGTTGCATGCATTGCAATGAACAAATGTTAGTTATTGATATATGAAATCAGTCTTCCATTAGGACTTGTTAGCACCATATACAATGTGAATAATCTTTTCGCATACTTCTTGCTAAGTACGTAGTTCATGTATAAACATCTAAACGAAAAAGCTAGTCAACAACTATTCGCACGACTAGTCAAGACTAGTGGTTAGACTCATAATCATTGGGCAGACATAACCAATTAGGATATTTCAAGGTTACAATTTTGTGAGATGGACAAGAAAACTTGGTAACCAACCAATTAGTAGCCATGTAAAAATGAACCATGATTGACTGCTCTCATCGAGCAATACCTGAAACTATAACTGATCTGCCTTTGATCACTACAAATTTCCTGATGGGATGTTGTGTGGTACCATCAGGTAATAAATATAAAGTCTTTAAATTGTCCCAACAAAACAAATAATGCATTTGTTGTTGTACATAACATTTTTAGAGGTAGTTGTGGAGGTTAATTTTCCAATTTCCAATGAGAATAAGGACATGATAGAATCTCTCAAGCAAGATGACAACATAGTGAAGGCTATGAGAACGAGCAAGGTATGCTGACCAATAGTCACCCTTTTGTATACTTGCTATTTATTTACTCATTACTACCCATACCAACAAGTAAAATCATGATTATGAAGTATAATGGCAGAAAATTCATCAATGAGGCATTTGTTGCAATGTGAACTACTAGCTCACAGCAAATTTTCATTGAGCCCAACAAGCCCATACCATATCTTGGAGATAGGCTGACATAATTCAAGTAAGCAGTAATAACAATCAGCAAAAATATGCACCGACCAAAAATATTACATCTGTGCACATATCATCAAAAACATGCACCAATCAAGAGCAGTCTATACTTGACAAATCCTTCAAAATATGCACTAATCATCATACTACCATCGAGTAATACATGAAACTATAATTGATCCTCATTCCATCATTACAAATTTCCTCATGGACTGCTTCTATGCTCGCCTTTTTAGTTTTTAATAACTAAGCATCAGCAAATACATATACACAGTCTTCAAACTATCCCAACAAACCAAAACATGTGTATGCTCCTGTGAATATACTTTTTCTATATCTAGTAGTGGGGGGTCATTTTCCAGGGGAAAAAGTACTTGATAGCATCTGTCAAGCAAGATGATAGCATAGTGAAGGCTATGTTGACGAGCAAGGTATGCTAGCCAACACCTACCTTTTTCTCTTACTTGCACGAAAGTGTTTACCCATTACTACCCATACGAACAAGTAAAACCATGATTACGCAGTACATTGTCAGATAATCTTGCTGTAAAATTACTTGTTGCAATATGACCTACTAGTTGACAGTAAATCCGCGAATACCTGAAACATGCACACAAGAAAGTGTCAGATTTTAACTTGGGCGATGCTTCTAGATCACAAAATTAAGGTCAGATCGACATTCGAAGGGCAGGGAAGATCAATCTTACCTGCGAAGTGGTACCAGATGGGGCTGGAGTAGACTTTTTCGAAGCTGGCACCACCGGAACTTCGGGCGGCGCGACCAGGGTTGGGGGAGAAGAGGTGCCCTTGTCGTACCTTGTTGTCGACGAAGCAATGGAGAATCGTGGCCGGAGCAGGGGGGAGTGGGTGGCCTCGCGGATCCGGCCGATTTGACAACGACGGGGGCGGCCAAGGTGACGGCTTGGCAAACCCTAGACATCGCCCTCCGCGTTGCCTCCCTATCTCTACAAAGAACGAAGTGTGGTGGGATTGGAAATGGGGGTGGGGTTGGGGTTGGGGCCATCGCTCGCTTTTCTCTCAGCCTCCCACTTGTGCAGGCCCACAAAAGGAAGAAAGTGTTGGGCCGGATCAGATGCAGATTTGGCAGCTTTACCAATTCTGGCCAAACAGAAAAGATCAGCATGACCACATGTGTTCTTTTGAAGAAACCCTAAAAATACACTGTTGTTCATATTGCATGTGGATGATCCTTTCAGTACACCAATTGATCTTGAATAATTTTAAGCACTCCATGGTATATATATATATATATATATGAAAATAATGGTTAACCAATAAAATGGTAAACTATTAGATGCAAGGTTACAAATATTTGAAAAATCAATAATTGAATTGTATGTATTTTTATGATTAAATCTAATAAATGTAACATTTTTGCAAAAACTATGATAACTAAAATATTCATTGGTATTTTAAAAAAACCGCAAATGACTACTTATGCCAACCAGAACTTCTTCAGGGTTTTGTTTATTCATCTATTCTTTGGCATGCTGGTTCTCATAAGGCCTTCTTCGGACCTTCTCTTTGTCCGACAAATTCCTAAGATATTGGGCTAGCGCCTTGTGTTTCGCCCTCACACCATGCTTCATTTGGTATCCTTTGGCAACTCCTTTCGCGTGCTCAAGACACTACTAGGAAAAGGCCTACTAATGGCGCACCAGTTTTGCCTACTAATGGCGCATCACTGGTGCGCCATTAGTATCACGCCACTAGTATTTATTACTAATGGCGCACCACAGGTGCGCCATTAGTATCTGGTATACTAATGGCGCACCACCCAGTGCGCCATTAGTATATAACACCATGCACCATTAGTATGCCTCCCAGGGCCATATTTAACCATGTGCTTTGGCACACTAATGGCGCACTGCGGATGGATGCGCCATTAGTATGAATATTAGGTTTTTTTTTACTTTTCTGATTTTTGCACAGGTTACAAAATATATTATTTGACTGAATATAGACAGTAGCACACAGCAACAGCATATTCATCGAATACAATAGAAGATTAGTCTCCGAATACAATTCATCATATTAGTCTCCGAATTCAAAAGACCGAACAAAGATAAAACATTACAAGTCTCGAGACCGCGAGTATCGAGTTTGTCGGAAGTAATACTAATCCTAAGAAGTCCTACTAATCATCATCATACAACTTCTACTCGTTATTCATAACAAGTCATACGATCATCATCTTGATAGTCATCGAACCAACCCTACTTAATTGTTCTTAGCACATGATCATCAGTATTAGGCAGGACCTAAATACCCTATTTAAGCTAAAATAGCATAAAACAATATAGACCCTGACTCTCCATTATGGAGAATGGAGAACATCCTGTCTCCAATTCTTGCGCTTCGCTTCCTTTTGCTTCCAAGAAGCTCCTTACGACTGTCATACATTTTTTCCACCCTTTGATTTTCATGTCTCCACTTCTTGTAGAAATCTCGTATGGACAGTTGAGATTCGTAGGACGACCTGGCTGTATGTTCAAAATATTAACACTACCTTTCTGATACATCATATGAGGCACACAATTCTCTGGGATTATCTGTTGAAAAACATAGTAATAACTTCATAGTTAGCAATGATGTACTAGTTTTAGAAGTATGCAAAAGATGCACGGATGTCGTAATAGTAAAAATCTTACCAGGGTATCTCCATGGTAGTTACCGTAGTTGAACACATGCACTAGTGGCATGTATTTACCATAATGTTGAGGAGTTTGATTGTGGATAGTGTAATTCTCAATGTCAGTACAAAATCCGACCAGATGATTTTTCTCCTTGTAAGTTGTTAATTCGGAGCCATCGGTGTAGTGGGTTTTGTCTACCATCTCCCGCACATTCTTTGAACAATAAAAATAAGATGTTAATGGAAATAAGCTGTCAACTATTTTGAAATAAACAATATAAATTAGCTAATAACTGTGTTTGAGAAACTCACATAGCGGTAGAACTGGAGGCGTATCAACAAGGACCCAAATGTCCATATTGTCTTGGTTGATGTCAGGATTACCAAGATCCATGGTGATAAGCATACCCTCATCAAAACCATACATCTTGCAAAATGCTTCCCAATTTTTGCAACCAAAATGGGTTACGCTCTCAGAATTATATAGATTTACTTCAAAGTCCACATCGTGATGAGTCCTTAGGTGAATTTTCTTTGTTTCAGAAATTTCATGGTCTTCAAAATCCATCCTCTCCAAGACATAGCGTCTTGCATGGCATGGGATAAGCTATACTCGAATTGTAAAAGATGAAAATTACACGTTGAAATAGTTGAAGTCATGCTTAATTATGTAAATAACACTTGTCGTCGTTGTCTACCGTTTGAACTTCGAAGGTCTCCTCGAGCTTAATGCTGAAGCGCCGATCATCGTCCAGGTGAGGCATGTCGCACATACCTCGATTGTCGTGGCACTAGTCGCACTCCGTCGGGAGACTTTCCTCGTCCGATGATGATGACGACATATCCAACGTTCATAATTCAAAACTACATCATTTAGGGTTTGTCGACACCGAGGCATCCTAAAAGCTAAGCTTTTATCATTTAGGGTTTGTCGACGCTGAGGCACCCTAAAAGCCTAAGCTTTCATCATTTAGGTTCTTATCGACACCGAGGCACCCTAAAAGCCAAGGTTTTATCATTTAGGGTTTGTCGACGTCAAGGCACCCTAAAAGCCTAAGCTTTCATCATTTAGGTTTTGTCGACGCCGATGCATGCATTAGTCGCAAGTACCCCATATGTCCTATTTTTAGCAAACTCATGCTAAAATTCACGGAAAATTTCGGCATGGCCTTTGCTAAAAATAGGACATATGGAGTACCCGAATTTGCCGGAACAGAAGTTAATCGACATTCTGGCAAACTCAAGGGCCTCTCGGGGTACCTGCAAATTCATCACGACACAATGGTCGAAGACAAAACCCAGAAAACTAGCAAGATGATCATCATCTTTAAAAGTCATTACTTGTCAAATACAGAAGAAGGAACAATTTATTTGTGACATAGTTGGCCCATACAGAAGAAGCAACACCCTGCACTAGCCTAAAAACAAGTGAAGTTTCACCCATATAAGAACAACTTTATAAAAACAGAGAAGTTGCTATGTTTTTTCTACTGCTAGGAAAAACATCACTCATTGGAAATGAAAATCTCAGTACCAGCATTTTGAACTTTGAAATGAAATACAGTAGTAGTATTAGTAGTATATGGAGTAGTATCTTGTCTAGTAGTAGTATTAGTTGTATATGGAGTAGCAAGTTTTGCCTCAGAGACCACAAAAGCTATGTTTTTTATCAATTCAGATAGCTAAGTGGAAAACCACGTCAAGTCCTGTTTTAATACTCTATTTCTCAATGCATGCAATTGGTTTCATCTGGACTACATCATAGAACCACCAATAAAGGACACTGAAAAAATATATAGAGATGCCTACGGTTCCTATCCTTGAGTAGCATGATTAGAGATGAGTAGATCTCCTAAAGGTGTCATAAGCACCTACTGTTACTCTTGGAAGCATTGCAAACATGTAAAAGTTATTACTGTTGACAATACTACTCAAATATCCAACTATCAGGACATAAGGCATGATAATCCATCTAATCTAATGAAATCTGAACTCAACTTGATCATGGTTCATGCCCTCAGACACATCAGCACCTCAAGAATGCCATGACAAAAATGAAAAGGACCAAGACAATCACCACACAAGTGAAGAGAGAACTCGGGGCCTCTTTGACAAAAATGAAAAGGACCAATATAATGAAAAGGACCAGTGAGATGAAAAAACTAAGGTAAGGGGGGACATCAAAACGCAGAAGTGCATAACACAAGCTCACCGACATAGACACACATAACAGCCACACAACAGCATAGACATTAAACATGTGCAGAGATCACAATCAACAGAGGCATAACAGTAGAAATTACAGGTGTAGATTGCTATGTTCAACAAACTTCCTATCAGTCCAACAATGTTTTTGAATCTAAACTTTTTCAGTTAAAAGAACCTAAACCTGACAATGTTCAGTTAACAGAAAGGGGGGGAGGGGAACCGGTGTAGCTCACCGAGAGGAAGATGATGGCGAGCTCGTGCGGGGATCGACGGTGAGGCCGTGGTGGCTGGAGGTGGAAGAAGGCGCATACGCCCTAGACGGTGGAGGCGTCGGTGTCATAGAGGTGCCGGAGACCTTGCCCTGCGAGACAAAGAAGGGGCCGTCAGCCCCGGCGCAGGCGGGGGGCAAGGGGAGGAGGAGGAGGGGAAGGGGAGGAGGAGGGGGAAGGGGGGGCGGGGGTCGGGGCGGCGGCGTCGTGGGTCTGGCGAGGGAGAGAGGGACGAAAGGGGATCTCTGGCGAGGGAGAGGGAGGACTTAGCTATAGGGGGAAGCTTACTAATGGCGCACCACCCGTCAGTGTGCCATTAGAAATCTTTTTTTAGATAGCAATGGCGCACCCACCACCGGTGCGCCATTAGAAATCTTTTTTTAGATAGCAATGGCGCACCACAAGGCCGGTGCGCCATTAGTATATTTATTATCATTATTGTTTAATAAATGAATATGAAACAGTAATATTTTTTTATAAAAACAGTAATAATTGTTGTTTAACAACAATTGTAGTCTACAATTTTTTATAATTATTTTTTAGAAAATGAATATGAATGTGAAACAGTAATAATTTTTTATAAAAACAGTAATATTTTTTAAAAAAATATCATCAAATTTGTTATTTGAAAATATCATCAGCGGTGGCGGTGGAGCGGGGAGATAGCTATCGAGAGGGAGGGGGATTGAGATCGAGTGTCCTCATGAATATTCAATATTTTTTCATATGGAATATGAAAAAATATCATCAAATTTGAAAAAATATTCATGAATTCAAAAAGTGCACATGAAATTTAAAAATATTCATGATATCAAAAAGTAAAAAAAGTGCCCACTACTAGTTTAAACTAGTAATGCCGCACTATGCAACGGTGCGCCATTAGTAGTTTTGCAAAAAAGTAAAAAAATACAGTAGTGGCGCACTCTACGGCTGGTGCGCCATTAGTAGTTCTAACTACTAATGGCGCACTCTGCCCGGATGCGCCATTAGTATGTTTGAAAAAATGAAAAAAAAACATTTTGTTACTAGTGGCGCACCATGTGCCTGGTGCGCCATTAGTGTCTTCCACACTAATGGCGCACCAACAGATGGTGCGCCATTAGTATATAGTAATGGCGCACCACATGTCTGGTGCGCCATTAGTGTCATTTCCATCTATAGCCCTTTTCCTAGTAGTGAGAATACTAACGAAAGCCGGGTCCAGATATTTGCCACAGAACGCGCAACGATACGCCATACGCTTAAGCACGTTGCACTGTCCATTCTGCAATTCTTCAAGGGTTTTCTGAGTGTGTGCATCCATCTCTCCTTCGGAAATGTCCGCATAATCATGAGAATAAGGCTGCAAGTTCAAATTATGTATGATATAAGCTGCACCATTGTTTACAGTACCTAATATTCCCTAAGTTTCATACTGTAGTGCCTATAAATTATTTTTAAAGTAAATATTTCTTAACTTTGAAAATTTAAGGAGAAAAAAGCAATATCTAATCCATATGAAAGCATAAATCATATGATGTACTTTTAAAAAATTGTCAATAAACATGCACAACCTTTATGATGTCTGACTTTTAGCATAAAACCAAAACGCACTAAATTGTGGAGTGGATGAACCATTAATTTCTCGAAGATTGATTGAATAAATAATGATCATTACGTACTGATGATCAACATTATATTTAGAGCTAGATTCCATTATGCCAATTCAACAATGTATTGATGGTTTAATGATTAACCTCTAACCTTAAACTTGAAGACAGATCTAGGGTTAAAAAATTAAAATTACCGTAACGGAATTCCAGTCCATGTCGTGCATGTGCTGCTGCTTGTGATCGACGACGGAGTACTGCACCTCGTTGACACGATGCTTCTCTGGGTCGGACACCGAGTAATCGAAAGCTTTCTCGTGGTGATCCTGATCCATGCGATGGACGGCGACATCAGTGGTTAGCCCCGCAAGTCCACGATCTGTCACGACGGCGTCCATGACAGGCCCCTCACGTCCATGGCCACGATCTGTCACGACGGCCAATCAACCTCCACGAGTGGATTTCATATCCAGTGGCAGGGAGGCGGGCGTGTGAGTGGCGGCGATGGTTTTAGAGCGTACCCTAGGGGGAGAGATGCGGGGAGTAATTGGTAGTTACCTACTATAGTGGAAATACTTATGAGAAAAATTGATTGGTCAGCGTTGGGCACCTTCAATGCAGCGGCGCTTATTTAGGCGCTTAATTAGGATCCTGGAAAAAAATCACAAGCGTAGGCGCTTGGGGCAGGAGCTAGGAACTGGATTTTGTACATCTACGTGATGCAATCCAAAGATCGTGTCCGGGGTGGATTGGTTGGGGATTGAAAATTGTGTACATAAACCCTAATGCTCAAGACTTGTGAAAACATCAGATCAACTTGTCATCAAGTGATATAGTATTACTTGGATCAACACCTTAGGCATCAAACTAGTGCATTTCCTTTTTGAGTCACCATCTTCCTTCTTGAAAACCACATGTACACACTCATCATGTATACCAAAACACATCAGAATCTGTTAACGAGCGCTCACAAGCTTAACTAGCTTCAAACGAACCTAGCCAATCAGGGTTTTATGCTACTTAATCTAAATGAGCCGATGATTAATGAGCACGAGTTTAACAAGCAGAGATGCCAAACCACACACCAATTAACATGTTCTAACTTAGTTCAACGCTTCCATAAATACAAAAGCAAGCACCACTTAGTAGTAGTGGTGCACATAGTTCGACCAGAAACATTCACCAACAAAGTATAGCATAGGGTAGTACTTAGCATAGTTAAAACCAAAAGAGCATCAGTTCTAGCTGCGAGGGTGCGCACTTCCCTAAAGCCTCAAAGAAGCCTCATCAAGTACTCAGCATACGCGGCGTGCTTCACCCTGAAAGCGTAGCCATTCTTGATGCTGCCTTGGAATGTTCTGACTGCATGGTTGATGGTACTTCTCAGGTCGCCTTTCATCATCTTGTTGCGGTAAGGGCATCCATAGCCCCCCCCCTTTCGATTCTTGGCCTGGCACGTTTCTCGAGCACACCACTGTCCATCTCCCTCACCTTCTACCTCCTGTAGATCCTCTAGGTTTCTGGGTCGCTGTCGACGTCGTCACTTAGGACCTACATGTAATACAAAATGTTGCGTAAGTATCTAATATGAGAATTCAGCAGGCACGGAGTCTATGAAACATAATGTAATTGATGACAGCGTAAAATATCTTCAAATGATGTTGAAAAAAATTAATGCATAACTTATTAGTTGCTACATAAGCAACTAAATGGGATAGTACCATATAGTAAAAAAATGAAGGATCAACCATACATGTCGAAGAGAGCACTAGCATTGCCACATTTTGCCACACATTTTTCCCAAGCTTGCCTAAGGTTAGTTCATCAAAATGAGAGCCACAAGTTGGCAAGCCTAAGGGAACCTTGCCACACTTTTTGTGTGTATGCCATGTGGGACCCAAGTGTGGCTTGCCTAAGGTGTGGCTGGAACCAAACACTCACTTAAGTTGGTCAAACTTGCCTAAGCTTAGGTATGGCAATCTTTGGCAAAGTTAGTCACAAACCAAACAGCCCTTTAGTGCAACAAAATTCACTTGTTACGTAAAAATGCATGAACTAATGTTGTAACATGGCAGAGCAGCATACAGATGTACTAATGCAAAAAAAGACTTATAACTTACATGCATGACTAGATAAAATAGCTCGTGAGATGTATCTATTTAGGGTTAGAATTTTGTGTGCTTATGATGATGGATATTGAAAGTCCACATGTTATCGTCGTGGAAGTTTCCCCTGTTGATCGATACCCCACCCATCAATGTTCCTGAACCATTCAACGTTCTAGGTAAAGTAGTTAATTATTATGAATTCTAACAATAAGTGATCCCAAATGTTGTACTTACAAAAAATGGTTTTTATCATTTATGCCACCAGTTGTGTCCCACAACTAAGTATCACCACTAGGAATTTCTAATGCTAAAAAGCCATCGCTTCGTTAGACACATGCTCAAAAATGCCACTGCACATCATCATTGTGATATCAAACCTATCTTGACATGCTATAATGGCATCAATACCTATGGACCAACATGCCAGCTCTCCCTCTATCTCACTACAATAAAGTGTGGGCCCACTTGATCCCAACAGCGTTCTTATTTTCCTATAAAATTATTCACTTACTTACTCCTCACAAGAGGGGCCACACTTATCATTGTGAGATAGAGAGAACTGAAATGTGGGCCTGGGATTTTTTTGTCATATTGGATGGTCAACAAGTTTTAAATGAAAATAACAATGTCGAATGGCATTATTGAGCAAACATCTAACGGAACGATGGCATTTCTGATACATCTAATGGCATTTCTGATACATCTAATGGCATTTCTGATACATCTAATGTCATTTTTGAGTAAGCATCTCACAAATCGATGGCATTTTTGAGCGGCTGTAACTTCTAAGGGAAAAACTGAGTAGTGGGATACAACTGGTGGCATAAATGATAAAAATCCTACAAAAGAACTAATTAAAACAACTCAAGTAAAACATTGATGATATCCAATTTCTTTCTAAAATAGCCATTGCTTAGAGATAATCAATGTTTAAAATCATTGCCACAGCCACTTATGGAACATTTAAACCAAAGATCGATCAAGTGCATCCAAACATGTACTCAACATTTTAATACCTTATTTGCCTTGTACTGACCAGAGAAAACCTAGGATATTACAAAATAAATAAATAAATAAAGGGGATAGATGACTAACCTCTTCTTTGTTCTCGTCGGCGACGACCACAGGTGGGGGCTGGGGAGGCAACAACCGCGGCAGAAGAACACCCGGCTGAGGCTGAGGAGCCACCACCTGCTCTGGCAGAGAAGCCAGAGGAGCTGCCTGTTCCCGATTATTAGTAGAATAATTTATATAGGTCAAAAACTGACATATACATGCCTCAATAAATGTAATCTAGCTACACAGCTGCGGATCCAGGATTTCATACTTGGGTGTTCAAAAATTTATATTGCAAACTAAAACCACAATAATATTTTTCAAATGGAGGGAGTAATATCTAAATTTTTCATGTGAAAAGATTCTTTGTCCATCGTAATGATAGTATTCACATGAATGACAGAAAACGAAGATTATTTACTTCATGACCATACAATATGACATTTTCATAAACAAGGCATGGTGTTGTTATCCTTAAGTTGCAGAAAATATTTTCACAATCACCTACGTATGCAATTCAATTCCAAGGTCAAGCTACATATTTGTATTAGCACAGTCACCAAACCTAGGTGGATTTATTAGCAGAATAATTTATCTAGATCAAAATATTGCCTATACCTGGCTCAACACATGTAACCTAGCTAGTTACCAAACACATCTACAGAATATTGATATGGAGTCCATAGATCAAAGATAAAAAGAAACCCTGGCCTTCCCCAAAAATAGACAAAAGGACTTACCAGAGCACACCTAGGATTTTACAAAAAATTAAAGGAGATAGATGACTAACGTCTTCTTTGTTGACATCGCTGACGACCACATGCTCGGGCACAGGAGGCGTCACCTGCTCCGTCTGAGGAGCCAGAGCAGCTACCTCGTCCCACATAAATAGCAGAATATTTTATATAGATCAAAAAATGTCATATACATGCCTAAACTAATGCAACCTAGCAACACAGCTTCAGATCCAGGATTTCAAAGTTGGGTGTTCAAAAATTTATATTGCAAACCAAAACCACAACAATATTTTTCAAATGGCTGAGATCAAGTTGGCTTTTGAGTCCAAAAGGCATTCTTTTGCCTCTGCTTCTGTTACTCAAGAAATTAAAGAGTTAGGAGTAATATCTAAAATGTTCATGTGAAAATATTATTTTCCATCATACTGACAGTACAGACATGAATGACAGAAAATGAAGAATATTTAGTATGACATTTTCGTAAACAAGGCATGGTGTTGCTATCCTTTACTTGCAGAAAATATTATGTTGAAAATAAGCAACCAAATAATATATTTCAAGTAGGGATGATAGCAAGTCTAAAATATTACAGCCTATGGTAATTGGACTCCAGGAATCAAGCAATTGGTGTTGAGCAAATTGAACGACAAAAAACGTGTCTGCTGGATTAAGCGTGAGAGGCTAGTTTTATACAAATTGACACGAAGTTTAGTGCATAAAATACACCACTTTTAGTCCATTTAGCAATAAAAGAACCACATATAAGAAATTTCGGGCAAAAAGATTCGGGTGGTTGGTACATCTATCTTAAAATTTGGCATCAACACAATTTGGATGCACGAGAGCCATGGATCAGAGTGGTTGGTAGATCTTAAAAACAAGATAACCTATACAATGAGGAGCCGACCCCCACACCCATGCACCCATGTGGATCCGCCCTTGAAACCTACCGGATCTAACGAATCTAGGTACGGATTTCATAGACGGAAGAAAAGCAGAAACCCTAGCCATGCCCAAAAATAGATAAGGGACTGAACAAGGAAACCTAGGATATTTCCTAAAATAGGACTGACCTCTTATTCGTCAGCGTTGCCGTCGACATTGACCACGGGCTGCGGCAGAGGAGTCACCTGCTCCAGCGGAGGAGCCACCTACTCCGGCGTAGGTGACACCTGCACCGGAGCCTGGACGTGGACGACGACGTCAAGGCTGCCCTGCTGCCGGCTGGACCCCTCGCCGGCGGGGAGGGGTTTCTCTAGGTGCAGCTTCGCACGGCGCTTGGATGCTTCGTGCGCCATGGCGTCTGATACGTCTCCGTCGTATCTATAATTTTTGATTGTTCCATGCCAATATTCTACAACTTTCATATACTTTTGGCAACTTTTTATTCTATTTTTGGGACTAACATATTGATCCAGTGCCCAATGCCAGTTCCTGTTTGTTGCATGTTTTTTGTTTCACAGAAAACCCATACCAAACGGAATAAAAACTGTCAGAGATTTATTTTGGAATATTTATGAATTTTGGGAAGTGGAATCATCGCGAGACGGTGCCCGAGGGGGGCACGAGGTAGGGGGCGCGCCCCAGGGTGTCAGGCGCGCCCCTGACCCTCGTGGCCACCCCGTAAGGCGGTTGGAGCCCTTCTTTCGCCGCAAGAAATCTAATATACGGATAGAGATCGTGTTAAAATTTCAGCCCAATCGGAGTTACGGATCTCCGAGAATATAATAAACGGTGAAAGGGAAGAATCTGAGAACGCAGAAACAGAGAGAGACAGAGAGACAGATCCAATCTCGGAGGGGCTCTCGCCCCTCCCGTGCCATGGAGGCCATGGACCAGAGGGGAAACCATTCTCCCATCTAGGGAGGAGGTCAAGGAAGAATAAGAAGGAGGGGGCTCTCTCCCCCTCGCTTCCGGTGGCGCCGAAACGCCGTCGGGGGCCATCATCATCACCGCGATCTACACCAACACCTCCGCCATCTTCACCAACATCTCCATCACCTTCACCAACAACTCCTTGATCACATTGTGCACATTATGATGATGTCCTACCGAGTGGGCCCAGAGATACCTCTCCGTCACACGTAGTGACAAATCCCAGTCTCGATTCGTGCCAACCCAACAGACACTTCCGGAGATACCCGTAGTGCACCTTTATAGCCACCCAGTTACGTTGTGACGTTTGGCACACCCAAAGTATTCCTACGGTATCCGGGAGTTGCACAATCTCATGGGAAATGATACTTGACATTAGAAAAGCTTTAGCATGCGAACTACACGATCTTGTGCTATGCTTAGGACTGGGTCTTGTCCATCACATCATTCTTCTAATGATGTGATCCTGTTATCAATGACATCCAATGTCCATGGTCAGGAAACCGTAACCATCTATGGATCAACGAGCTAGTCAACTAGAGGCTTACTAGGGACATGGTGTTCTCTATGTATCCACACATGTATCTGAGTTTCCTATCAATACAATTCTAGCATGGATAATAAACGATTATCATGAACAAGGAAATATAATAATAATAATAATAATAATAACCAATTTATTATTGCCTCTAGGGCATATTTCCAACAGCATGATAGTCCTATTATCTTTTTGAATTCTCCCAACTACACTTTATCGGAGAAGTTTGCACTTATTAAGGATTATATTGATGGGTTGCCTTTTACCGTTGCACATGATGATTTTGGTAGATATAATATGCATGTGATTGCTTCTCCTACTTGCAATTATTATGAGAGAGGAACTATATCTCCACCTCTCTATGTTTCCAATATGATAAAATTGCAAGAAACTGTTTATACTATGCATTGGCCTTTACTATGTGTGCATGAATTGTTCTTTTATGACATGCCAATGCATAGGAAGAGAGTTAGACTTCGTCATTACATGATATATGTTACCTTGTGCTCACCACTAAATTACAAATCATTGTTAATTAAAATTGGCTTTGATATACCTTGGGATCCGGGTGGATCCATTACTTGAGCACTATATGCCTAGCTTAATGGCTTTAAAGAAAGCGCTGCCAGGGAGACAACCCGGAAGTTTTAGAGAGTCATTTATTTCTGTTGAGTGCTTTTACATATTTTAAAAACAACAAAAATAATGAGGGGAACCCAAAACTTTTTCAAAAAGGAAAGCGAAAGTGAGAAAGACAAGCATTGTTGAAGTGGGAGCTAGCCTTGAACTTTGTTCATTCTCATGGAAGCTTTGTGAATCTTGATTACAGAAACTTTTCAATAAAAATAATTATCCCCTTGTACAATTTCATTGTATTATAAAAATAATGTGCCAATGTTTGCCTTTACATTTGCTTGATGGTTTGTACGGTGCAGGACAGAAACTTTGGCTGTAGTGAGCGATTTTACATTTTTAGATGGAACGGCAAATGGTTATGATTCTTTTTGCACTGTCTTCCTATACAAATTTTTTATTTTTCCTAATGTTTTTAGAATTTTTCAAGTATCAGAAGTATGGTGAATGTTCAGATTATTACAGACTGTTCTGTTTTAGACAGATTCTGTTTTTGATGCATAGTTTGCTTATTTTGATGAAACTATCAATTTATATTAGTGGATTAAGCCATGAAAAAGTTATATTACAGTAGACACAATGCAAAAACAAAATATGAATTGGTTTGCAACAGTACTTAGAGTAGTGATTTGCTTTATTATACTAACGGATCTTACCGAGTTTTCTGTTGAAGTTTTGTGTGGATGAAGTGTTCGATGATTGAGAAGGTCTCGATGTGAGAAGAAGGAAGAGAGGAAAGAGCTCAAGATTGGGATGCCCGAGGTACCCCAAGTAAATATTCAAGGAGACTCAAGCGTCTAAGCTTGGGGATGTTGGGGCATCCCCTCTTTCTTCAACAAGTATTGGTATGTTTTCGGATTCGTTTCGTTCATGTGATATGTGCAATCTTGGAGTGTCTTTTGCATTTAGTTTTCATCTTTCTTTTATGCACCATGCTGGTATGAGATAGTCCTTGTTTGATTTATAGAATGCTCTGTGCACTTCACTTATATCTTTTGAGTATGGCTTTATAGAATGCTTCTTGTGCTTCACTTATATCATTTGAAGTTTGGATTGCCTGTTTCTCTTTATATAGACAACCGCCATTTGTAGAATGCTCTTTTACTTCACTTATATTTGTTAGAGCGTGGGCATATCTTTTGTACAAAGAACTAAACTCTCTTCCTTCACTTATATCTATTTAGAGAGATGACAGGAATTGGCCATTCACATGGTTAGTTATAAAATCCTACATAAAACTTGTAGATCACTGAATATGATGTGTTTGATTCCTTGCAATACTTTTGCGATATAAAGATGGTGATATTAGAGTCATGCTAGTGGGTAGTTGTGGATTGTAGAAATACTTGTGTTGAGGTTTGTGATTCCCGTAGCATGCACGTATGGTGAACCGTTATGTAACGAAGTCGGAGCATGAGGTGTTTATTGATTGTCTTCCTTATGAGTGGCGGTCGGGGACGAGCGATGGTCTTTTCCTACCAATCTATCCCCCTAGGAGCATGTGCGTAGTACTTTGTTTCGATGACTAATATATTTTTGCAATAAGTATGTGAATTCTTTATGACTAATGTTGAGTCCATGGATTATACACACTCTCACCCGTCCATCATTGCTAGCCTCTCTAGTACCGCACAACTTTCGCCGGTACCATAAACCCACCATATACCTTTCTCAAAACAGCCACCATACCTACCTATTATGGCATTTCCATAGCCATTCCGAGATATATTGCCATGCAACTTCCATCATCATCATATACATGACTTGAGCATTCATTGTCATATTGCTTTGCATGATTGTAAGATAGCTAGCATGATGTTTTCATGGCTTGTCCGTTTTTTGATATCATTGCTACGCTAGATCATTGCACATCCCGGTACACCGCCGGAGGCATTCATATAGAGTCATATCTTTGTTCTATTATCGAGTTGTAATATTTAGTTGTAAGTAAATAAAAGTGTGATGATCATCATTATTAGAGCATCGCCCCAGTGAGGAAAGGATGATGGAGACTTTGATTCCCCCATAAGTTGGGATGAGACTCCGGACTTTACAAAAAAATAAAAGAGGCCAAAGAAGCCCCCCCCCCCCAAAATAGGCCAAAGAAGCCCATCAAAAAAATAAAAAAAATAAAAAAATGAGAGAAAAAGAGAGAAGGGGCAGTGCTACTATCCTTTTTCCACACGTGTGCTTCAAAGTAGCACCATGTTCTTCATATAGAGAGTCTCTTGAGTTATCACTTTCATATACTAGTGGGAATTTTCATTATAGAACTTGGCTTGTATATTCCAATGATGGGCTTCCTCAAATGCCCGAGGTCTTCATGAGCAAGCAAGTTGGATGCGCACCCACTTAGTTTCAATTAGAGCTTTCATACACTTCTAGCTCTAGTGCATCCGTTGCATGGCAATCCCTACTCACTCACATTGATATCTATTGATGGGCATCTCCATAGCCCATTGATATGCCTAGTTGATGTGAGACTATCTTCTCCTTTTTGTCTTCTCCACCATCATATTCTATTCCACCTATAGTGCTATGTCCATGGCTCACGCTCATGTATTGCGTGAAAGTTGAAAAGGTTTGAGAACATCAAAAGTATGAAACAATTGCTTGGCTTGTCATCGGGGTTGTGCATGATGTGAATATTTTGTGTGGTGAAGATGGAGCATAGCCAGACTATATGATTTTGTAGGGATAACTTTCTTTGGCCATGTTATTTTGAAAAGACATTATTGCTTTATTAGTAGGCTTGAAGTATTATTGTTTTTATGTCAAATGATAGACTATTGCTTTGAATCACTCGTGTCTTAATATTCATGCCATGATTAGATTACATGATCAAGATTATGCTAGGTAGCATTCCACATCAAAAATTATCTTTTTTATCATTTACCTACTCGAGGACGAGCAGGAATTAAGCTTGGGGATGCTGATACGTCTCCGTCGTATCTATAATTTTTGATTGTTCCATGCCAATATTCTACAACTTTCATATAATTTTGGCAACTTTTTATACTATTTTTGGGACTAACATATTGATCCAGTGCCCAGTGCCAGTTCCTGTTTGTTGCATGTTTTTTGTTTCGCAGAAAACCCATACCAAACGGAATAAAAACTGACGGAGATTTATTTTGGAATATTTATGAATTTTGGGAAGTGGAATCATCGCGAGACGGTGCCCGAGGGGGGCACGAGGTAGGGGGCGCGCCCCAGGGTGTCAGGCGCACCCCTGACCCTCGTGGCCACCCCGTAAGGCGGTTGGAGACCTTCTTTCTCTGCAAGAAAGCTAATATCCGGATAGAGATCGTGTTAAAATTTGATCCCAATCAGAGTTACGGATCTCTGGGAATATAAGAAACGGTGAAAGGGAAGAATCTGAGAACGCAGAAACAGAGAGAGACTGAGAGACAGATCCAATCTCGGAGGGGCTCTCGCCCCTCCCGTTCCATGGAGGCCATGGACCAGAGGGGAAACCCTTCTCCCATCAAGGGAAGAGGTCAAGGAAGAAGAAGGAGGAGGGGGGCTCTCCCCCCCTCGCTTCTGGTGGCATCGGAACGCCGCCGGGGGCCATCATCATCACCGCGATCTACACCAACACCTCCGCCATCTTCACCAACATCTCCATCACCTTCCCCCCCTCTATCTACAGCGGTCCACTCTCCCGCAACCCGCTGTACCCTCTACTTGAACATGGTGCTTTATGATTCATATTATTATCCAATGATGTGTTGCCATCCTATGATGTCTGAGTAGATTTTCGTTGTCCTATCGGTGGTTGATGAATTGCTATGATTGATTTAATTTGCTTGTGGTTATCTTGCTATCCTTTGGTGCCCATCATATGAGCGCGCGCGTGGATCACACCATAGGGTTAGTTGTATGTTGAGAGGACTATGTATTGGAGGGCAAGAGTGACAGAAGCTTCAGCCTAGCATAGAAATTGATGCATACGGGATTGAAGGGGGACCAATATATCTTAATGCTATGGTTGGGTTTTACCTTAATGAACATTAGTAGTTGCGGATGCTTGCTAATAGTTCCAATCATAAGTGCGTAGAATTCCAAGTAAGGGATGACATGCTAGCAGTGGCCTCTCCCACATAATACTTGCTATCGGTCTAGTAAAGTTGTCAATTGCTTAGGGGCAATTTCGCAACTCCTACCACCACTTTTCCACACTCGCTATATTTACTTTATTGTTTCTTTACCTTAACAACCCCTAGTTTTATTTTTGTGCTCTTTACTTTTTTGCAAGCCTTTCCAAAAACACCTACAAAGTACTTCTAGTTTCATACTTGTTCTAGGTAAAGCGAACGTCAAGCGTGCGTAGAGTTGTATCGGTGGTCGATAGAACTTGAGGGAATATTTGTTCTACCTTTAGCTCCTCGTTGGGTTCGACACCCTTACTTATCGAAAACTGTTGCAATCCCCTATACTTGTGGGTTATCAAGACCTTTTTCTGGCGCCGTTGCCGGGGAGCAATAGCGTGGGGTGAATATTCTCGTGTGTGCTTGTTTGCTTTATCACTAAGTAATTTTTATTTGCTGTTCTTAGTTGTTTCCTATCTTCAGTTATGGGTAGGAAACGCAAAATACCAAAAAAATTAGTTGTACCTACTGAACCAATGGTTGAAGAACCAATCAAAATCTATCACACTACTGAAGCTTATTACTTGGATCATCTTCAATCCCTATGTGCTCGTGCTGAAACCCCAACTAGCTTAGTTGAGGGCAAATCTTTAGATGAGCATGCTTGTTATGTGCGACACCGTATATCTGAAAAAGGGAAATTATTATGGAGTCAAATTCA
The DNA here is from genome assembly GCF_003073215.2 of Triticum urartu. Classification (NCBI taxonomy): domain Eukaryota; kingdom Viridiplantae; phylum Streptophyta; class Magnoliopsida; order Poales; family Poaceae; genus Triticum; species Triticum urartu. Next base: position 10,412,865 of record NC_053025.1, read on the forward strand.
ACATTTGCAATGCTATGCTTGGAATTTATGTGAATTATATGATTTTACTTGTTGTTCTGAAAATCCTAAGAAACACCTTCCCTACCAATGTGAGTTTATTGATAATGGAATCTTATCTTATTATGCTAAAGGTGTTTATAGTTACTATGATGTTCAACAAATTGAAGAATTTGTTGCTTTTGAGGGTGCTTATGAAATTGCTTCTTTGATTGAAAAGTATGTTGCTACTTTTCACAAATCTGAAAATTTTGCTATACTTAAATATTGCTATGATAATTATGCTTCTAATACCTATGTTAAACAATATATTGAGGAATACTCCGCTGTCCAAGAAGAGACTAATATTTTGCAGGAGTCTACGGAAGATGAAATTGATGACACTGTGAGCTCATTGGATGAAAAAGATGAGGAGGAGAGCGAAGAACAAAAGGAGGAAGAGCGGATTGATCACCCGTGCCCACCTTCTAATGAGAGTAACTCTTCAACTCATACATTGTTTAATTCCCCTTCGTGCTTACCGAAGGATGATTGCTATGCTGACTATTATGATCCCATTGATTCTCTTGAAATATCCCTTTTTGATGATGCTTGCTATGCTTGTGGCCAAGATGCCAATATGAATTATGCTTATGGAGATGAACTTGCTATAGTTCCTTATGTTAAACATGAAATTCTTGCTATTGCACCCACGCATGTGTTGGGTAACGTAGCAGAAATTCAAAATTTTCCTACGTGTCACCAAGATCTATCTATGGAGAAACCAGCAACGAAGGGAAGGAGAGTGCATCTACATAACCTTGTAGATCGCTAAGCGGAAGCGTTCAAGAGAATGGGGTTGATGGATTCGTACTCGTCGTGATCCAAATCACCGATGATCCTAGTGCCGAACGGACGGCACCTCCGTGTTCAACACACGTATAGCCCGGAGACATCTCCTACGCCTTGATCCAGTAAGGGGAGAGGGAGAGGTTGAGGAAGACTCCATCCAGCAGCAACACAACGGCGTGGTGGTGGTGGAGGAGCATGGTACTCTAGCAGGGCTTCGCCAAGCACCGCAAGAGACAAGGAGGGAGAGGCGTAGGGCTGCGCTAAGAAGGAGAGGAACTCGTGTGTCTTGCAGCCTCCAATACCTCAAGTATATATAGGGGAAGGGGAGGTGCTGCGCCCCCACCTAGGGTTCCCTCCCTAGGGGTGGCGGCAGCCCCCAGATCCCATCTGGGTGGCGGCCACAAGGGGGAGAGGGGGAGGCGCACCTGGGGTGGGCCTTAGGGCCCATCTGCCCTAGGGTTTGCCCCCCTTCCCTCTTGGAGGCGCCTTGGGCCTTGGTGGGGGGGCGCACCAGCCCACCTGGGGCTGGTCCCCTCCCACACTTGGCTCATGCAGCCCTCCGGGGCTTGTGGCCCCACTTGGTGGACCCCCGGGACCCTCCCGGTGGTCCCGGTACGTTACCGATAAACCCCGAAACTTTTTCGGTGACCAAAACAGGACTTCCCATATATAAATCTTTACCTCCGGACCATTCCGGAACTCCTCGTGACGTCCGGGATCTCATACGGGACTCCGAACAATATTCGGTAACCACATACAAACTTCCTTTATAACCCTAGCGTCATCGAACCTTAAGTGTGTAGACCCTACGGGTTCGGGAACCATGCAGACATGACCGAGACGTTCTCCGGTCAATAACCAACAGCGGGATCTGGATACCCATGTTGGTTCCCACATGTTCCATGATGATCTCATTGGATGAACCACGATGTCGAGGATTCGATCAATCCCGTATACAATTCCCTTTGTCTAGCGGTATTGTACTTGCCCGAGATTCGATCGTCAGTATCCCGATACCTTGTTCAATCTCGTTACCGGCAAGTCTCTTTACTCGTTCTGTAACACATCATCCCGTGATCAACTCCTTGATCACATTGTGCACATTATGATGATGTCCTACCGAGTGGGCCCAGAGATACCTCTCCGTCCACACGGAGTGACAAATCCCAGTCTCGATTCGTGCCAACCCAACGGAGATACCTGTAGTGTACCTTTATAGCCACTCCAGTTACGTTGTGACGTTTGGCACACCCAAAGTATTCCTACGGTATCCGGGAGTTGCACAATCTCATGGTCTAAGGAAATGATACTTGACATTAGAAAAGCTTTAGCATACGAACTACACGATCTTGTGCTAGCTTAGGATTGGGTCTTGTCCATCACATCATTCTCCTAATGATGTGATCCCGTTATCAATGACATCCAATGTCCATGGTCAGGAAACCGTAACCATCTATTGATCAACGAGCTAGTCAACTAGAGGCTTACTAGGGACATGGTGTTGTCTATGTATCCACACATGTATCTGAGTTTCCTATCAATACAATTCTAGCATGGATAATAAACGATTATCATGAACAAGGAAATATAATAATAACTAATTTATTATTGCCTCTAGGGCATATTTCCAACAGTCTCCCACTTGCACTAGAGTCAATAATCCAGTTCACATCGATATGTGATTAACACTCAAGGTCACATCCCCATGTGACTAACACCCAAAGAGTTCTGGGTTTGATCATGTTATACTTGTGAGAGAGGTTTTAGTCAACGGGTCTGCAACATTCAGATCCATATGTACTTCGCAAATTTCTATGTCATCTTGTAGATGCAACTACTATGCTACATTTGGAGCCATTTCAAATAACTGTTCTACTTGGAGCTATTCTAAATTGTTGCTCCATTATACGTATCCGGTATCTCTACTTAGAGCTATCCGGATAGGTGTTAAGCTTGCATCGACGTAACTCTTTACGTCAAACTCTTTATCACCTCCATAACCGAGAAACATATCCTTATTCCTCTAAGGATAATTTAGACCGCTATCTGGTGATCTACTCCTAGATTACCTTTGTACCCTCTTGCCAGATATGTGGCAAGGCACACATCAGGTGAAGTACTCAGCATGGCATACCGTATAGAGCCTATGACAAAAGCATAGGCGACGACCTTCGTACTTCCTCTTTCTTCTGCCACGGTCGAGCTTTAAGTCTTAACTTCATACCTTACAACTCAGGCAAGAACTCCTTCTTTGACTGATCCATCTTGAACACCTTCAAGATCATGTCAAGGTATGTGCTCATTTGAAAGTACCATTAAGAGTTTTGATCTATCCTTATAGATCTTGATGCTCAATGTTCAAGTAGCTTAATCCAGGCTTTCCATTGAAAAACACATATGTCAACAACATATATTCATCAGAAATTCTATAGTGCTCCCACTCACTTCTTTGGAAATACAAGTTTCTCATAAACTTTGTATACACCCAAAATCTTTGATCATCTCATCAAAGCATACATCCCAACTCCGAGATGCTTACTCCAGTCCTTAGAAGGATTGCTGGAGCTTTGCATACTTATTAGCATCTTTCAGGATTGACAAAACCTTCCAGTTGTATCACATACAACCTTTCCTCAAGAAAATCGTCGAGGAAACAATGTTTGACATCCTATCTGCAAGATTTCATAAATAATGCTAATATAATTCCAACAGACTCTTAGCATCGCTACGAGTGAGAAAGTCTCGTCGTAGTCAACTCCTTGAACTTGTCGGAAAACATCTTAACGACAAGTCGAGCTTTCTTAATGGTGACATTTACCATCATTGTCTGTCTTCCTTTTAAAAATCCATCTGTACTCAACAGCCTTACGACCATCGAGCCGTTCTGCCAAAGTCTACACTTTGTTTTCATACATGGATCCTCTCTTGGATTTTATGGCCTCGAGCCATTTATCGGAATCCGGGCCCACCATCGCTTCTCTATAGCTCGTAGGTTCATAGTTGTCTAGCAACATGACTTCCAAGACAGGATTACTGTACCACTCTGAAGCAGTACGCTTCCTTGTCACCCTACGAAGTACGGTAGTGACTTGATCCGAAGTTTCATGATCACTATCATAAGCTTCTACTTCAATTGGTGTAGGTGCCACAGGAACAACTCCCTGTGCCCTGCCACACACTAGTTGTAGAGACGGTTCAATAACCTCATCAAGTCTCCACCATCCTCCCACTCAATTCTTTAGAGAGAAACTTTTCCTCGAGAAAGGACCCGATTCTAGAAACAATCCCTTATTGCTTTCGGATCTGAGACAGGAGGTATACCCAACTGTTTTTGGGTGTCCTATGAAGATGCATTTATCCACTTTGGGTTCGAGCTTATCAGCCTGAAACTTTTTCACATAAGCGTCGCAGCCCCAAACTTTTAAGAAATGACAGCTTAGGTTTCTCTAAACCATAGTTCATACGGTGTCATCTCATCAGAATTACATGGTGCCCTATTTAAAGTGAATGTGGTTGTCTCTAATGCCTAACCCATAAACTACCATGGTAATTTGATAAGAGACATCATGGTATGCATCATATCCAATAGGGTGCAGTTATGATATTCAGACACACCATCACACTATGGTGTTCCAGGCTGTATTAGTTGTGAAACAATTTCCACAATGTCTTAATTCTGTGCCAAACTCGTAATTCAGATATTCATCTCTATGATCATATCATAGATATTTTATCCTCTTGTCACGACGATCTCTCACCTTCACCCTGAAATTACTTGAACCTTTCAAGTATTCAGACTCGTGATTCATTAAGTAAATATACTCAACATCTACTGAAATCATCTGTGAAGTAAGAACATAACGATATTCACTGCATGCCTTAGCACTCATTGGACTGCACACATCAAAATGTGTTACTTCCAACAAGTTGCTATCTTGTTCCATCTTACTGAAAACGAGGCTCTTCAGTCATCTTTCCCATGTGGTAAGATTTGCATATCTCAAGTGATTCAAAATCAAGTGAGTCCAAACGATCCATCTGCATGGAGTTTCTTCATGCGTAATCACCAATAGACATGGTTTGCATGTCTCAAACTTTTCAAAAACGAGTGAGTCCAAAGATCCATCAACATGGAGCTTCTTCATGCGTTTCATACCAATATGACTTACATAGTAGTGCCACAAGTAAGTGGTACTATCATTACTATCTTATACCTTTTGGCATGGAAAAATGTGTATCACTACGATCGAGATTCAATAAACCATTCCTTTAGGTGCAAGACCATTAAAGGTATTATTCAAATAAACAGAGTAACCATTATTCTCTTTAAATGAATAACCGCACTGCGATAGACATAATCCAATCATGTCTATGCTCAACGCAAACACCAATCTCGATGGTAGAGGGAGCGTGCGATGCTTGATCACATCAAGCTTGGAAAAACTTTCAACACATATTGCCAGCTCACCTTTAGCTAGTCTCCATTTACTCCGCAGCCTTTTATTTCGAGGTTACTAACATTTAGCAACCGAACCGGTATCTAATACCATGGTGCTACTAGGAGTACTAGTAAAGTACACATTAACACAATGTACATCCAATATACTTCTATCGACCTTGCCAGCCTTCTCATCTACCAAGTATCTAGGGTAATTCTGCTCCAGTGGCTGTCCCCCTTATTATAGAAGCACTTAGTCTCGGGTTTGGGTTCAACCTTGGGTTTCTTCACTAGAGCAGCAGCTGATTTGCCGTTTCATGAAGTGTCCCTTCTTGCCCTTGCCCTTCTTGAAACTAGTGGTTTCACCAACCATCAACAATTGATGCTCCTTCTTGATTTCTACTTTTGTGGTGTCAAACATCACGAATATCTCAAGGATCATCATATATGTCCTCGATATATTATAGTTCATCACGAAGCTCTAGCAGCTTGGTGGTAATGACTTCGGAGAAACATCACTATCTCATCTGGAAGATTAACTCCCACTCGATTCAAATGATTATTGTACTTGGACAATCTGAGCACAAGCTCAACAATTGAGCTTTTCTCCCTTAGTTTGCAGGCTAAGAAAATCGTCGGAGGTCTTATACCTCTTGACGTGGGCACGAGCCTGAAATCCCAATTTCAGCCCTCGAAACATCTCATATGTTTCGCGACATTTCAAAACGTCTTCGGTGCCTCAACTCTAAACAGTTTAACTGAACTATCACGTAGTTATCAAAATGTGTATGTCAGATGTTCGCAACATCCACAGACAACGTTCGAGGTTCAGCACACTGAGCGGTGCATTAAGGACATAAGCCTTCTATGAAGCAATGAGGACAATCCTCAGTTTACAGACCTAGTCCGCATAATTTCTACTACCAACTTTCAACTAATTTTCTCTAGGAACATATCTAAACAGTAGAACTAAAGCGCGAGCTACGACATAATTTGCGAAGACCTTTTGACTATGTTCAGGATAATTAAGTTCATCTTATGAACTCCCACTCAGATAGACATCCCTCTAGTCATCTAAGTGATTACATGATCCGAGTCAACTAGGCCGTGTCCGATCATCACGTGAGACGGACTAGTCAACATCGGTGAACACCTTCATGTTGATCGTATCTACCATACGACTCATGCTCGACCTTTCGGTCTCTTATGTTCCGAGGCCATGTCTGTACATGCTAGGCTCGTCAAGTCAACCTAAGTGTTTTGCATGTGTTCCGAGGCCATGTCTGTACATGCTAGGCTCGTCAACACCCGTTGTATTCGAACGTTAGAATCTATCACACCCGATCATCACGTGGTGCTTCGAAACAACGAACTGTCGCAACGGTGACAGTTAGGGGGAACACTTTCTTGAAATTTTAATGAGGGATCATCTTATTTACTACCGTCGTTCTAAGCAAATAAGATGTATAAACAAGATAAACATCACATGCAATCAAATAGTGACATGATATGGCCAATATCATATTGCTCCTTTTGATCTCCATCTTCGGGGCTCCTTGATCATCATCGTCACCGGCATGACACCATGATCTCCATCATCATGATCTCCATCATCGTGTCTTCATGAAGTTGTCTCGCCAACTATTACTTCTACTACTATAGCTAACGGTTAGCAATAAAGTAAAGTAATTACATGACGTTTATGTTGACACACAGGTCATAAATAAATTAAGACAACTCCTATAGCTCCTGCCGGCTGTCATACTCATCGACATGCAAGTCGTGATTCCTATTACAAGAACATGATCATCTCATACATCACATATATCATTCATCACATCCTTTGGCCATATCACATCACATAGCATACCCTGCAAAAACAAGTTAGACGTCCTCTAATTGTTGTTTGCATGTTTTACGTGGCTGCTATGGGTTTCTAGCAAGAACGTTTCTTACCTAAGCAAAAACGACAACGTGATATGCCAATTGCTATTTACCCTTCATAAGGACCCTTTTCACCGAATCCGATCCGACTAAAGTGGGAGAGACAGACACCCGCTAGCCACCTTATGCAACTAGTGCATGTCAGTCGGTGGAACCAGTCTCACGTAAGAGTACGTGTAAGGTCGGTCCGGGCCGCTTCATCCCACAATGCCGCCGAATCAAGATTGGAGTAGTAACGGTAAGCATATTGAACAAAATCAACGCCCACAACTACTTTGTGTTCTACTCGTGCATAGAATCTACGCAATAGACCTAGCTCATGATGCCACTGTTGGGTAACGTAGCAGAAATTCAAAATTTTCCTACGTGTCACCAAGATCTATCTATGGAGAAACCAACAACAAAGGGAAGGAGAGTGCATCTACATACCCTTGTAGATCACTAAGCGGAAGCCTTCAAGAGAACGGGGTTGATGGAGTCATACTCGTCGTGATCCAAATCACCGATGATCCTAGTGCCGAACGGACGGCACCTCCGTGTTCAACACACGTACAGCCCGGAGACGTCTCCTACGCCTTGATCCAGCAAGGGGAGAGGGAGAGGTTGAGGAAGACACCATCCAGCAGCAGCACAACGGCGTGGTGGTGGTGGAGGAGCGTGGTACTCCAGCAGGGCTTCGCCAAGCACCGCAAGAGACAAGGAGGGAGAGGGGTAGGGCTGCGCCAAGAAGGAGAGGAACTCGTGTGTCTTGCAGCCTCCAATACCTCAAGTATATATAGGGGAAGGGGAGGGGTTGCGCCCCCACCTAGGGTTCCCTCCCTAGGGGTGGCGGCAGCCCCCAGATCCCATCTGGGTGGCGGCCACAAGGGGGAGAGGGGGAGGCGCACCTAGGGTGGGCCTTAGGGCCCATCTACCCTAGGGTTTGCCCCCCTTCCCTCTTGGAGGCGCCTTGGGCCTTGGTGGGGGGGCGCACCAGCCCACCTGGGGCTGGTCCCCTTCCACACTTGGCCCATGCAGCCCTCCGGGGCTTGTGGCCCCACTTGGTGGACCCCCGGGACCCTCCCGGTGGTTCCGGTACGTTACCGATAAACCCCGAAACTTTTCCGGTGACCAAAACAGGACTTCCCATATATAAATCTTTACCTCCGGACCATTCCGGAACTCCTCGTGACGTCCGGGATCTCATACGGGACTCCGAACAACATTCGGTAACCACATACAAACTTCCTTTATAACCCTAGCGTCATCGAACCTTAAGTGTGTAGACCCTACGGGTTCGGGAACCATGCAGACATGACCGAGACGTTCTCCGGTCAATAACCAACAGCGGGATCTGGATACCCATGTTGGTTCCCACAAGTTCCACGATGATCTCATCGGATGAACCACGATGTCGAGGATTCGATCAATCCCGTATACAATTCCCTTTGTCTAGCGGTATTGTACTTGCCCGAGATTCGATCGTCGGTATCCCGATACCTTGTTCAATCTCGTTACCGGCAAGTCTCTTTACTCGTTCCGTAACACATCATCCCATGATCAACTCCTTGATCACATTGTGCACATTATGATGATGTCCTACCGAGTGGGCCCAGAGATACCTCTCCGTCACACGTAGTGACAAATCCCAGTCTCGATTCGTGCCAACCCAACAGACACTTCCGGAGATACCCGTAGTGCACCTTTATAGCCACCCAGTTACGTTGTGACGTTTGGCACACCCAAAGTATTCCTACGGTATCCGGGAGTTGCACAATCTCATGGGAAATGATACTTGACATTAGAAAAGCTTTAGCATGCGAACTACACGATCTTGTGCTATGCTTAGGACTGGGTCTTGTCCATCACATCATTCTTCTAATGATGTGATCCCTGTTATCAATGACATCCAATGTCCATGGTCAGGAAACCGTAACCATCTATGGATCAACGAGCTAGTCAACTAGAGGCTTACTAGGGACATGGTGTTCTCTATGTATCCACACATGTATCTGAGTTTCCTATCAATACAATTCTAGCATGGATAATAAACGATTATCATGAACAAGGAAATATAATAATAATAATAATAATAATAACCAATTTATTATTGCCTCTAGGGCATATTTCCAACAGCATGATAGTCTATTATCTTTTTGAATTCTCCCGACTACACTATATCGGAGAAGTTTGCACTTATTAAGGATTATATTGATGGGTTGCCTTTTACCGTTGCACATGATGATTTTGATGAATATAATATGCATGTGCTTGCTGCTCCTACTTGCAATTATTATGAGAGAGGAACTATATCTCCACCTCTCTATATTTCCAATATGATAAAATTGCAAGAAATTGTTTATACTATGCATTGGTCTTTACTTTGTGTGCATGAATTGTTCTTTTATGACATGCTGATGCATAGGAAGAGAGTTAGACTTCGTCATTACATGATATATGTTACCATGTGCTCACCACTAAATTACAAATCATTGTTAATTAAAATTGGCTTTGATATACCTTGGGATCCGGGTGGATCCATTACTTGAGCACTATATGCCTAGCTTAATGGCTTTAAAGAAAGCGCTGCCAGGGAGACAACCCGGAAGTTTTAGAGAGTCATTTATTTCTGTTGAGTGATATTTTATAGTTTAAAAACAACAAAAATAAAGAGGGGAACCCAAAACTTTTTCAAAAAGGAAAGCGAAAGTGAGAAAGACAAGCATTGTTGAAGTGGGAGCTAGCCTTGAACTTTGTTCATGCTCATGGAAACTTTGTGAATCTTGATTACAGAAACTTTTCAATAAAAATAATTATCCCCTTGTAAAATTCCATTGTATTATAAAAATAATGTGCCAAGGTTTGCCTTTAGGATGTTTACATTTGCTTGATGGTTTGTACGGTGCAGGACAGAAACTTTGGCTGTAGTGCGCGATTTTACATTTTTTTGCTGGAACGTCAAATGGTTCAAATTCTTTTTGCACTATCTTCCTATACAAATTGTTTATTTTTCCTAATTTTGGTAGAATTTTTCAAGTATCAGAAGTATGGTGAATGTTCAGATTATTACAGACTGTTCTGTTTTAGACAGATTCTGTTTTTGATGCATAGTTTGCTTGTTTTGATGAAACTATCAATTTATATTAGTGGATTAAGCCATGAAAAAGTTATATTACAGTAGACACAAAAACAAAATATGAATTGGTTTGCAACAGTACTTAGAGTAGTGATTTGCTTTATTATACTAACGGATCTTACCGAGTTTTCTGTTGAAGTTTTGTGTGGATGAAGTGTTCGATGATTGAGAAGGTCTCGATGTGAGAAGAAGGAAGAGAGGCAAGAGCTCAAGCTTGGGGATGCCCGAGGCACCCCAAGTAAATATTCAAGGAGACTCAAGCGTCTAAGCTTGGGGATGCTTGGGAAGGCATCCCCTCTTTCTTCAACAAGTATCGGTATGTTTTCGGATTCGTTTCGTTCATGCGATATGTGCAATCTTGGAGCGTCTTTTGCATTTAGTTTTCATTTTCTTTTATGCACCATGCTGGTATGAGATAGTCCTTGGTTGATTTATAGAATGCTCTTTGCACTTCACTTATATCTTTTGAGTATGGCTTTATAGAATGCTTCATGTGCTTCACTTATATCATTTGAAGTTTGGATTGCCTGTTTCTCTTTACATAGACAACCGCCATTTGTAGAATGCTCTTTTGCTTCACTTATATTTGTTAGAGCGTGGGCATATCTTTTGTAGAAAGAATTAAACTCTCTTGCTTCACTTATATCTATTTAGAGAGATGACAGGAATTGGTCATTCACATGGTTAGTCATAAAATCCTACATAAAACTTGTAGATCACTGAATATGATGTGTTTGATTCTTGCAATAGTTTTGCGATATAAAGATGGTGATATTAGAGTCATGCTAGTGGGTAGTTGTGGATTGTAGAAATACTTGTGTTGAGGTTTGTGATTCCCGTAGCATGCACGTATGGTGAACCGTTATGTAACGAAGTCGGAGCATGATTTATTTATTGATTGTCTTCCTTATGAGTGGCGGTCGGGGACGAGCGATGGTCTTTTCCTACCAATCTATCCCCCTAGGAGCATTGCGTAGTACTTTGTTTCGATGACTAATAGATTTTTGCAATAAGTATGTGAGTTCTTTATGACTAATGTTGAGTCCATGGATTATACGCACTCTCACCCTTCCATCATTGCTAGCCTCTCTAGTACCGCGCAACTTTCGCCGGTACCATAAACCCACCATATACCTTCCTCAAAACAGCCACCATACCTACCTATCATGGCATTTCCATAGCCATTCCGAGATATATTGCCATGCAACTTCATCATCATCATATACATGACTTGAGCATTCATTGTCATATTGCTTTGCATGATCGTAAGATAGCTAGCATGATGTTTTCATGGCTTGTCCGTTTTTTGATGTCATTGCTACGCTAGATCATTGCACATCCCGGTACACCGCCGGAGGCATTCATATAGAGTCATATCTTTGTTCTAGAATCGAGTTGTAATATTGAGTTGTAAGTAAATAAAAGTGTGATGATCATCATTATTAGAGCATTGCCCCAGTGAGGAAAGGATGATGGAGACTATGATTCCCCCACAAGTCGGGATGAGACTCCGGACTTTACAAAAAATAAAAGAGGCCAAGAAGCCAAAAGGCAAGAAGCCACAAAAATAAAAAAATAAAAAATGAGAGAAAAGAGAGAAGGGACAATGTTATATCCTTTTACCACACTTGTGCTTCAAAGTAGCACCATGTTCTTCATATAGAGAGTCTCTTGAGTTATCACTTTCATATACTAGTGGGAATTTTCATTATAGAACTTGGCTTGTATATTCCAATGATGGGCTTCCTCAAATGCCCGAGGTCTTCATAGCAAGCAAGTTGGATGCACCCACTTAGTTTCAGTTAGGCTTTCATACACTTATAGCTCTAGTGCATCCGTTGCATGGCAATCCCTACTCACTCACATTGATATCTATTGATGGGCATCTCCATAGCCCGTTGATACGCCTAGTTGATGTGAGACTATCTTCTCCTTTTTGTCTTCTCCACCATCATATTCTATTCCACCTATAGTGCTATGTCCATGGCTCACGCTCATGTATTGCGTGAAAGTTGAAAAGGTTTGAGAACATCAAAAGTATGAAACAATTGCTTGGCTTGTCATCGGGGTTGTGCATGATGTGAATATTTTGTGTGGTGAAGATGGAGCATAGCCAGACTATATGATTTTGTAGGGATAACTTTCTTTGGCCATGTTATTTTGAAAAGACATGATTGCTTTATAGTAGGCTTGAAGTATTATTGTTTTATGTCAAATGATAGACTATTGCTTTGAATCACTCGTATCTTAATATTCATGCCATGATTAGATATGTGATCAAGATTATGCTAGGTAGCATTCCACATCAAAAATTATCTTTTTTATCATTTACCTACTCGAGGACGAGCAGGAATTAAGCTTGGGGATGCTGATACGTCTCCGTCGTATCTATAATTTTTGATTGTTCCATGCCAATATTCTACAACTTTCATATACTTTTGGCAACTTTTTATACTATTTTTGGGACTAACATATTGATCCAGTGCCCAGTGCCAGTTCCTGTTTGTTGCATGTTTTTTGTTTCGCAGAAAACCCATACCAAACGGAAATAAAAACTGACGGAGATTTATTTTGGAATATTTATGAATTTTGGGAAGTGGAATCATCGCGAGACGGTGCCCGAGGGGGGCACGAGGTAGGGGGCGCGCCCCAGGGTGTCAGGCGCACCCCTGACCCTCGTGGCCACCCCGTAAGGCGGTTGGAGACCTTCTTTCTCTGCAAGAAAGCTAATATCCGGATAGAGATCGTGTTAAAATTTGATCCCAATCAGAGTTACGGATCTCTGGGAATATAAGAAACGGTGAAAGGGAAGAATCTGAGAACGCAGAAACAGAGAGAGACTGAGAGACAGATCCAATCTCGGAGGGGCTCTCGCCCCTCCCGTTCCATGGAGGCCATGGACCAGAGGGGAAACCCTTCTCCCATCAAGGGAAGAGGTCAAGGAAGAAGAAGGAGGAGGGGGGCTCTCCCCCCCTCGCTTCTGGTGGCATCGGAACGCCGCCGGGGGCCATCATCATCACCGCGATCTACACCAACACCTCCGCCATCTTCACCAACATCTCCATCACCTTCCCCCCCTCTATCTACAGCGGTCCACTCTCCCGCAACCCGCTGTACCCTCTACTTGAACATGGTGCTTTATGATTCATATTATTATCCAATGATGTGTTGCCATCCTATGATGTCTGAGTAGATTTTCGTTGTCCTATCGGTGGTTGATGAATTGCTATGATTGATTTAATTTGCTTGTGGTTATCTTGCTATCCTTTGGTGCCCATCATATGAGCGCGCGCGTGGATCACACCATAGGGTTAGTTGTATGTTGAGAGGACTATGTATTGGAGGGCAAGAGTGACAGAAGCTTCAGCCTAGCATAGAAATTGATGCATACGGGATTGAAGGGGGACCAATATATCTTAATGCTATGGTTGGGTTTTACCTTAATGAACATTAGTAGTTGCGGATGCTTGCTAATAGTTCCAATCATAAGTGCGTAGAATTCCAAGTAAGGGATGACATGCTAGCAGTGGCCTCTCCCACATAATACTTGCTATCGGTCTAGTAAAGTAGTCAATTGCTTAGGGGCAATTTCGCAACTCCTACCACCACTTTTCCACACTCGCTATATTTACTTTATTGTTTCTTTACCTTAACAGCCCCTAGTTTTATTTTCGTGCTCTTTACTTTTTTGCAAGCCTTTCCGAAAACACCTACGAAGTACTTCTAGTTTCATACTTGTTCTAGGTAAAGCAAACGTCAAGCGTGCGTAGAGTTGTATCGGTGGTCGATAGAACTTGAGGGAATATTTGTTCTACCTTTAGCTCCTCGTTGGGTTCGACACTCTTACTTATCGAAAACTGTTGCGATCCCCTATACTTGTGGGTTATCAGCGTCAGCCCTCCCTCGAATGTTGCGCTTGGGCATCTCGACGGCGGAGGTGCAGCGGCGGGAAGGGAGCAGCGGCGGGATGGGCAGGCGAGTGGTGAGGAATGGGAGGAGAAAACCCTTGTATTTGTGGATGGAGAAGAGGTCGGGAAGAGGGGGCGGCGATGAGATAAATGCTAATGGGGAAGCAGAGCGTGCTATGGGGAAGCGGAACCGCCGATTTAGTCCTGGGCACTCAAATGGAGTTGTTGCCACGTTCACACCTCCCCGTGCGTTGTTCACACCACCACGTCTGGCCACGTCAAAACATAACTTCTCACTTCTCACTAAAATGAATAGCCCGACCGTGCACAGCCATGATTTAGGAGTAATGCAACTTCCCTTCAAAAAATTGTGTAATGCAACTGGTCCCTCATTACACAGGACAAAGTCATACAGTGGGACAACTGAATTTGTAGGCTTGTTTCATATGCACGTGTCATGTTTTATATTTGTCCTAAAATATGTTGTAAAACTTTACAAACAATGGAATGGCAAATGGATGTAACAAAACTTCGTCAGCAACCGCGCGGATTCGTCTGCCATATATCCAATGTCCGGTACCGAGGAGGGGAATGTTGATCCACGTGATGCCATGTGTTTCGTCTGGACCCATATCATGCACCCCGAGCCAACCGGGCCAAAACATGCGCCGCTAGCCTTCTCGATCCAAACAACGAGCTAGTGTCCACCATGCGTAGAGATGCTCATGTGGACAAGTTTTCTAGCACTAGTGAATGGCGTCGGATCTCTGTGTGTAATACGTGTAGCCGCGTGTCTCTTTGGCGTGCCTGGCATACCGAAGGGACTCGTCGAAGGTCCAACGAACCGCGGTGGGGTCAATGCTGGATGTATGGTGTGGGTCAACCTGGCTAACAGTGCATGGTTTGAGTTTAGGTGGCTAGGTTTGCATGGCTGGGGGGCTAGATGGCTAATGAGTGCGCATGCGTCATCTGTACATTGTCAAGGCTGAATGGTGGTTGTCTACGTGGCCATGCTAAAGTGCATGGTGTGGGTCCAGTTTTGCGTGCGGCGCACGGGATGTGCCTTGGTGGGTAGGGCCCACAACTTGCGGCACAGAGTTCTGAAGCAGATGAAGGGGCGGGCCCCGGTCTTCGTCCACAAGGAGGACTTGTTCCCTCTCGATGACTAGCTCCGGGATGCGTTTGGTCTTGTTTACACACAACCTATGTGAAGGCTTATGCGTGCCGCTCTCGATGTTCGACCACACCCACACCGCGAAAGGTCCCAAGAAATTTGGATCCCTCATGAATTTGCATGGATTATAGTGGCGGCAGATGAGACCTGGCATTTTTTTTCCCGTAACAATGGCTCTGAGGCGGCCCTGCCCATTGGTCGCACATGGCACATATATGGACCAGAGCTTAGCATGGAACTGTCACCCCCTATCCCTGCTGTTGATTTCATGTGGCCGCGGTATAGATCCTGAATTTCCGAGGATACTTCCCTAGAAATGCGGCAAATGTCCCGAATATGGCAAGCGCGGGCTCCGAGAAAGGCCGGGACCTTGCATGCGCTTTTGGATTGTTCTCCGTTGACCCGAGGGAGAGCATCGACAAAAATGGAGGAACGGGCCCGCATTCATTGCGCAAACCGGACATGTTACCTCAAGGTACCTAGATCCAAACCATGCACCCCCACCGTCTAGACCCACATGGTGCACCACTTAGACACTAGACCCACATCACTTACGCCGGGCCCCAAGCCAACCATTCCGCATGTAGACTCATATGCCACACCCCGCAAAATAGCTTAGCACAAGACTTCCACCCCGATTTCCACAACATGCACCACTACAAGTAAGTGTCCAAAAAATGGACTATTGCATTATCAACATTTTTTTGCCAAAACAAGTAAGTTGTTTTTAAATTGCTTGAAAATAGCAAGGCTTCTGTTAAATTATAATTTCATTAATTACACATTATAACATGCATTTTTTCCCTCAAAAAGGGGTGCATTCCTTTTTGTAAACCCACAAAATTACTTCCTTTCCCTCGAAAAAACGAATCCTTCTTCACCCTCTCACGATCACGTTCAGTGTGGTCTCGCCCTATAATCTAGGAGTGGTCGATCCAATTTCCCCATGGGGGACAACTTCCACACACTATTTATCTTGGATGGTTGCAACCATCTCGCCATCACGGTTTTTTATGGGAAAATCACATTCTTTTGTTTTTCCTTCCAAAGATATGTGGCGAAAAAACATGGAACAAAAATTGTAGAAGGCATGGTGGGATACGTGCACATGTTGTCTTTTTGTACTACAAGTGCACTTGTTGGCAAGTTGCATGTGCACGTTTCATGTTTCATTTTTTTATTGAAAATTATGTTGTACACCTTTACATAGACGCTTGAATTATTGTTTTCGTATGTTAATAATTCCTAACTATTGAAATTCAGCATGCACATAACACATGGCTTCCAAGCTTCGTCAGCGACCGCTTGGATTCCTCTGGTATATGCCCGATGTCTGGTATTGGGCAGGGAAATGTGGATCCATGTGATGCCATGCGTTTCATCTGGACCCATGTCATGCACCCCAAGCCAATCGGGCCGACATCATGTGCCGCTAGGCTTCTCGATCCTAACCATGCGCTAGTGTCCACCATGGGTAGAGATGCTCAGGTGCACAGGTTTGCTGGCACTAGTGAATGATGTCGTATCTCGGCATGCAATATGTGTAGTCGCGTGTTGCTTTAACATACCTAGCATGCCGAGGGAAGGGACTCGTGTCGGAGGTCCAACGAACCGAGGTGGGGTCAATAATGGATGGATGGTGTGGGTGAACCTGGCAAACGGTGCACGGTTTGAGTGAAGCTGGCTAGGTGTGCATGGCTGGGGGCTAGATGGCTAATGAGTGCGCATGCGTCTTGTGTACATTGTCAAGGATGACCGGTGAGTGTCTACTTGGCCACGCGTGCATGCATGGTGTGGGTCCAATTGGCGTGCGGCGCATGGGACGAGCCTTGGTTGCTAGGGTCCACATCTTGTGGCACGGAGTTCTGAAGTAGATGAAGGGGCAGGCCCCGCACACCGTTCATAGGCCGGACTCGTTTCCTCTCAATGGGAAATGGCTCTGAGGCGGCTCTTCTCTTTGGTGGCACATGGCCCATATATATGGATCAAAGAGCTTAGCATGTGATTGCTACCCCATTCCCTGCTATGATTTCATGTGGGCGCGGTATAGATCGTGAATTCCCGATGATACTATCCTAGAAATGCGGCAACTGTCCCGAATATGGCATGCGGGACCAAGAAAGGCCGGGACCTAGCATGCACGTTTCGATTGTTCTCCATTGACCCGAGAGAAAGCACCAATGAAAACGGAGCAACGGGCCCGCACTCAGTGCGCAAACCAGATGCGTTACCTCAAGGTAGCTAGATGCAAACCATGCACCCCCGCCATCTAGATTCATGTGGCGCACCACTTACGCAATAGACCCACACCACTTACACTGGCCCCAAGCCAAGCATTCCCCCCGGGTAGACTCATATGTCACACACCACAAAATAGAATTAGCACAAGACTTTCACCCCGATTCACCAGGTTACTACCTTGTGCACCCCTAGCCAGCATGATACACTGCATGCACCTAGAGCCACCTGGGCCCACAGCATGCACCACTACATGTACGTGTCCACAAAATGAACTAACCCATAATCTGCTTTTTTGTCAAAACAATTTAGTTATTTTTATAATGGCTTGAAAATAGCAAGGTTTCTGTTAAATAATAATTTCTTAATTACAATAAGGTCCATTTTGTAACCACACAAAATTCCTACCTTCCCTCGAAAAAAGAATTCTTCTCTCACGATCACGATGGACTCGCCCTATAATCTAGGAGTCGATCCAATCTCCCCACGGGGGCCAAGTTGCACGCAGTAGAAATTTTTGGTTGGTTGCAAATTTCTCTCCAAAACGATTTATTATGAGAAAATGACCTTATATTTTTTTACTTCCAAAGACATGTGGCGACAAAAGCATGGAACAAAATCGTAGGAGACATGGTTGGATACGTGCACATGCTGACTTTTTCTACTACAACTGGACTTGTTGGCAAGTTGCATGTGCACGTGCCATGTTTCAATTTATCTTGAAAATTATGTTGTACACATTTACATAGGCGATCGAATTGTTGTTTTCATATGTTAATAATCCCTAAATATTGACCGTGTGAAACATGTGGTAAGCAATCCAAACAATTGAAAAAAAATCCCTAAATATTGAATTTAAGCATGCACCTAGAAATTATCAGTCATAGAACCAACATCTCTTTCGTAGAGATTAAGGTACTTCCACATTAAATCTAATACAATAAATTCAAAGGATCAACTTAATACATTAACAACACATAGGGATGTAGCCTAGGAATCCAACGAGTAGAGAGAAAAGGAGGAACAAAAGCTGGAAGAAGAAGGATCAGCCAGCAGCAGCGCCATCAGCCTCCTAGCCTCACAACTCCAGGTCTCTAGCCTTGTGAAATCCAGTTTTTTTCCTACGAAACATGAATGGAAAAGTTCCTGTTACAGGTTAGGACTTAGTGAAAATTACAGTTATGCTGAAACAATTATAATGACAAATAGTGTTAACATGATGGTTACAACAAGCAAACAAAACCAAGCTCACAAGTGCAACTTACTTTTAACATCAAACAATTATATTAACATGGCCACTTTAGAGCAAGATTTTACATGCAACATAAACTTGTCATAGCAACAAAAGGCATGGCATGAAAGTATTGACAACATAATGCAAATAATTTTTAGGAAGCATGGCCATAGGAGTTATATTTTTAGTGGCAACCTTCAAGCAAAGTTGCATAGTTTTATAACAGAAAGGGCTGTTGTTATAGGTAGAGGCACACTGAGGTTGGCTAGCCATCGAGGATGACCGGTGGGCCACGGGCCACATGACTAGGAGCATTTGTGTGTGCGTGACTGCCGTGGGACGCGGATGTCAGTGGCTTACTTTGAAAACAAAAGGGGGGTTTATAGTTTAGTGGGAACCATCAAGCAAATTCGCAAATTTTTATAGCTGAAAGATTTATACTTGCTGAGATTCACAAAGTAAAATGATGGCATGTCGGAGGCAATAAATAAATATGCTACATGGCTTGTCATGTCATCTAATTGCACAGAATGCTAGTACAAATCATGGAGAACAAGACATACAACATGAGCATCTCCATAAGAGCTGGTAGCTCTACCAAAAAGCAATCAACAACTCAAAAAAGGTTCAAATATAGTATCAAGCACTTAATAATAGAAAGACACATAACAGATTTTTGGAGTAGAAGTGCAGGTGAACATCAAATACTAACACTACAACAGTACAAATTGAGCCTAGGGTTCATATACATCATAATCCAGCCCCCAAAAGCATGTACTCAATCACTACCACCACAACCGTAAGCACGAGCAGTAGGAAGATTAGGAGTGGGGAAGCTTACTCTAAACAACGGTACTGTCGCCATTTAGACGAGGGGAGCGGCGAGGGAAGCATGGAGAACGGCGGGGAAGCGATGTCGCGACCACTGTCCTCCTTCTCTTGCGCTTCAGAGTCATCTCCGACTCGGTTGGAGGCTCCACAATCTGCAACGGCACCTCGTGCACCGTGGGTTCCTGATCCAGTGGATGCTCTACCCTGGATCTGAACGCCCACTATCGGTGTCAAAACCGGCGGATCTCGGGTAGGGGGTCCCGAACTGTGCGTCTAGGCCGGATGGTAACAGGAGGCAGGGGACACGATGTTTTACCCAGGTTCGGGCCCTCTTGATGGAGGTAAAACCCTACGTCCTGCTTGATTAATATTGATGATATGGGTAGTACAAGAGTAGATCTACCACGAGATCACAGAGGCTAAACCCTAGAAGCTAGCCTATGGTATGATTGTATGTTGTGATTGTTGTCCTATGGACTAAAACCCTTCGGTTTATATAGACACCAGAGAGGGTTAGGATTGCACAAGGTCGGTTACAAAGGAGGAGATATCCATATACGCATTGCCTAGCTTGCCTTCCACACCAAGTAGAGTCCCATCCGGACACGAGACGAAATCTTCAATCTTGTATCTTCATAGTCCAACAGTCCGGACAAAGGATATAGTCTGGCTGTCCGGAGACCCCGTAATCTAGGACTCCCTCAGTAGCCCCCGAACCAGGCTTCAATGACGATGAGTCCGACGCGTAGTATTGTCTTCGGCATTGCAAGGCGGGTTCCTTCTCCAAATACATCACAGTAGAATTTGAATACGAGGATAGTGTCCGACCCTGCAAAATAAGTTCCACATTCCACCGTAGAGAGAATAATATTTTCGCAGATCTAATTTGCTGTCTTGTTTTGGCAGCATGACATTACGTCATGGCCCGGTGATTATTCGAACCGTTTCTTTCAACCAGCTCCACACATAACGTGAGGCAGTTTCCTGACACGTCTCGTTGAAGCGGAGATCGTGTTCCCCCAATTACGGGATTCTCATTAATGCGGTCGTGGGTAACCCAACCGTGTCTAGGACTCCTATATTATAGGCAAGTCCTAAACGGCTACGGAGAGGACGCTTGATATTCACCCTCTTTATAAAGCGACAAGGTTTTCGCTTTTTCCCTCTCATGCTCAATCGAATCCTTCCCCCGCCTCGAGTTCTAACACCAAAAGCCCAGGTTAGGTGCTCCGGATCTTCAATGATGTCCGGATCCAGCCTTCAAGGCCAATGGATGCCTTCCTCCGTCATGGAAGAGGACATCAAGAAGTTGAGGGAGGCCAGATACCTGACCACCGAGTTTTCGCATTGGCTTCCTGCTCGAGGGTAGTTCGTCCCTACTCCCAAACCTAACGAGAACGTCGTGTTCATCCCCCACTTCTTCTGAGGCCTAGGCCTCACTCTGGATCCCTTCGTCAGGGGTTTGATGTTCTACTACGGGCTAGATTTCCATGATCTAGCTCCGGACTCCTTTCTCCACATCTCGACATTCATTGTCGTGTGTGAGGCCTTCCTCCGCATTACCCCTCACTTTGGCTTGTGGCTCAAGACCTTTGAAGTGAAGCCGAAGATGATCGAGGGGGAACATGTAGCGTGCGGAGGTGCATCAATAGGCAAGATGGCAGGAGCTCCATGGCCGAAAGGTTCCTTTCCAGAGGTGTCCGAATTATGGCAACGGGAGTGGTTTTACGTCACAGCTCCCAGAAGTGCCAAGTGGGCGGCTGTCCCCGCTTTCCGCTCGGGCCCCCCACCACAACTGATGTCATGGATTAGCAGAGGACTGATCTGGGGTCCAGCTAAGGACGTGCCTATACTGCAAAGCCGCATCCGAGATCTCTTCGAGGGAGATTTTAATTTGGCGGTGGTAATACAAGTTATGCTGGTTTGTCAAGTCCAGCCTTGCAAACGCCGGCCCCTTCGCTTGTGGGAGTTCAACCCAGAGGGACCGTGTGCCATTCAAAGTTTCCTTGGCCTGACGCACGAGGAGATGTACAAGTCATTCTTCGGACCTCAAGTAGAGTGTCCGGATATTACCAAGGACGTGGGCCTGAGCAGTAACCGCGTTGCCGAACAAGTAGGAAATCCCCTGGCCGAACACACTGTCTTTTATTCGTAATGAAGTTATTTCTAACAGTTCGCTTTTTGACCAAGACTGGCTAACAAAGGCGAAGATGATTCTGTGTTTGGCCACCCTCCCCGAGGGTTTGGAAAATCCGGTATTGGAAAAGATGCTCGAGGTCGCACCTTGCCCGGAGCCCTTGAAGGAAGATACCGGGGGGATAATATGGGCGGACGTGGGCCCCCATCGTTGCCCATTCCAACCGAGGGAATGAGCTTCTCCACGAAGGAGGACAACCGGGGGAGGAAAAGGACTGCTTCCGAGGATCCGGAAGCCGAAGCCTCCAAACGGGAGAAGAAGTCTCCCATAGAGGGTCTTGCCTCGGGGGTGCTTTTGCCGCACAAAGTCCGCGGGGGGATCAGCCCTCCAACGAGTCGTAAGTGATCCAAAATACTTTGATAGTAAAGGTATGCTATCTTTTTTCTGAGAAAATAACCACCGCATATATCTTGTAGTTCGGGCCTTAGCCCCTCTCAGATGAGCTCGTCTTCGGGGGATCTTCTTCCAGAGATGATGAAGAGCGAAACGCCTCCCCCGGACTCCTCCGCTCAAGAAGCGGGCGACCCCAAAGTGTCGTCACGGAGGGCCTCTCCGGATCCGGTGAGGCCAGAAGATAATCCCATAGATCCCCGAAGTCCCCAGTGTCCGGCTCCCGAAGGGAGCAGACAAAAGAGTCCGGCGCCGTCTGGTGTGCGGTCGGACATTTTGAGGGAGTTGGTGGGGCGAGCGGCCATCTTAGAGGAACACCGTATGCTGATGGGTACGGTGATGGAGAGAATCTCGTCCGCCGAAAGCGGATTACATGAAGCCTTTATGAGTCTACTGACAGGCTTTGAGGTACGTGAGATAATATGTGATAGTACTGCACATGTTAGGTGTGCCCTGTGTAGATAGTAGCCCCTGAGACTCTAGTTGTCGTCGAGAACGGCGGTGAATAGAGAATCATATTCTCAGGCAATAACCAGACTGCCCCTATGTGCAGGTGGTGGAAGCTCCGGTGGCTAGTCGGACTAGTGAGTTTGCCAAATTAAAACGGCAACTGGATGCGGCAGATGCCGACATCGAGCTTGTTAACAAGAGGCTTGACGAGGCAGAGGGTAAGTGTTATTATCTGGTGAATGCCACATAGTAAGAGTAGCATGATGCCAGTATCTTTAATATGTTGTGACTGCAGATGGAGCTGCCACCGTGGAAACCTTGTGGGTAGAACTTGCCAGAGCCAAGGAACAAGCGAGGATTAGTAATGCCGCTGCTTTGAAGGCGGCCGAAGAGTTGAAAGCCGAGAAGGCCGCACATTGCGAGAGCCAAGAGAAGATGGCCAAGATGGCCGTAGAATTAAAAGACACTGCCGACTGTTGCTGGGTCCTTGAAAAAGAAAACCGAGAGAAGGAAACGGACCTTGAGAAGGCCACGGCGGCGGACAAAGACACCCGTTCTGCCATGAGAGCGAAGAAGGAGGAGCTGCGGGAAGCTGGGGATATTGCGGCTGGGAAACCCTTTATGTTGCGGAGGAAGTTCGGAGATCCACGGTATGCCCCTCTGGATCGGCTGTGGAGTTCGGGAGATGCGTATATGGATTTAGCGGCGAGCGCTGCCGATGCAGCCAAGTACTTCCAAGGTCAGACAGATCGTGAAGTGGACAAGCTGTACTGGTCACAATTCCACGTTCCAGAGCGTCCGCTTTCATTGACTGACCAGCTAGCCGAATGGGCCGAACTGAATAGGTTGTCCGGACTCGCCATGAGGTCTGTTGTGGATCAGCTATGGCGGGAAAAGCCAAAGCCAAACAACTATTTCAGGTTAGTGCAGCAGTTCCTTGGTGCGGTGCCGCGCATTAATGCGATGAAGAGATCGGCGTGCATAGAAGGCTCGCGGATGGCCCTTGCCCGTGTTAAGGCATACTGGGCGGAGATGGACGCTACCACTGTTGCGGCGCAGGGTTCGGCCATAGGCCGGGTGGCTGCCGAGTACTATTTCGAGGAGGTTCTCGAGGGTGCTCGTTTGATAGAGGCCCAGTGCTCGAAGAATATTATGTTTGAGTGATATGTATTCTCATTGTAAGCATAATGCTTTTATGAAGTTTTTATAAGGCTATGTTTATACTTTTGCCTGAAAGTAGTATGATGCCTCCTGTGCGGCCGTTTATGTATACATGTGTATAACCTGAAAGATTGCAGCCGTCGGCTTCAACCCCCACGCATATAACGGAGGTGCTCGTAAAAAACGCGTGTTCACACTTAACCCAACATCTTGGTCCTATTAAGGAGGTGGTAGCGTAGCGAGCGAGGCAACCGGACAATGCTTTAACACTTTCACTTAGCCATAGGAGTTTGACAGTGGGGCTACTAGATAGCCCCTGGTGGCTCCGCACTCTCCCGATCACGGGGTGCGTACATGCCTGGCCGGAAAACAGCCCTTCGTTAAGGTGGATGAATCCTAACATTCCAATAGGTCATCGAGTGGTTGACCAGTCTCACGCTATATCATGACAGTCAGTTTTCGGCTTTCTCTACTGAGGTGCTCGTCCGGATGAACCAAGGCACAATTGCAGTAGTTCTCCTGGTGCTACCTTAATCGGTAAAGCGGAACGTAAGGCACCAAAATACAGGAGCCGGGCAAACCCAACATTTGACCAAAGACAATGATTCGGAGCTGATGCATATAAGGCCAAACTCGCGACGCCGAACACTCCCTAAGGTATTCGGTCTTTATGGTATAAACCGAGCCTAAATAGTGCCCTTCGTAAGAAGCCCGTTGTGTCCAGGTACGTGCATTATTCTGACGTGGCCACATGCCAAGACGTCAGCATCCTTCTCAACTGTGCTGAGAATTCGGTGGATATGTATCAACAAGAGACCGTAAAAAATGTTTATGCAGGGTCTTAATCTAAAAAGAATCCTTGGAGCGGGTCCCTGCTGCACGTCTGCGCCTGTGTCTCCATTGTGCCGTATCCTGGACGGGTGTAGCACGATGATCATCTGTAAAAGAGAGGAACTTAGGTGAAAAATTTGTCGTGCGAAAAGATAGTTTTTTAAAGAAACCATATATAATTCAAGATGAGTAAAAATTGCCGCTTGTTTGCGCGTGTTGAGCCCCTTGTATTTGTAATAGGGGTGTGACCATTGATCCGGTATAAATTACATATAGCGGCGCCGGACTCGACTAACCGTGTCCGAGGTCGTGACGACCTGTTAAATGCTTTAGTTGGTGAGGCCGTTTTTAGTGTGCGGCTGCCAAGGCAGCCGCACTCTCTTCGGCGCGCAAAGATCGCTTAATACTTCCGTTTACTGTAATGATGCCACGTGGGCCGGGCATCTTGAGTGTGAGGGAAGCGTAGTGCGGTATTGCATTAAAGCGAGCGAAAGCTTCGCGTCCGAGTAGTGCTTGATAACCACTTTGGAACGGAGCGATGTGGAAGGTTAAATGTTTGCTACGGAAGTTATCGGGGAAGCCGAATATAACTTTTAGTAGCAGGGAGACCATGCAATGATCCCCTGGTCCTGGCGTTACACCTTTAAAGGTAGTATTGCTATGGAAAATTTTTGTTGGGTCTATCCCCATTTCGCGGATTGTATCCTGATATATCAGGTTTAGACTGCTGCCACCGTCCATCAGGACTCGTGTGAAGTGGTATCCATCAATTATTGGGTCTAATACCAAGGCAGCCCATCCTGCACGGTGGATACTTGCTGAGTAATCACGATGGTCGAAAGTGATCGGTTGAGGCGACCAGTGGTAGGACTCCGCGGTGATAGGCCCTTGGGCATATTTTTCTGGGAGTGCCATTTTGTTTCTTCCCTTGATCATGTGTAACACGTTTACTATTTTGACCTCTGGGGGGGATTTCTTTTGTTCCCCAGTGTCTTGCTTGAGAGGCTCATCCTCGTCTTCGCTTGGTGTATCCTCCCCCTTGTGTACGGCGTTGAGCTTGTCGGACTGCTTGAAGACCCAACATTCTCTGTGGGTATGATTAGCAGGTTTACCAGGGGTGCTATGGATCTGACATATTTGGTACAGAATTTTGTTTAGGTTGGACAGTTCGTCTCTGGCGCCTTTAGAGGGCGACTTTTGCTGATCTAGCCGAGAGCTTTTGAATCCGACGTTTACTGCCGTGCTCTTCGTGTTGTCTTCTTTATTCCTGCATTTGTTATTGCTGTTGCGCCGTGATTTCCCGTTTCCATCTCTAACTTCAGATGTACTGGGGTCGCTGGTGTTGTATCTGGCTAGCCAGCTGTCCTCACCCGCACAAAAGCGGGTCATGAGGCTTGTTAATGCTGCCATTGTTCTCGGCTTTTCTTGACCGAGGTGTCTGGCAAGCCATTCGTCATGGACGCTATGCTTAAAAGCTGCCAAGGCTTCGGCGTCCGGACAGTCGACAATTTGGTTCTTTTTAGTAAGAAACCTGTTCCAAAGTTTTCGGGCTGACTCTCCGGGCTGTTGAGTTATATGACTCAAATCGTCCGCGTCCGGAGGTCGGACATAAGTCCCTTGAAAATTTACCCGAAAAGCGTCTTCGAGCTCTTCCCAGCTTCCAATGGAGTTTTCGGGGAGGCCTTTAAGCCAGTGACGAGCTGACCCTTTGAGCTTGAGGGGTAAGTACTTAATGGCATGGAGATCATCTCCTCGAGCCATATGGATATGGAGGATATAGTCCTCAATCCAGACCCCAGGGTCAGTTGTTCCATCGTATGCCTCTATGTTTATGGGTTTGAATCCCTCTGGAAATTCATGGTCCAGCACCTCATCGGTTAAACATAGGGGGTGTGTGGCACCCCTGTATCTGGGTGTACTGCATTGTTCGAATGTTTGTTGTGTTACATGGTATGCTGGGGCGCGCTTGCGTGGTCCATAGATGGATCTGGTTGCGACGTCCTTTTGGTGCGAGCCCTCGCGTGGATCGCGTATTGTCTTGTGAGTGGTATTTTTTGCCGCTCTATGTTGGCCGTGAGGTCGTCTATCCGACCAGGTGGCTGTTTTGATTTTTGGTTGTGGGGGGTCTGAGGCCTCCTCATCGAATTCAGGTAGCAACTTCCGCTTTGGGTAGCTCTTGGTGGGGCGATTGTCGCCGTACTTCGCTGCTGTGTTGAGTACTTTACTCCATCTGATTTGGAGTGTGTCCTGCGCAGCTTTGAGCCTTTGCTTCTGCTTTTTCAGACTCCTCGCAGTGGCAACAAGCCTTTGACGGGCATTCTGCTGCTCCGGGTGCCTGTCCGGCGTTATGTCGTCCGGACTATTATCTTTGACAGAATTGGTTTGTTCGATTTGATTCCCCGTATTGCCGTGGTCCGGCAGTGGTTCGCCCTGCTCCAATGCTGGGTCTGTATGATCATTATTTCTGCCGAGGCGGGATCTGGGGCGGCGCTTGCGCCGCCGCTTTGACTGCTTCTCGAGGGAACAAGCCTTCGGTGCGTCCTTCTGTTCCTCGTCGTCGTCTTCTTTTGGTGTGTCCACCATGTATACGTCATATGATGAAGTGGACATCCAGCGCCCTGTGGGCGGTGGTTCCTCCTCGCCTCCCGCATCATCGTCCATACCGTCGATGTCTTCGGAGTCGAAGTCGAGCATGTCGGTTGAGTCATCGACAGTGGCTATTAAGTGCGTGGTGGGTGGGCATCGAATTTCTTCGTCGTCCGCAACCCAATCCTGTTGGTCATAATCCGGCCAGGGCTCTCCTGACAAAGAGAGAGACCTTAGTGAATTCAGAATGTCGCCGAAGGGCGAGTGCTGAAAGATATCCGCGGCGGT